>NC_091444.1:45997931-46340431 GCF_964237555.1 Oryctolagus cuniculus
AGTATTAAAGATATAAACAGGGAAAATTATTTTAAAAATCTTAGAAAAATTGAGACTATTTCAAAATCTTGTAGTAAGTAGCTATTTTCTAAGCTTTCTAGAAGCCATAATAAAAAGATGAACAGATTTGGAAATTTGACCATGTGGATGTTTAATAAACAAAATTCAAACTATAGTGGAATGAAAGATACCATAAATAAAACATGAAGAAATAATACCAGTCTAGGAGAAAAATGTACAGTGTGCACTACAGATAGAGATTAATGATGATATATGTTGTGTTCCTTGAAGGCAGTAAAAATTATTCAATAGATAACTACACAAAATTATTCAAAGCAAAAAGGAATGGTCAACACATCTGAAAAAATGTGATCTCATTAATAAGTGCAAAGAAAAGCAGTGAATTCCTAGTTTTAGGTATTACAATGACTGAAAACAAAACAAAACACAAATATTTAGTAGTGGCCATTATTTGTGAGAATGAAGAAACACTGGCCCTTTTATACATAGCTCGTGAGAATAGAACATTTTCTTTAGGAAACTAATATATGGTATGGACACAAAGACAAAATGGGAACACCCAGTCACAATAGTGCCATACAGAAAGCAAACTTAAATATTCAAATTACTATAATGGAATATTATGTAATTATTCATTAATAGAAGATATAGAATTGTACCAAAGGGAAATATCTACATTCTTAGATGAGAAATGTACATTTTAACTGAATATACATATTGAGATCCTGCTTATAGATAAAAAGAGAAAGGTCTAACTTTGTGTATGGATAACAGAAGCCCGGCAGGATACATAGCAAACTACTAAGAACAGTTTATGAGCTCTAGGAAGATGGGATTTGAGAGGATGCAAAGTGTATATTTTAGTTTCTGGAATGACTGGATCAGCC
The DNA here is from genome assembly GCF_964237555.1 of Oryctolagus cuniculus. Classification (NCBI taxonomy): domain Eukaryota; kingdom Metazoa; phylum Chordata; class Mammalia; order Lagomorpha; family Leporidae; genus Oryctolagus; species Oryctolagus cuniculus. The sequence goes on from NC_091444.1 coordinate 45,998,840, forward strand.
CTTTTCCTGTCAAGGAACAGCTTACTATTTTATTCTGTTTAGTATTTTCTTGTTTTACTTAATACCATTGGTTGAACTCTTTATTTAACACAAAATAATTCATAGGTGTTTAAATTTAACTGAAAATTGATCCCTGTTAAAATAAGAGTAGAAATAAGAAAGAAAGGAACTGTACAGTTTGGCACATGCTCACTAGCACTTACCCCTAATGATAGAGCTAGAATGTTCCATGGGATTCCAAATCCCATTACATTGGCATGTACCAATGCCATCTTACTAGTTGAAGTGATCAGTTTAAGTTCATAATTGATCATAAAGATAGGATTGAGTGTCAAAAGGATCACATAAACAAGACTAGTGTCTGGGCCGGTGCCGCAGCTCACTAGGCTAATCCTCCGCCTGTGGTGCCAGCACATGGGGTTCTAGTCCCGGTCGATCAGCATGATGCACCGGCTGCAGACCACCAGCTGCGGCGGCCATTGGAGGGTGAACCAACAGCAAAGGAAGACCTTTCTGTCTGTCTCTCTCTCTCACTGTCCACTCTGTCTGTCAAATAAATAAATAAATAAAAAGACTAGTGTCTGCTAATAATAACTGATAGAATTATAAAGGAGAGAACCGTCCAACACGGGAAGCAGGATACACAGCAGACTCATAGAATGGCAAAACAGCCCTTAAGGCATTCGGATACAGCTAAAAAGCTCATGAGAGTTTCATAGGCATGGAAAGCCAAGACACTGTGGCAAAAAAAAAAAAAAAAAAAAAAAAAAAAAAAAAAAAAAAAAAAAAAAACAAACACACCTAAATGAAAGATTTCTGCAAGTGAAATCCCAGTGGAAAGAATGGGCCATCAAAGAAGAAGGTACCTTTCTCTGAAGGGAGGGGAGAACTTCCACTTTGACTATGGCCTTATCTAAATAAGATCGGAGATGGCAAACTCAAGAGGCTTCCATAGCCTTGGCAGCTCATGACAAGAGCCTCGGGTGATTACTGACATCATAAATAAGAGTGTCAATGGTTAAATCAACAACAGGAGTCACTGTGCACTTACTCCCCATGTAGAATCTCTGTCCTTAATGTGTTGTACTATGTGAATTAATAGTAAAACTAGTCTTCAAACAGTACTTTATGCTTTGTGTGTCTGTGTAGCTGCAATCTGTTGAAATCTTTACTTAGTATAGTAAGTAAAGTTGATCTTCTGTATATAAAGATAATTAAAAATGAATCTTACTGAAGAATGGGATGGGAGAGGGAGTAGGAGATGGGATGGTTTGCGTTTGGGAGGGTGGTTATTGGGAGAAAAACTGCTATAATCCAAAAACTGTACTTTTAAAATTTAATTTATTAAATAAAAGTTAAAAAAATTTAGTTTCTTCACTTTCATTTTAACAGACGCAGCTGTTTTAACTTATAAAAACATTTTAAAAGAAGATATCATAAAGCAGTTAGAACATATAGAAGTAATTATCTCTTTTTTCTTTTTTATTACATTTTAAAATTTATTACTAGAGAACAGATTGTATGAATTTTAAAGATATTTTTCCGAGAATACAATGATACATTACTTCCCTCATTTAATCCCTTACTCCTCCTTCCTTTATTTCCTTCTCTTTTTAATTTTTTGTGATACCATACTTTCAATTTCCTTTATAAAGAGGGGCTCAATTCTCCTCTAAACAAAGAGCTCTATAGTAAAAGGCAGAGAGATCACTCTTCTACAGGTATGTAGAAAAGGCTTATATGCAACAATCAAATCACAAGATGTCAGTTTAGCTTGTTATACATTAAAAGTTATTTTTATACTCTATATTTGAGCTTTAACCAATAAGAGAAAATAAGTGATATTTGACTTTTTGGGTCTGGCTCATTGCACTAAGCATAATGGTCTCCAATTGCAACCATTTTGTTGAAAAAATTGGTTTTCATTTTTTGTATGGGTGAGTGTCATTCCATTATTTATATGTACATTATCTTTATCTAGCATTCAGTTTTTATAAGTATAGTAATACTGTATTAGGTACCTTTTTCCCTACATCCTCTCAAGCAGTTTTTATTTCTTTTTAATTTCTGGATGATAGCCATTCTCATTGGAATGTGTCTGTTGGCCATTTTGTATTTCATCCTTTGAAAAACTGACTGTTTATGTCCTTTGCCCATTTCTTAACTAGATTGTTCTGTTGTTCTTGAGTTTGTTGAGCTCTATATATGCTGGATATTAATCCTTTATCAGATGTATAGTTTGTATATATTTTCTCCCATTGTGTCAGTTACCTCTTCATGTTGTTAAGTGTTTCCTTTGCTATGCAGAAGTTTGATGTAATCCCATTGTCTATTTTTGATTTAATTTTCTGTGCTTCTGGAGTCTTAGCCAAGAAGTCTTTGCCTATGTCAATATCTTGAAGTGCTTCCCCTATGTTTTCCTATAATAATTTGATGGTTTGGGGTCTTAGGTTTAGGTCCTTGATCCAGTATGAGTTGATTTTTATATAGGATTAAAGTGGGTGTCTTCATACTTATGTATGTGGAAATGCAATTTCCCCAATACCATTTATTGAAGAGACTGTCATTTTTCAAAGGGGTGATTTTAACTCATTTGTCAGAGATTACTTGGTTGAATCGATCCCTTAATCATTACATAATACCCTTGTTTGTCTTTTTAAAATTTTGTCTTGAAGTCTGTTTAGTCTGATATTAACACAGCTACTCCTGTCCATTTTTATTTTTCATTTGCATGGAATATATTTTTATATCCTTTCACTTTCAATCTCTGTGTCTTTGTTGGTGAGGTGTATTTCTTGTAAGCAGCATATAGATGGGTCTTGTTTTTAATCCATTCGGTCAATCTGAATCTTTTAAGAGAATTTAAGCCACTTACATTCATGGTTATTATTGATAAGTAATGATTTGACCCTGCCATCTTTCCATAAATATTCCTTTTGCTTGTTTTGGATCTCATTGTTACTTGTAATAGAAGGTTTTGTGCCTTTGCATTCTTTCATGATGCTGATTGTCTTTCTCTTTCAGTGGGGAGTGCATCTTTAACTATCATTTTTTAAGGCTAGCTTGTTTGTGGCAAATTATTTCAATATTTATTAGTCTTTGAAGATCTTTATTTCATCTTCATTTATAAGTTAGAATTTTGCTGGGTTAATGATTTTTTTCTTTAAGGACTTGGACTATATCTCTCCATTCTCTTCCAGTCTGTTTGGTTTCTGATGAGAAATCTGCTATCAATCTGATTGGGGATCCTTTAAATTTATCTGGCTTTACTCTCTTGCACATTTTAGTATCTTTGTTTTTCTTTTGAAAGTTTGAATGTAAACTTTTTATAAGATCTTTTAGGGGTTCTATGTGCTTACTGTAGTTAGATGACTATATCCTCCTCTAAATCAAGGAAATTTGGCCAGCACCGCGGCTCAATAGGCTAAATTCTCTGCCTGCAGCAACGGCACACCAGGTTCTAGTCCCAGTTGGGGCGCCGGATTCTGTCCCGGTTGCTCCTCTTCCAGTCCAGCTCTCTGCTGTGGCCTGGGAGTGCAGTGGAGGATGGCCCAAGTGCTTGGGCCCTGCACCCCATGGGAGACCAGGAGAAGCACCTGGCTCCTGGCTTTGGATCAGCGTGGTGCGCCGGCCGCAGCGGCCATTGAGGGGTGAACCAACGGAAAAAAAGGAAGACCTTTCTATTTGTCTCTCTCTCTCACTGTCCACTCTACCTGTCAAAAAAAAAATATCAAGGAAATTTTCTGCTGTGATTTCATTGAATAAGTTTTCTAAGTTATTCTACCTCTATCACTTCTTCAGAAACATCTAAGTAATATATATATTTGGTCATTTGATGGTATCCCATAATTCCTGAACACTGCTTTTTGTTTTCTGACCTACCTTCCTTTCTTTCTTTCTTTCTTTCTTTCTTTCTTTCTTTCTTTCTTTCTTTCTTTCTTTCTTTCTTTCTTTCTTTCTGTCTTGTCTGACTGCAATATTTCAAAACATTTGTCTTCTGGTTTGGGTATGCTTTCTGCTGTGTCACCATCTCTTTTGTTAAGGCTTTCCACTATATTTTTATTTGACATTGAATTCTTCATTTATAATATTTCAATTTGATTCTTATTTAATATCTTTATCGCTAAGCAGAATTTGCCATCCATGTAATGTGTGGATGTTTTTAATTGCTTCTCTTGTTTCTGAGTAATCTTACAATCATTATTTTGAACTCCTTTTCTGGCATTTTATCAGTCTCCTCATCTTCATGGTTTAATACTGAAGTGTCATTGTGTTCCTTTTGGGGAGTCATATTGTCTTCCTTGTTCATGTTTCTTATATTTCTATGTTTATTTTTATGCATCTGGGAAGATACTTGTTGGTATCTTCTGAAGGCTTTGTTTTGGGTAATGTGCCTCCATGGCTAGTGAAATACGTGGTTTACAGTGGATATCCAGAGGTGTACACTGGATGAGGCTAGGCAGATCTAGCCAACATTTGGTGGAGCAAGAATCTAGAGTGACATCCAAGTTGGGCATGGTGAATCTCCTTTGTCCACAGTAGGGGGAGAGCATGGTCATGAGGGCTAGCATGTCCACAGCCTCAGTCTTCTCTGATCCAAGAGGAATAGATGGCCTAGGGTGAGCTCATAATACCTGTACATCTCACCTACTCAGGAAAAAGAACTTCACAAAGGATCTCTGCATTCCATAGTAGAGGTGCTAACTAGAGGTCCCTACCCAGCATTCAGGGAGTTCAGAGGTTCTAGAATTGAACTGAGTGATTGCCCAAAGACCCAGCCACACCCCATTCTTTTCCCAGCCTATGTAGATGTCACACAGTCAAAGGAATCCCAGTCACGGGATGCAGAGCTCCCTGAGTCACAGGGTACAGGGAATCTGCTGTGTGCCCTGAGAGACTTCCTGTCCTTAGGGCAAGTCACCCATCCCCAGAGCCAGCCACCTGCCCAACAGGGGACTACTGGTGCTCTCCCTTGGCAAGCTGTGTCTGTTGCTTTGGTGGTAGGAAGGGAGGGAAGCAATGTTCCCTTACTTCCCTTAACTAGTAGGTGCCCTGCCTCTACCAACTCTCCAGGCCAGACTCAAAGTCAGTAGGGACCATGGAGTTCTCGCTGAGACACCAACCACCAGTGGTATGCAGGCTGCTGCAGCCTCCAGGCAACTTGCCTTGGGGAGATGACATTTCCCCTGCCAGCCACCAGGAACCTTGATGTGATAGGGGTGGGAAAGAGCATGGTCTCCCTTCCAAGAGCTAGGAGGGTATCCTACTCCCTACCTGTTCTCCAAGCCAGAGTCAAAGCCAGTCAGGACTGTGAGGCTCTCCACCAGACCAGATCAGAAGCAGCGTGTGGGCTGATGCAGCCTCATCTCACCACACTTTGAGAAGATGGTGTCTCCCCTTCAGTCACTGCTCACAGGATTCACTGGTAGTGTCTTGCTAGATTCTCTGTTTCTACACTGTCTTTGCTGTTCCACAGAGTTTCTCTTCTCTTCGGTATGTTTCCACTGAAAATTTCTCTCCAGTTTTCCTCTGGGAAGATAGCCCCTCCTCTGTTCTTCTGGTATCTTCCCATGATCAAGATCAGTGTTTCTGGCCGGCGCCACTGCTCACTTGGCTAATCCTCCGCCTGGGGCGCCGGCACACCAGGTTCTAGTCCTGATTGGGGCGCCGGATTCTGTCCCGGTTGCTCCTCTTCCAGTCCAGCTCTCTGCTGTGGCCCAGGAAGGCAGTGGAGGATGGCCCAGGTGCTTGGGCCCTGCACCCGCATGGGAGACCAGGAGAAGCACCTGGCTCCTGGCTTTGGATCGGTGCAGTGCGCCAGCCATAGCAGCCATTTGGGGGATGAACCAACGGAAGGAAGACCTTTCTCTCTGCCCCCTTTCACTGTCTAACTCTGCCCGTCAAAAAAAAAAAAAAAAAAAATCAGTGTATCTATTCCCTATTCAGCCATCTTGTATCCTCATCTGATATCTGTTAAAGTAAGAGGCAGAACCAACCAGCTGCTTTTATCAAAGTATTCTCTGGGTAAATGTGCCTGTCCCTGGGTTTTCTTTCCCTATTTTCAGAAAGCATTACGCACTGTCTGCTGTAGGCAGAACCTAGCAAGCAAGAGATCCCAGGATTGTGACTGAAGGTAAAAGCAAGTCATGGCTCTCACCAGACTCAGCACAGCTCCTCCCTGCCTCACTCCCACAGTAGTATTGCACTTTGATCAAATATGTTACAGAATCATGAAAATGAGAAGCTCAGAAATATCCAATTGTCTTTCTCTGCCCCTCCCCAGAAGGAAAGCCTCATAATGTGCTTGTACACTTAGCTTCACATTTGCTTTGGGCTTTCCAGGCCAGCAACCCATTTTCACAGCAGAAGTACATTGCTTTTTTCATCTTATGGAAGTTCTCCTCCCCAGCCTGTTGACCCATGCAGGGAGGGCATTCTCGAGGGGAGGACCTGTCCCAGATTTCCTTCACTGGTCATTGCTGACAGGGATTTGTGATCCAGAGACTTTCCAAGGTCTCTGGTATGACCCGACTGTTAAGTAGATATTTCTGTCTTCCAAGAAGAAAAGTGGTGGGTTATTTCTGGGACGCTGTATAATGCTAAAGGACTTACTTTAAAAGAGAGAACAAGAGATAGCTGTCTACAGTATAAGAATCATGAGCTTCAAAAAGCTCACTCCTTCACCCATCCTAAAATAACTGCATAGGAAAGTGTTTCATCTTAATAGACAGTTTTGCTTTATCAGTTTTCTTAGCATGTGCTTCGCCAAGCTTTAGTAGGGTAGCAGTTGATAGAAATGACATCTTCTCTTTCATTGCTATCTGACGTGTGTGTATGTGTCAAGTGTCTCTATTTAATGCAAGCAGAAACAGCCCAGTGGAGATGCTCAGAGCCTCTTGCTTCTGAGAATACAGACGAAACGTCCTTCCTCAGACTGAATTTCACAGTTTCCCAAACCAGGCTCCCTATTGGCATGGGAACCATGAGCCAACCAGCTCTGCCCTGATGCTGCACATCTTTGCTCTCTGCTCTGCCAGCATGAGTTGAACTATGTCAGAGAAGAATCTTTTGTGCTGTTGCTAGGTGGCTGAGCTCTGCCTTACAGAAGCAACATCAAGCAAATGAGGTAGAACTTTTTGAACTTGCCCTTTTTACTAGTGAAATGTTGACAGACCTGAGGAGTTCAATGCATTTTAATTTTGAAACTCCCATGAGACTTTCCTTATCCATTGAAAGCACTGGTTTATGTTTGCCGTTGCCTTAGTGGACTGAGCCTCTGTAACTCTGAGATGGTAAAAATCCCTTTGTGTTCTTCAGAGAAACACTTATTCAAAGAGAACATGAAAATGGTTATACCCTCAAGTTGAAGATTATATTATGACTAGTCATGATCAGAGGTAATATTTTATATGAATCTATATAAATATGCATTTTGTTATCATATTTTAAGTACATCTCTTCTGAATTTACTTTTTTAGAATCCAGAATAAAAACATGTAATATCACTTCTTAGAAATTCTTCCTATTTCAGTGCTGCCTGCATCTAACAATACTGGTAAATACCATGACATGCTTTCTGAATATAAACAGACAATGTTACTTTCGGAATAAGGATATTTTCTAACAATTACATTTTTCATTCTGTAGTTAAAAACTGAAAAACATTTTTGTTTGTATGAGAATGAGAATGTCTTCAGTCTGAATAAGGACATCAGTGTCAGGAAACAATGTATTAGGTACTTTTCTATTCATTGGAATTAAAAATGACATTATTAGAATTTTCTTCATAGCAATGTAAATTTTAATATACTCTATATACTTATAAACAATAGTAAATATTGTAATATTTTATTACACTTGTTGAATACAAGTGAAACATAAAGGGTTTATGTTAATAAATTGCATATAATGAACTTTATGTACAGTATATTGTTAGTAAGATAAATCACTTTAGAGAACATATTGACAAGTCTTCATAAATTATTTGTTGTATGGCAAAACATCACAATAAGTAAAATTTAATTAATTTTTCATTGTGTGTCAGGTATATGAAACATTGTGAGTGCAAGGGAGGAAACACTAGGTAGAATTGTTAAATAATAAATGACTTATTAAATAATAACACCTTAATGATTATATGGCAGTATCAATTAGGTTCACAGCAGAAAGAGAATCATTCCCAGATGACTCAAATAACAAGACTCTCATGAAGTGGCTTCTTACTTTAATGAAGATATGGACAGGTCAAAAGAACAATTAAGGGATGTTGAGGCTCCAAAGGACTATCTGCAGTTGAAGCCTAAGTCAAAAGGACAAGGAATAGATTTGGGTAACTAATACTCAGTGAAAGCTGAACTGCTGCAGATGGACCTCATAGGAGCTGTAAGTTGGAAATGATGCAGCTACAGCTGAGATGAGAATGCAGGGTAAAACATATCCCAGATTCTCTCTCCTAACACCTTCCAGGGTCCAACTGTTGTCTCCCGTTGGCAAAACCCAACAGAAAGCCAACTGACAAAGCAACATGGACAGGGCAGAAGAGACACCTTTCTTCCAGAGTAGTACATGAAAGGTGCTTGCAGCCAGCTCAGCAAGATCAGTTCATCTTTCTCTCCCTCTCCCTCCCTCCCCCTCCTCCTCCTCCTCTCCCTCCCTCTCTCCCTTCCCCTCTCCCTTCTCCTTCCCTCTCTTCCTCTCTCCCTCCCTTTCTCTTTGAGTGCATGTTAAAAAAGACCATCAGGTTTCTAGAAATAGACATCTGACTACCAAAGCTTAAAAGTCAAGAAATAGTTATTTTTTCTTAAAACAAAAGTTCTGGAGGTTAATATTTACTTACATTGCATTGCTTTTTCAAGAATATCAGAACCAATTTGTGATTCTCCTGATATTATATTCTGGGCCAACTGTAGGTCACTCTTGTCCAGACAACCCAAGAAAAGATTGGGCAAAAGCAAAAACTGGGTTTAACAAAAGGCCCTCACCCAGCAATTTCCTTACATACCTCATTCTCCTTAGAAATATCCTGCAACAAGATATTAAGTGGGGGCAGCATTTGGCCTCCCAGTTAAGGTATCTGTTAAGATGCCAATATCTCCTATCAAAGTGCCTAGGTTTGTGACAGATCTAACTCCCAAATCTAACTCCCTGTACAGCCTTTCTGTGCAGAAAATGCATAATTATTACCCATTTGGAGGACATGGATTGAGTGTCCAACACCTGGATAATCCTGGCCCAGTCCTGACTGTGGCAGACATTTGGGAAGTGAATGAGTGAATGGGGAGCATGCTCTCTCTCTCTTTTTTTAATGATTAAAAAAATGATGTTCAGTAGAATAATCAATAAATAACAGGTTACTGAGATTATAAGACTTGATTTTTATTTTTATTACTTTTGAATTTCTTGTTTATATAAAGGTAACAAATTATATGCATTTTGTATCTACAGTTGTAGGAGCATAATGGTACTTCCCATCCTGTTCTCCCCTCCTCCCTCACTCCCACCTGCCTTTCCCATCCTTTCTTATTTGTCTTTTAATTTTTACAGTGACATACTTTCAATTTACTTTATAATCACCAGCTTAATCTTCCACCAAATAAAGAATTTACTAAGCAGTAAGTTGGAAAATCACTGTGCCTCAGGAGTATAGATAAGGGATATAAACAATCAAATCTCAAAATATGAATTTTGCTCATATAAATTACCTTTTTTGTACTCTGTATATTAGTTACCACAAATCAGGGATTTTTAGATCCCACATAGTATATTGAGGCTATGAAAAGTGTTGAGGGAGGAATTTTGAGGGAGTTCATTTCTAAAGATTTGCCTATGCTGTGAGTCCCACATCCTTCCTCAAACAAAAGCACAGTAAAATTGACTTCAGTGTGACCCCTCATGCAGCACTGATGTTTCCTATAGCTGAAAGAGTTGCTAAGGCTGCTGGTCTATAATGGCAAGACAGAATGAAACACAGTAGGTGGGACATTGGAAAATAATAATATGCCTCCCCTAGGAAGTGGATGAAAAGTATGCAATTCCTGACACATAGCATTCCACCCATTTTAGTCCTGGCACCAGGTGATTTTAAAATGGTTTCCTCAAGGTAGCTTTGTGGGAAGTTGAGAAGGCCTAAAGAAAACTCCAAAAGAGCCTCCTCAAAAATCCAGAGAACTGGAAACACAGTGAGATCAGAACATTCTCTCTTCTCTTTCCCAATGCATTCCCCTAAATCCAAAATTTGGTCCCAGACAGACCAAATGTAGCTGGGACAGGAGGAGTTGAAGAAGGGAAGTGCCCCATACCCCTTTTCAGATGGTGGTCAGCCTTCCTGAAGTTGTCCCTGATAAGGGAGGGGACCAAGTGCAACCACATTTGAAGATTGTCTTGCTCTGCAGCATTCAGATCGCCCCAAAACAGGCGGATTTCTGTGACTGAGGGTGACCATCACTTTACTGATTTACCCAAAAGTGAGCAAAAAAGTCATGAAGCCAACTGGAATTTTATAGAGATGTAGCAGGTTTAAAGACCATGCAAGGCTAAATAGATTATACTGGTATGATGTTATATTCCAGAAGTTAATTTTGCACAATATGGTAGCGTAATAGTTTTCCAGCTGAGCATATTCAAGGTTCTATTGTTAAGAAAGAAAGAGTAAGTTTGGGTAAAGGTTCCAACAGTCTCTTCCATGGAACTTGAAGTGAGCAGAGTATCCTAGACCTGGGACCCTCAATATGGCTGCACAGCCATAAAAAGTAATGTGCTATAAAAACATAAGTAAGCTATAAAAGCTTACTAAAAACAATTGAATACTACAGACCTATTGGACTCCAGGGTGATATAAAAAAAGGCAAAATTGGATGGTAACTTTGACTCCTATGAAAGAATCAGAACTAAAAGTTCTTCCAGTTTCTTGGAGGGATGAAAGTCACCATATGAAACTGATAGGCAAGATCTGCACCCATGAAATTAGGGTGAAAGAAGTACAGTTATTGCCTTGCTCTGCAGCTTTCATGAAGCTGAATCTCTACCATAGCAAGGATCACAGTGCCTTACGACTGGTACGTGGATCAAACCGCCTCTGTGAGAAGCATTTGGGATCTCTGATGCCATGGCGGTGCAGCTGCCTTCAAACAATAGAAAATTTGGATAGGACATAGAAGGGAACTGAAGGAAAATAACCCTAGAGGCACCACGTGGAAAAGCATCATGAGGGAGAGAATCAAGATGAACTCACACATGAAGCCCCAAAGCAATAAGAAAATATAAAAGTGACAGTAAGCAAATCAACACTGTGAATGTATGTTGCAAATGAAATAGAATAAGTCAACCAAAAGTAGGTTTGAATAAGTGTGTTTCAGATCCTTAAAAACTTAAAGAAAAAAAGTAGACCATTCAAAGCAAAATAAGTCAAAATGTCAGGAGATTCAAGCAAAATTTGACATGAAAGCTACAGATATAAATTTAAAATAAAATTCAATTCTAGTACAGTTGAAAGAAGCCACTAAAGAATTAACTAGTAAAATGGCTCACAAACAAAAAGATAAAAAACATGAGAAAACAGTTACGATATGTGAAAAATAGTTTTAAAAGTCTCTACACATGGCCGCATAGATGTTTATAAAAGACTATTTTGTTGATACATAAATTGACTATTACTTAGAAAAATCGAACAATCTAAATTAAGCTTATCACCCTAAATTAAATTGATAACCAAAAATCTCCTTATCAAACGGCCATAGAAACCAGTTTTTTTGCCCTCATCTTTTAATGTGAATTTTGTCACACATTTAAGAAAGTATATAAGTTAACCTAAAATAATTACAAGACAAACTCCCATATCTGATGGTTTTTAAAATTAGCTGTGCCAAATTTTCATGTAAAAATAATTCATTTTTAGGTCGGTTCCGCGGCTCACTAGGCTAATCCTCCGCCTTGCAGCGCCGGCACCCCGGGGTTCTAGTCCCGGTCGGGACGCAGGATTCTGTCCCGGTTGCCCCTCTTCCAGGCCAGCTCTCTGCTGTGGCCCGGGAGTGCAGTGGAGGATGGCCCAAGTGCTTGGGCCCTGCACCCCATGGGAGACCAGGAGAAGCACCTGGCTCCTGCCTTCGGATCAGCGCAGTGCGCCGGCCACAGCGCGCTGGCCATGGCAGCCATTGGAGGGTGAACCAACGGCAAAGGAAGACCTTTCTCTCTGTCTCTATCTCACTGTCCACTCTGCCTGTCAAAAAAAAAATAATAATAATTCATTTTTTAAAAATGTATTCTGGCGCCGTGGCTCAACAGGCTAAAGCTCCGCCTAGCAGCGCCGGCACACCAGGTTCTAGTCCTGGTCGGGGCGCTAGATTCTGTCCCGGTTGCCCCTCTTCCAGGCCAGCTCTCTGCTGTGGCCAGGGAGTGCAGTGGAGGATGGCCCAAGTGCTTGGGCCCTGCACCCACATGGGAGACCAGGAAGAAAGCGCCTGGCTCCTGCCTTCGGATCAGCGCAGTGCGCTGGCCGCAGCGCGCTGGCCGCGGTGGCCATTGGAGGGTGAACCAATGGCAAAAGGAAGACCTTTCTCTCTGTCTCTCTCTCTCACTGTCCACTCTGCCTGTCAAAAATAATTAATTAATTAATTAATTAATTAAAAATGTATTTACTTATTTGTTTTGAAAGGCAAAGTGACATAATATGAGAACTCTTCCATCCACTGATTCATTCCCCACTTGAATGCCTCAACCAGGTCTGGACCAGCCTGGAAACAAGAAGCAGGAACTCCATCCTGGTCTCCCACATGGGCAGCAGGGGCCTAAGCACTTGGACAGTCTTCTGCTGCCTTTTCAGTTGCTTCGGCAGGAAACTGGTCATAAGCAGAGCCTCTGGGACTTGAAACACTGCTCTGGAATGGGATACCTCATCACAAGTGGTGGCTTAATCTGCTACAATACAGTACCAGCTCCAATGATTCCTATTTTATACCAACTATTTCAGAAATAAGGAAGTATAAAAACCATTGTACTCATTTTATGAGAGAATAATGTTTATGTCAACAAAAAATCAGGGCAGTATAAAAGACAGTGTCTTTTGGACATAAATGCCCAAATCAAAAGTAAAATAATATCAAATCAAATTTATCAGTTGTAACATGCAGTAACAATCATGATGTTCAGCAGCTTGCTCTTTTGCCAATAACAAAATTGGAAACTGCACCCAGTCTCAGGATCAGAGTCAAGGCAGGGGTAGGGAGTGCTCATCGGTGATTTGTACCAATTAGTCACATCATTAAAATTCTGTTTTAGGATAATTTCCTGTTCCTTCTATGGAAATAAGAACTGACTTGGCAAACATACCAGCCACCAGTCACATGCAGGGGCCAATGCAGAGTTCAGCTATGCAGGAGTAGAAGTGGATGCATTCCACAAAGCAAGTTTGAGATCACTTTCTAGAAAAGGAGCCAGTTGGTACCAGAAAAACAGGATCACATGACAGATCTAAGAATTTGAGAAGGCAGAAGTGTCATTCCTAATTAGTCAACAAAAAGAGTGTCAGGGTTTGTAAGTATTTAAACAAAGGCTGTGAGTAAAGTCTCATGCCAGAGGCCACTTAGGTTTTTTCTTTTTCAGTTTCTTTCCATGGATTATAAAAACACATCAAGTGCAGTAAAGGCACAGGATGAAATAAATGGAGATGGGGATGAAGTAGAGAGAATGTTCAGAGAGACTGAAAATAATAATAAAAGTTAAGGGCACACTATTAGTAACCTGAAGGTAAGTGATACTGCATTAAGGGAATAGCAGGAAATTAATTTTGGAAGAGATTTTAGAACTTACTAAGCAAGTGAGTGTGAGGGAGGGATGGTAAAAAAAGAAAAAAATTCAAAGTCCCTAAGCCTTTTTAATGACTTGAAAAATGGTGGTTCCCTAACTAGGAACCTGAATGTCTAGGAGAAATGTTGTTTTTATTAACAGAAGAGTCCTACAATTCTATTAAACTATCCAGCAAGCATATTTCCAGCTACGTTAGGAATGTGAACCAAGCCATCCTGTACCGCAGCCAGGGTTTGTTTGCAGTTATTATGGCATATTTCTTAGCCTTTGCTCTCAGATTCCAGTGAGGTCACCACCCACAAAAGACTGTCTGTGGAAGCAGAGTGTTTGGCAGAACTCCTGGTGAGGGAGCTCAGACTGAAACCATAAGAGGCATGTCAGCAAACACTCTCACTTCCTTTTTGTCGCCTGGATGACCAGAGCAACAAGAAGGCTCAAGTTTTGGGTGTTTTTTTTTTTTTTTTTTTTTCCTTTTTAACTGAAGTCTGGTGAATACTAAGTTCTCAAACGTGTCTTCATCTGGAAGTAAAATGAAATCGCCCGGAACTCCATAAGACATACAACTAAATAGGAAGTAAATATTAAGATGATCAGACGTGGAAATATACAGGGTCAACATTCTTCTCCTTAAAAAAAAAAAAAATGAGTAACAAAACATTTTAGTCTTGATACAGTGCTTTTATTTCAGACAAAGCATCCATTACATCATCAAGGGGGGTTCAGCAGAGGGGTGAGAATCATGGACTTATTTGTCTCTAGACACTGCAGCATGCATTCATCTCTAAATGGCCTTGATTGGGAAATGGCCGACATGAGGGAGTTCAAACACAACAAACATATCTCTTTGCCCCAGGAATCCTGTGAACAAACTCTTTGCTCACCACTCATGGAGCTACTATGCCCTCTAAGGAAGCACTTCCTCAGCTCACACCGTGCTTGTGTTTTGAGAGATAAGCAGAAAATAACACCTCAAAATCAGTCTTACCCTGCATGGTGTCCTTGAACAAGTCATTTCAACTCAGTGGTCCATACCGTTAGTTCCTAGGAACAACGGATATTCACCCCCAGTCGTCTTCTACCAAACAATTAGAGTGAGAAAATACAGACACTGATTATTTTATTGAGAAAGTCTCTTCCCAAACTCTCCTCAATGTATAGATAGTGCAGTTCCTCCCCCAGAGGCTGGTGTTTCTGCTTCTCCCTGCGGTCCCATTGCAATATCCCAAAGCTTGTCCAATCCTGATAAAGGAGGAGGAGTAGGAGAAGAATGAATGGTCTTTCTCTACCATGATAATTGATAATGAACATTTTGTTTGTATTCTTTTCTGCCTTTGCCATATTCGTTATTAAAAAAAGATTTATTTATTTATTTATTTATTTATTTATTTATTAGAAAGGAAGAGATACAGAGAGAAGGAGCAAGAGGGACTGAGATCTTCCATCTGCTGGTTCATTCCCCAAATGGCAACAACAGCCTGGGCTGGTCCAGGCCAAAGCCAGGAGCCAGGAGCTTCCTCTGGGTCTTTCCACACGGGTGTAGGGGCCCAAGACTTAGGCCATTTTTTACTGCTTTCTCAGGCCATAGCAGAGAGCTGGATTGGAAGTGGAGCAGCCAGGACTTGAACTGGTGTCCATATGGGATGCCAACACTGCAGGCAGAGGCTTAACCTTCTACACCACAGCACCAACCCCCAAACCTCCCCCCCTCCCATATTATGCATCAGATATTTTGGGAATTGGGAGTGTCCCAACACTAAACTATTTTGAGACTTGCGGTATCTAATCCTAATTTGTATCTCTCTGGATCACAGTTACCCTGTGGTTAAAAAATTCATTTCTTGAACTTATCTAGTTTCCTCCCTTTCCCCATTCTTCAGAATACAGAAATAACTGTATGCATGGTATTACACTGAAAAATAGTTGAGAAGTTGAAATTATATAACAAATTTTATTATTCAAATAAAGTCAAGAAAAGGACTTTGTTAGAATGAGTTCAGTCTTTGGAAAAACTAGTGCTACATAATTCTGATTTTGTTTTCATATCTAATCTGAAATTATTAAGAATTGCTTTTTACCAAATATTGTAATATTATCATCTTAATGCCATCTGTATTTATCTTGCACATTCACTTTTACTAATGATCTCATGGGAGAAAAAATAGGCTTAGATAAAATTACATAAAATTATCAGACTTGAACATTTCAAATGTACATTAATGTATATTAAATATAGTACATTCTCTATGATATATATAAATGTGTAGTATGATGAATTTGATAAAGTGTATTATAGGTAGTGACCTTCGAAGAATTAGCATGCCAAATCTCATTCTAGGATAAAATTATTAAAGTAAGATATAATACTAAAACTGTTACAGATGAACTATACATTCAGACAACAAAGCAATAACTACATGTGTAGCAATTTAGAAACAGGCTTTACATGCAAAAGGAAAACCTGCATTCTGAAACTTAAAAGCTAAAACATGGTGGTAGGTAGTACTTTATAAAAGAATGTGGTTCTTAGGAGCAAAATACTTCCATCCTGAGACAGATTTATAATTTTGTTTTACTCATGAATACATTTATTTTTCCCAGTATATTGAACCTCATTTAGAAGTCTTTGCTGTGCTGTAATTCTTCATTGCATATTATAGGGTCCAACATATAAATTATGGAAAAACTGTGGCCTTCAAAGAATGATACAAACCATTTGTTATGTTGCTGTAGTCAGGAGCCTTATCAGGAGAGAATATGCACTCTAACTGTGTTTCTCAGTTAACTGAGTTTGACTCGTTCTTATGCAGCTCATTAGTTGATTTTTAATGGCTAGTACGTGAAGCCTAAATTTAATTACAAATATATTTTACAAAGCAGTTCCCAGTCAGCAGACATCGCTTCCCCAGGGTTAAATTGTAAACTCAACACTTACACATGTTAAATGATCCAGGTTATGTTACAACCTATAGATCTAAATCTTGTTCCTTTATTAGTAGTAATAACCACAGGCTAATCATAGTAAGAACTGAATGAAGATTCTCTGAGTAAAAAAGATTAATGCATACTTTTCTTCAAAGTTAAAGCTAATCCTTGTTGCTTGAGGACTATTTTTAAAAGGAATTTTCAAATGATGTTTGAAACTCATCTCTAAACTAAATTTATCAGAACTTCCCAGCACGTATTGCTTTTAAGGGCTATGTCAGCCACATTTTATTTATTTGTTTGTTTGTTTGTTTGTTACCCTGTATTGGCTTGAAATATTGTAGAAACAATTGTAGGCTATTTCTGGAAATCTCCTGAACTGCCTTGTGGGTTAATGTTATCACTCTTCTGTGACAGTATTGGCCTCTGTGAGCCCCAGAGTTAGCAAACAGCTACATCTGTGTCTGAGACTGTATCTCCCTGCTTCTCAGATCTTTTCAGAAGGTAAAAAAGTACTTATGAAGAGCTCAACTAAGAAACCAGGAATATTGAGTTTCTTTATTTGAAACTCAATCCGTGGGTATAGTTGACCCTTTTACCCTGCTACTACTTCCTGCTCCTCCATAAAAGTGAAAGATAAAAGAAGGGTAATATCAACAATATGAAAATAAACTAGAATTGTACTGAACAGAACGACAGGAGGAAATGTTCAAATAATCAATAGAGTAAATAACATACAGTCCATCTGGACTAACCTATTTCTAAGGGTAGATACAGTACTTTGAATAAATTGGAAAGATCCAGGGAGAGCATTTGGCACAGCAGTTAACTGTCTGTCTGGAATTCCTGCATCCCATTTTGGAGTGCCTGTGTTTTGATCTGGGCTCTGCTTCCATTTACAACTTCTTGCTAATGCACACATGGGAGGCAGCAGAGAAGACTCAAGTATTTAGGTCCCTGGCGCACACATGGGAGACTGCTGTGGAGTGCTCGTCTCCTGGCTTCCACCTAGCCCTGCCTTGGCTATTGTGGACATTTGATGAATGACCCTGTGAATTGGAGTTTCTCTCTCTCTCTCTCTCTCTCTCTCTCTCTCTCTCTCACACACACACACACACACACACCTCACTGCATCCAGACCTAGCTGCTCCACTTCCTGCCCAGTTCCCTGCTAATGCACCTGGGACAGGAGTGGAAGATGACCCAAATCCTTGTGTCCCTGTACCGATTTGGGGAATGAACCATCAAATGGAAGATGATCTCTCTCTCTCTCTCTCTCTCTCTAACCTTGCTTTTCAAATAAATATAACTCATTTTAAAAAATAATATGCTGTGTAAAAATGCTCATGTTCAATTTAAGTAATGTTCCTACCAGAAGATATGAGGATTCTAAAATTTGAAATCCTAGTTTAAATTTGAAATTTGAGAGTCTAAAATGAAGCAGTTAAAGGCTATTGGTGTCCATGTGTTATTAGTGGGAGGTAAGGGGCTTTTAGTTGGGAAGGGGGGAAGTTGTTGTGAGAAAGCATTTCTTGTAGTTTTCAGGGAAACATCATGTATATGCTATACAAACAGGCAATACCACTGGTTCCAAGAAGCTTCCTCTTCTTCAGGTTCTTTTGAAACTTGATTCATATTATAATTTCATAGTTCTATAAAGTTTCTAATTACTTTTTTAAGATTTATTTTTATTTATTTGAAATACAGAGTTATAGAGAGGAGTAGAGACACACAGAGAGAGAGAGAGAGAGAGAGAGAGAGAGAGAAATCTTCCATCCACTGGTTCACTCCCCAAATGGCCACAGTGGCTGGAGCTGAACCAATCCAAAGTCAGGAGCCAGGATCTTCCTCTGAGTCTTCCCACATGGGTGCAGGGGCCCAAGGACTTGGGCCATCTTCCACTGCCTTCCCAGGCCACAGCAGAGCTGGATTGGAAGAGGAGCAGCCGGGATGAGAACCGGCGCCCCTATGGAATGCCGACACCCAAGGCTGGTGCTTTAACCCGCTGCACCATAGCACCAGCCCCTGTAATTACTTTAAACATAGCATTCTTACCACCCCTTGTAGATAAAGATCCACTTATCTGTGTTGTCTCCCTTTTCTCTTTGTTGTAGGGAAAATTCTTGTGTATCAATTTAGCCTGGCAATTACTAGAATATGTGTAAATTAAAAATCATTTAAGCATATATAAAAAAGACTCTATGTATTATTTATTAAATTAACCAGAGTTAGATGATTATTTTACTAATCTATAAAATAATTTCAACCTTTTGTTATAAGGGAGCTCATATTAATTCAGATATTGGGTAGGTGGGCCAGCATGCATTCTGACTTCTAATTTTAGCTCCCTACTCTGCTAGCAGTTCAAATTAAATTATAGACCCTAGGTTTTCTTAAATAGGGCTTCCTTATTACTATACCACATCAGCAATGCATATTCTGCACCTTTCTCTGAAGGCTCCCTCCCATTGGCCCCTCCATATCTATTCCCCACCCGTCTTTCCCCATGTTCTCTGCCTGGGATGCTGACCTTCCTGTACTTCATTAAGAAAATCCACTGCTCTCTTGCTTCTAATTGAATCCAACCAGTTGGGTGCACTGGTCAGGAGCCTTGGGTAAAGGAGAGTGGGACTACTTTCCCCCGGCTCCCTGACACGAAGGCCAATGCAGGCTGATGGTGTCTTCCATGACCTAGCTTCTGAGCAGCAGCCCTCTTGCTCTACTCCCCTTCTATTTGTAGAAAGAGTTTTCTTCCCTGACCCTCAATTTCCTGCTGTCACACATCTTGGCATGCTGATCCTTCCTTTGTTGCTCTGCCTAAGCCTTTCCTTCATTTTGGTACAATTCTCCATAGGACACTCCTCAATCACCCAACTTAACTTGGCCACCTGTTTGCTGCCACAGCTCTGGCCGAAGCCTTCCTCTCCAAAGTCTTGATTGTAAAAAACAAATGCACTCAAAAGTGATGCACTGTAAGCCTCCAGGTCCAATAAGGACAGGAGCCAGAGCTCCTGAGGATGCAATCTTCCTGAATTCATTTTAGATACCTGACCCAGTGAGAAGACCCATCAATATTCAGTTGAAAGCAGTACTGAGTTATGTATCCAGGCTCAGAAGCTGGCATTGTGGCCCAGCAGGTTGAGCCATCCTCTGCAAAGCCAGTATCCCCTAATCATAACACTGCTTTGAGTACCAGTTGCTGCGCTTCTGATCCAGCTCCTGCTAGTGTTCCTGAGGAGGCAGCAGAAAGTGGCCCAAGTACTTAGATCCCTGCCAGCCATGTGGGAGACCTTGTTGGAGTTCCTGGCCCTTGGCTTTGGCCTGGTCCAGCCCTGAACTTTGCAGCCATTTTGGGAGTGAACAAAGGATAACAGATCTCAATTTCTTTCTGCCTCTTCTCATTCTGTCACTCTGCCTTTCAAATAAATACAATTATTAAAAAAAAAAGTCTCAAGGGCTGGCACTGTGAGGTAATGGGTACAGCCGCCTCCTGCAGTGCCAGCATCCCATCCAGGTGCCAGTTCAAGTCCCAGCTGCTCCAATTCCAATCCAGCTCTCTGCTATGACCTGGGAAGGCAGTAGAAGATGGCCCAAGTCCTTGGGCCCCTGCACCCGCGTGGGAGACCTGGAGGAAATTCCTTGCACCTGGCTTTGGATTGGCACAGCTCCAACCACTGTGGCCTGTTGCGGAGTGAACCAGCAGATGGAAGACCTCTCTCTCTCTCTCTTCCTTTCCTTCTCTTTCTGTATAACTCTGACTTTCAAATAAATAAATAAATCTTTAAAAAAAGAAGTCTCAGCAATGCTGACCACAGCTGCCCTGCGAATCTGCTGTATTGCAAGTTGCTTCAGCCCTAAATGATTTGTTTATGGACATTGGAGATGGACAAGAGGAAGCAGCTCATTCAATTAGATCATGTGCAGTGATGGGGGGATATTAGTACACATTTTTCTGACTTTATGCTTACTTGTAAGAAAGCGTATGCATTGGATTCCCTAAGTGAGGACCATCTTAAAGATGAGCTCTTAATCAAGATTTTGTCCCGTGAAAAAATCCTGTAACAAGACCAGAAAAATTGTGTTAGTAGACTGTATATCATCTACTAATATAGTCACCATTTTTATTATTATGGATCAGGTGACATTGCCTCATTTAATTTTTTTTTTTGACAGGCAGAGTTAGTGAGAGAGAGATACAGAGAGAAAGGTCTTCCTTTTTCTGTTGGTTCACCCCCCAAGTGGCTGCGCCGATCCGAAGCCTGGAGCCAGGTGCTTCCTCCTGGTCTCCCATGTAGGTGCAGGGCCCAAGCACTTGGGCCATCCTCCACTGCACTCCCGGGCCACAGCAGAGAGCTGGCCTGGAAGAGGGGCAACCGGGACAGAATCCGGCGCCCTGACCGGGACTAGAACCCAGTGTGCCGGCGCCGCAAGGCGGAGGATTAGCCTAGTGAGCCGCGGCACCAGCCTTGTTGTGCTGCATGACATTGTCCTATTCAAAGACTTCTTGAATAAGACTCCAGCAGCCCAGACAATAAAAGGTAAATGGGAGTACATAAAGCTTAGAAGCTTCTGCACAATCAACAAAGTGAAAAGGCAGCTGACAGAATGTGAGAAATATTTTCAAACTATGCATCTGATAAAGGGTTAATATCCAAAATATATAAGGAGCTCAAGGAACTCAACAACAGGGACTTGTGTTGTGGCACAATGGCTTAAGCCACCACTTGGAATGCAAGCACCCATAGGAGTGTCAGCTCAAGACCCAGCTGATCCATTTCTGATGCAGCTCCCTACGAATGCACCTGGGAAAACATCAGAGGACGTCCCAAGTGCTTGGGCCCCTGCCACCCATGTGGGAAACATGGGTGGAGTTCCAGGCTCCTGGCTTTGGTCTGGCCCAGCCCTGGCTATTGCAGCCATGTGGGGAATAAACCAGCAGATGGCAGATCTCTCCCTATCTCTCTCTCCCTTTCTCTCTATAATTCTGCCTTTCAAATAAATAAAATATTTTTAAAACAAATGATTAAAATAAAGCCAACAACAAAACAAACAATCCAGTTAAGAAAGAGGAAAGAATATGAACAGGCATTTTTTGAAGGATGAAATACAGATGGCCAACAGATATGAAAAAATGCTCAGGATCACTAACCATCAGGAAAATGCAAATCAAAACCACAATGAGATTTCACTTCACCCAAATTAGAATGGCTTTCATGCAAAAAAATCAAAAAATAACAAATGCTGCTGGCGATGTAGAGAAAAAGATACCCTAATACATTGTTAGTAGGAATGCAAAGTGGTACATCCACATGGAAAATTGTATGGAGACTCTTCAGAAAACCTGTAATAGATCTACCATATGATATCCCACTCCTGGGGACATATCCAGAGAGAATGAAAGCAGCCTATCAGAGAGTTATCTGTGCACCATGTTTATAGTTCAGTTCACAGTAACTACGTAGCAACACAGATGTCCACCAGCTGACGACTGGATAAAGAAAGTGTGGCATATATACACAATAGAATATTACCCATGGCGTATATACACAATAGAATATTACCCATGAAAAGGAACGAAATCCTGACATTTGCATTATGCTAGTGAAATAAGACAGATTTCCTGTTTTCTCTTATTTGTGATTGTTAATAGAGTTATAAAAATTGTGTGCATATCATGTCATTTACATATGGTCATAAATATTGCTTCACTGAATCATACCATGTAACAGAATGTATACTCCTCTTTTCCACATTCAAAAACATGGAGGGGGGCTTGAATGGTGAGTACTCTTGTGGTACCAGTAATATTTGTTTTTTGTGTTGGTTATGAGCCTGATCGCTAAACAAAAAACCCCACACATTTATCTGTAAACTTATGTGCATTTCCTTTTTTGTTTTAGAAAGAGATAATTTTTTAAAGATTTTTATTTATTTACTTGAAACGCAGAGTTACAGAGAGGTAGAGGCAGAGAGAGAGGTCTTCTATCTGCTGGTTCACTCCCCAGATGGTTGCAATGGCTAGAGTTGCACTGATCCAAAGCCAGGAACAAGGAGCTTCTTCTGGCTCTCCCATGCAAGTGCAGGGGCCCAAGGACTTGGGCCATCTTCTACTACTTTCCCAGGCCATAGCAAAGAGCTGGATTGGAAGTGGAGCAGACAGGACTGGAACTGGCACCCATATGGGATGCCAGCATGCAGGCTGGGATTTTACCTGCTATGCACAGCACCAGCCTGATACTGTATTTCAATAAAACATTAAAAATAATATTTTCTTTCTTAACCCTTCTAATTAACTTCTTGGTTCATATAAAAAGCAACAATTCACAAATGTATTTATTGTTGATCATCTGTAGATCCTATAAAATCATTTATGTTTTGATAGTACTGTATTTGTGATTGGTAGTGGTTAGAACTCCCAATAAATCATGTATTAATTCTAATTCAAGGTTATTATGAGATATTTTGGCTTATTTTTGCATGTGTGATGATATTATACTTTCTTGTAAAATCTGTAATATTTAAAATGATCTCTGAATTCAGCTTGTAAAAAATGGATAGGAGTCAAATTATTTCATTCAAAACAGTACATTAAGCAGCAACTGGTCTTTTGTCCTATAAAAACAGTGTGGTTTTCCATCATTTTCCTTTTCTTTGTTGATTAAATGCAAATTTTCTAACTCATGTGAAAGCAAATTTTGCTGTGCTAAATATGGATAATCTTTCCCAAATTTTCTTTTTTTAAAGAACATAACACTGTTTCTTCTTTTATTTATTTTCTCTGAAGCCATCCAGCATTTCACATTTCCTTTTTCAGCAGTTCATTAGGGTGGGTGCTGGCATGTGGCTGTTGGCTAGGACTATTAATAGGAAAACTCATTCCACTGTCTTATCTGCCGCAAAGATTCCAACTTTTGGCTAACCAGTGGCCCAATATATTTGTAGAATATAAAATATTTTAGTTTTAAAGGAGATTTTAAAGTTTCTGTTAGACTCTGGTAGTTTCTCAATTTTACAAATACTGAGTAATATTTATCTATCCCTGTGTCCCTGTCACTCAGAAGTATCTTTTTTAAAAAGTGTGCTTTAAAAAATAATTTTCTTCATGAAGTTATTCTGTGTGTTGAGGGAGATAACATACATAGTCTTTCATTCTTCCTGATTTTGGAGTCAAAGAGATGGAAAAATGCCTTGCTCTATGCTTCAGATATAAAATGTGCTGGATGTGGAGGCCTGAACAAAAAAGTTGTACCTGAGTCCTGCTGAGCACTGAGTGATCAAAGACCCATGAGAGATGATTCAATAGACAGAGGAAAGTTGCAGACATCATTGTTTAAAACTGGGCGAGATGTGAAAAGTGTCCTCAGATAACCTAGCAGTATTCTTCAAACTATTTTCACCAAGAAAACCAGTAGCAGAAAGTGAAAATTTGTATCCCTGGAGAAGTTAAATGGTATGGCTTAAAGTAGCTCACTAAAAGTTTGAGAATTCTTTTTTTTTAACTTTTATTTAATGAATATAAATTTCCAAAGTACGACTTGTGGATTACAATAGCTTCCCCCCCATAACGTCCCTCCCACCCGCAACCCTCCCCTTTCCCACTCCCTCTCCCCTTCCATTCACATCAAGATTCATTTTCGATTATCTTAATATACAGAAGATCAGTTTAGCATACATTAAGTAAAGATTTCAACAGTTTGCTCCCACACAGAAACATAAAGTGAAAAATAATAGATGATTTTTTTTAAATGATGATGAGATCAGATCAGACCTATTGTCATGTTTAATCCAAGTGAGAGTCAAGTTGGGGAATTGATAATTTCTTTTTTTTTTTTTTTACAGAAGATCAGTTTAGTATGCATTCAGTAAAGATTTCAACAGTTTGCACCCCCATAGAAACACAAAGTGAAATATACTGTTTGAGTACTCGTTATAGCATTAAATCTCAATGTACAGCACATTAAGGACAGAGATCCTACATGAGGAGTAAGTGCACAGTGACTCCTGTTGTTGACTTTACAAATTGACACTCCTGTCTATGGCATCAGTAATCTCCCTATGCTCCAGTCATGAGTTTCCAAGGCTATGGAAGCCCTCTGAGTTCTCCGACTCTTATCTTGTTTAGACAAGGTCATAGTCAAAGTGGAGGTTCTCTCCTCCCTTCAGAGAAAGGTACCTCCTTCTTTGAAGACCTGTAAAGTTTGAGAATTCTTGATGGTCTCCTGCTTTACCTGGAAAGATCAGGAAAATTTTCAACATGCACCATTTTACACCAATATTTTTCTTTGTGGAACAACATTTTCCCAAACCCATTTAATATAATTGGTGCCTCAAAATTAAGTCTGCCATGTCTACCATGTTTTATGTACTCTTTAGCACAACATTTTATACCACTCTGTTAGAGTAAACCAACACGGAGGAGTTTCACATGCTTTGTCTCTTTGGGAGCACACAGGGGCTGAACTTCCATAGAAGAGGGACTAACATGAATTGTCTGTACCCGAGTGTGAGTACATAGGTGAGGAAGGCGACTGACAAGTTAAACACATTTGGATGTGAGGGGGTCACACTTTAGCCAGGAAGTTAGGCAAGACTGCCCAAATATGAGAACTTAATATATATATATATATATATATATATATATGTAAATTCAAACTGAATTGTACAGTGGGTAAAGCAAGAAGTGTGTAACTTGACATATAGACATCTTCAGATTGGTGCAGCTCCGGCCTTTGCAGCCATCTAGGGAGTGAACCAGCAGATGGAAGACCTCTCTCTCTCTCTTGCTCTCTCTCTCGCTCTCTCTCTGCCTCTGCATCTCTGTAACTCTGCCTTTCAAATAAATATTTTTTTAAAAAAATTAACACTTTCACTTCCAGTTATTATGTGGTAATTGATGCCTACTAGCCTTATTACGAGCAACTAGAAAACTGAAAAGTGTATGATTCAACCATTTTCCAAAATTGGACTAATAGAAAACATGCCACTGCAGTCCGAGAGAAGGGAAAGTATGAATTAAGCCCCATGACTTTGTAGACTCTCTGCCTGGGGATAATTTCCCAACCATGGCATAGGAAGTAGCTGTTCAAGCAGAGCATGATGATCAGGGCAGCTGAAGCTCCTGGAGTTGGTGAAGTAGGGCATCGGAAAGAAGGAAACTGTGCAGAAGGTAGGCTAAAAGTCTATGACAGATGGGGTCCACATGCACTGTGTGAAACCCTTCAAGGACTGCCAGACAGTAACTGATATACCAGATCAAAAATTAAAGAGAACTATTAGAAAAAAGCAATGCTTGAGGGTGTTGGAAGTTCAGCTCAAACTCAAAGGAAGGATCTGGTTAACATAACAAGGCATGCACTTGAGGCAACTAATAACAAATATGTGATAAAGCCTTAATTTAGGATTAAGAACCATACCCCCAGATGAGGCCTGATCTAGACCATGCTAACAATGCCTGAAATCAAAGTTTGACTTATGTGCCAAGTAGAGAAAGTTTGGAGGCTGAATCTTGTCAGTATTGAGTGTGGGAAAGCCCTAATGCTTTCACAGATCAGTCCTAATATAGCTTAAAGCCAAACCTTTACAAGAGTCAAGGTAATCAACTGGTAATTAAACTGTCTTCTTCTAGAAAACAAAGCAGCACTCCTCAAAGGAAGATGTCCAGAGTACCTATAATATATAATCCAGTGCTCCGACTTACAGTGGCAGAAAAGCTAACTGCAACCGAAGAGAAAAGCAGTCAGTAGAAACCAATCCAAAGCACTGTGTTGTCGAATTTAGTAAAAACTTTTGTGCAGCTGTTATAAGTATGCTCAAGGACTTAAAGAATAATACAGTCTTAAATTGTAAGTAAAAATGAAAGCTATAAAAAGAACAAAATGAAAACTCTACAACTGAAAAATTCAATGATTTTCATAAAAACTCCCATATAAGATTAACAGATTAGATGTGGCTCAAGAAAGACTCTGTGGTCTTGAAGATAGAAATTATCCCATCTGCAAAACATAGAGGGAAAACCATTGACAAATAGAGTGAACAGAGCCTTAGGGACATGTTAGATAATGTAGTAACATGGCCGGCGCCATGGCTCACTAGGCTAATCCTCCGCCTGCGGCGCCGGCACACCGGGTTCTAGTCCCAGTCGGGGCGCTGGATCCTGTCCCGGTTGTTCCTCTTCCAGTCCAGCTCTCTGCTGTGGCCCAGGAAGGCAGTGGAGGATGGCCCAGGTCCTTGGGCCCTGCACCCGCATGGGAGACCAGGAGGAAGCACCTGGCTCCAGGCTTCGGATCGGTGTGGCCGGCCACAATGTCCCGGCCGTAGCGGCCATTTGGGGGGGTGAACCAACAGAAAAGGAAGACCTTTCTCTCTGTCTCTCTCTCTCACTGTCTAACTCTGCATGTCAAAAAAAAAAAAAAAGATAATGTAATAACATGAAATATGGTGTGGTTTAACATATTTCTAATGAGAGTCCCGGAAGAGGAGAATGAGAATTGAACATAAAAATGTTAAAGAACATAAAGAACATAAAACCAAAAATTGTTCAAATTTCATGAAAAACATTGACCTAGACTGAAAAAACTAAAACCCCAAACAATACAAGTACAAAGACAACCACACCTAAGCATACCAAAATAAAACTGCTGAAAACCAAACTTTGAGAACAGAATTTAAAAATTTAAAAGCTGCTAAAGAATAACACACATTACAGAGAAATGATAGAAGAAATGAAAGCTGACTTCACATCAGAAGCCATACAAGTGAAACTATATTAGACCAAAATCTAAAATATAAGAAAAACTCTCTGTTAAAACCAAACATGATCCCTCTTAGTAGTTTTTTTTTGTCTGTTCTACTTAATATGACTGGTTTAATTCTGTAATTAATACACAGTTATTCTTAAGTGTTGAAATTTAACTGAAATGTGATCCCTGTTAAACATAAGAGTGGGAATAAGAGAGGGAAGAGATGTACAATTTGGGACATGCTCAGGCTGACTTGCCCCAAATGGTAGAGTTAGAAACATACCAGGGGACTCCAATTCAATCCCATCAAGGTGGCATGTGCCAATGCCATCTCACTAGTCCAAGTGATCAATTTCAGTTCACAATTGATCATAATGAAAGGACTAAGAGTCAAAGGGAGCACATAAACAAGTCTAGTACCTGCTAATACTAACCGATAGAATAAATAAAGGGGAGAGTGATCCAACATGGGAAGCGAGATACTCAGCAGACTCATAGAATGGCGGATGTCCTAGACAGCACTCTGGCCTCAGAATCAGCCCTAAAGGCATTCGGATCTGGCTGAAAAGCCCATGAGAGTATTTGAGGCATGGAAAGCCAAGACACTCTGGCAAAAAAAAAAAAAAAAAAAAAAAAAAAAAAAGTAAATGAAAGATCTCTGTGAGTGAGATCCCAGTGGAAAGAACAGGTCTTCAAAGAAGGAGGTACCTGGAGATACCTTTCTCTGAAGGGAGGAGAGAACCTCCACTTTGACTATGACCTTGTCTAAACAAGATAAGAATCGGAGAACTCAGAGGGCTTCCATAGCCTTGGAAACTCATGACTGGAGCATGGGGAGATTACTGAGGCCATAAACAAGAGTGTCAATTTGTAAAGTCAACAACAGGAGTCACTGTGCACTTACTCCTCATGTAGGATCTCTGTCCTTAGCGTGCTGTACATTGAGACTTAATGCTATAACGAGTACTCAAACAGTATATTCCACTCTGTGTTTCTATGGGGGTGCAAACTGTTGAAATCTTTACTTAATGTATACTAAACTGATCTTCTGTTAAAAAAAAAAAAAAAAAAAGAAGGAATTATCAACTCCCAACTTGACACTCGCTGGGATTAAACATGACAGTAGGTCTGATCTGATTTCATCATCATTTAAAAAATCATCTATTATTTTTCACTTTATGTTTCTGTGTGGGAGCAAACTGTTGAAATCTTTACTTAATGTATGCTAAACTGATCTTCTGTATATAAAGAGAATTGAAAATGAATCTTGATGTGAATGGAAGGGGAGAGGGAATGGGAAAGGGGAGGGTTGCGGGTGGGAGGGACGTTATGGGGGGGAAGCCATTGTAATCCACAAGTCGTACTTTGGAAATTTATATTCATTAAATAAAAGTTAAAAAAAAAAGATAATCAGAAAAAAAAAACAAACATGAAATACAAGACATTTTGGTGAACCAAAAAATGCAAAACTTCTCACTAGCAGCTGTGTAATAAATGCAAAGGAATAAATCAAACTGCAGAAAAATCATGGGAGATGGAAACCTGTATCCATAGAGGAAAATGAGGGCATGAGGGATAGCTATTACAGAATAGTAGAAAAGACTCTTACTTTTTATCATTTTTCCTTACAAGATGACTGCTTAAGAGAATATTTAGAATAGGAGATATAATAATAGAAGCAAAATGAAAGATGAAGAGGACACTATTAAGGTTTATGTTTGTGAAGTGAGAGATGGAAAACTTAAATGAGAAGTAGAAATGTGAAGTCTCAGTAAGCAGAGACTGGTAAGTTCAGGATACGATTATCCCTAACAGAATTACTAAGCAAAATAAAAATAATAAAGGTGCAATCATGAAGAAATTAGTTTTTTGAACATTCCATCATTTATATATTTTGTTTTTCATCTGGTTAGTCTTTGAGTGCTAGCCTGCTATTTGAGAAAGATACTAGCTTTGGAAATCAATTAAATATTTTAGATATGTAGTATGTATAATCAATAATGTCATATTCAACAGCATTGATTAAAATTTAAGTTCATAAATATATATTAGTTATCAATTATAACTATGTTACTGTTAAATTTTAAATAAGCTACAACACTATAGTGATGGCCTTGTTCAGTGTTTCCTAGCCAAATAAGGGAGAAACTGAAATAATGTACACATTATTGGAAAGGATGAAGTGAATATTGTTAAATGGTCTCTAAGCCATCAAATGTATAATAGAAAATAATTTGAGGTTGACTTTTAAACTGTTTTGGGATAATTAGCTTATGAGCTTTATCCTGTCATAGCTTACTTTTTTTTTCTTTTTTTCTTTTGATTCCAGAATAGTTTTAAATTCACAAAACAAAAATTGCTCATATCTACTTCTCCTATTATTAACATCTTATATATTTTCACAATCCATTACACCGTTTTCCTCTTAATCTAAACTCCCTCTATCCTTCCCACTCCTCCCAGCATCTACTAGTAAACATTGTGTATTCCTATTGATGTGCAAACCACTGTATTTATTCTAGAGACAGGAAGACAAATAGTAAAGTATATCAAAGTTCTCATCTTCAAAGTGGATTGTAGATTTACATGTAGATTTACAATAATAATGCATGATTGTAAAATCAATAATTGTATATTGCAGTCTCAACTAAAGTTTCTGTAATGACCTTTTAATATTTCTTAAGATTCTAGGTTTCTACCCAGTTCTTAGGGATCTTTCAGTTCAACTCAGCCTCCATAATTTGCCTCCTTTGCCTCCTTTTTTGTTAAATCTACAGTTAAAATCTCTTCTCTAAGTGGCATTCAACCCTGACATAGGAACAGAGTACAAACAATAAGAGAATGCAATGACTGTGGTTTCTATGTCCAAGGAGTGGACAGTAGCCATCTAATGTACTCATCACTGCAGGGCTCCACTGTCTGTTTCAAAGGGTGGTCTCTTCTTAACCCTAATGGAATACCTTAAGTCAGTAATGCAGTAATACACACAATTCCATTTCTCTTACGTTAACAAATAATTAATGATTACAAGTCCAAATAATATAGGTATTGCTTTAGATACAGTAAATTTTAATTAACTATCATGGTTAGGAAATTAATATTTTTTCTTAACTTTAGTTAGTAAAATTGTTGAGGACTAGGACCCTAGGCAGGTATGTGCTGTGATGCTGAAAGATTTATAAGACCAAAAACCAGAGGATTGTTTGAACTCTCTAGTTTTTAGAGAACACTTTAGATCATCAAATTAAATATAGGCAAATTCTACCTACTTGGGCATCATTGCTAGCATTTTTTAAGAGAGTTAATATAATAAATAGCAAAAACCTCATGTGGAAAAGCTGTCTAGCTATTTGTTAAATAGGTTCCTCATTCAAAACAAACACCGAGCACTGTAGTGTACCAAGACCTATGACATGGTATGTATAAAAACATAAAGAAGGCAGCTATCCTAGTTTCAAGATGATTAATACAGTACGAGAGACAGAAGAGAGATAGTGCCACAATATAATGAGATAGGTATATGATAGCACTGTAGGAAGTGTGCTGAGATCAGAGCAGGCTTGCTTCATCCTGCCTGGACATGACAATCAATGCTGTTAGTTACAAGCAACAGAAATGACTACAGTAGATTTAAGGGCAAAAGAATTTATTTTCTAAAAAAAAAAAAGGCACATAACCCACAGCATCATTCTATTATTGAACACCCAAAAAATGGTTGGAGAAGTTGCTATATAATCCCAAAACTGGATCTGTTCATCTTGTGCACATAATGCCAATAACTGACTTGAAGATAGAGGAAGAAAAGCAGATATTTATTGCAAAGCACAGAGTAGGGAGTCATGCAGTCATTAATTCCCAGATTCCCCAAGGAAGTAAAGGTGGTATATATGCTAGTTCAAACATGAGGGTGCACAGTGCATGATCAGCTCATGAGTGGGCCACTTGTTCATCCGCAGTGTGAGTGAGCATCTTTGGTCATGGATAGGGGCCAAAACGTTTTCATTATCAAAGGGGGCTCCAGTCTGTCTGGAACTAAGAGTAAATTGAGTATTATTTTTTTTAATCAAGGCTTCTGATATCCTGCAAAAGCTCTCATAGTTGAAACTAACATTGAAATACAGGGACAATTCAACTCAGTCATAAGATGGAGGATCTATTACCCTGTCTCACTTCCTTAACTTAAAGAGTTCATCTCTACAGAGAATCTGCAAGCTAAGGAAGAGATATTGAGGGCCTATAAAGTGAACATCAAAAGCAGTAGCAGTTAGGAACTTGGTTTCACTTGGAGGATTGGATAATAAGACTTCAGGGCTGTGAAACCAGGAACAAGGGCCAAATTCATGCCTCAGAACTGATAGAAAAGTGACACCAATGTGAGTACCACCTGGTATTAACACCAGGCTTGAGGCAGTGTTGTTCCAAACATTGACAAATAATGAAACTGCTAGAAGGACCAGCAAGGATGCCTATGATGCATCTCTAGCTCCAAATTCAAAGTCCAGAGTAAGACCCTCCCTTTGGCATAGCTTAATTTGTTCAACAATGACACCCTCCCAACATGGGAATTGGAATTGCAAATGTCTGCCATGTTCAACTTTGTCCTGGAATCTGAAGTGCTTTGGGGTGAATCTTGAAGAATACATGCTTACTAAATCAGCAAGGAAGTATATATTCTATAAAAAAAGGAACCAAGTAGTCAAGGATATAGTTCTCCTGTTACCAGAGATGGCTGGAACAGAGGTTCTTATTCATCCATAAGAAAATTATTTCCTATGTGAGACAGAGTGATGATAACCAAGCTAGCAAAGTTTAATGAAGCAGTCCATCCTGCAGGCCAGATGGGGCAACTCAGCTGAAGAACTGCATTTAGACTGGGATTTACATTTAGGTTTGGGATTCACTTCTTCCTACAATTTCTTCTTCCCCTCCCTCTTCTTCTGGGATATTGCTGGGTAAAGGGCTTTCTGGACTGAAATTCATGAAATTCTTTTCAAGGCTTTATCACACCATATAATAAAAAAAATCCCCCCTTAGAGGCAGGCCAGGAAGATTTCCCTGTGATATTTTTGGGAGTAGGAAAGGCTGGGACCCCTTGCCCCAGTTATTGGTCATGGGCCAGACTTTTGGTGTGTCCATACCAGGCCGCTTCCAAACCATGCTTCTGAGGCTATGTTGTTTTTCCTTTCTGCCTCTTTTACACACATAGGCTAATGTCTACCTTCCTACTTTACACTCACATGGCAAGAGGCATGAAAAATAAAATCTAAAGTTGGGCAGTCTGGACATCATGGATTGCACTTTTGAGAAATTTATAAAAGCTACTATGCAGTATAGAAGATATCCTGGAGAGTGGGTGAGAGTCAGGACTACACAAGAGTGAGAAGAATCACTCGAGAATTTATGACCAGACGGGGTACTTGACTGTCTCATGCACACAAAGACCAATCAGAGACATCAGTCTTTTCAGAAAAGAAAGACTTTATTTACATAGATGACCAGTAAAGGAAAAGGAGCTAAGGTTCAAACCTGTTTCCACCACTAAGGGTCTTGGGACACTTTTTTGAGTTAGGTAGGAAAAGCTAGCATGTGCATATGCTGGCAAGGAAAGTTCTGACTAGAGAGACTTGGAACGAGGCCATATACGGTATAACCTAATAAGATGGGCTGCAGCACTAGATCTCCCTGGTGGGTGGAACCCTTGCCTCCAAAGAGTTTTAGCATTGAAGGTCAAGTGCTGAAGTTTCTCTGGTGCTCCAGTCTCTTTCGTTTCTCCAATTAGACATTTTTCCTCTGTGTGTGTCTGGGTTGCGTGACTCACTGCTTTTGGCTCTGTGTTCCCTTTGTGCCTACACAACTAAATCTTAAGCAGCTCTTGTAAGAAGACAGGAACTTTAATTTCGGGATAGAAATGGGGAAATAAAAGCATTGTGAATTTAGGGACATCAAGAAGAAAACCAGAGAAGGGGGAAATGTGATATCAAGGGTACTCAATGAATTAAGATGAGGAAAGCCAGAGTCTGGGTGATGGCTATGACTGTGGGAACAAAACAGGAGATAACCAAAGTACAAATATGTAAAAGGGAAAGCAGCAGGACTTGGAAACTGATCAGGTGTAAGAATGTGTGAAAATGAAGGGCCTGGGATAACTGATTGCTTATTTGTACAACTAGGGTGCTGGGACTTGTAGTCTCTGAAGAAGACAGGTGGCTACATGAGAAGCTTTTCCAAGATGAGACTGGATTAAACCATGAATCTACTGACCTCGAAGCCCCTGTAGAATATGCATGTGGAGATGCCCCGTGGAGAACTCTGTATGAATGTCTGGCTCCTAGACCCAATTGTTAAGAAAAAAAGCACTGTAGTGTGGTGGGAGGGGCTAAAGCTTTTGGTCAGACTCTCTTTCGAGTCTCTGTTCTATTCCTTATAAACTGTGATCTAGACAAGTCACTTAAACTCTCTGAAATTCAGTTTCTTCAACAATGAAATGGAAATTACATTCCTAAGATTCTATAAAGAGCCAGATAATGTATATCTGTCACAGAGTATGACCTTTTCTCCTATTCCGGTAACTCTCAACATTTAAAACAAGAGGTTTATACTTTGCAGTCATCAGTGTATAAATGCAAAGGATTAGCAGAATGCAGAAAGGAGTATATGGAAGACTCCAAGTAAGGAAGACAGTTGGGAAACTGGGTATCGTGAAGTCCTAAGGAGGACAGAAAGTTAAGCAGGGTTGTCGGCAGTGTCACCTGGTGAAGAGCCAGAAAGGTGAGGCTTGTAAAATGTCCATTTGGGAGCAAGCAGCCACCTATTCAGCGTGGTCTCAGTGAATTGGGAAAGTAGATGCAACATAAACACAACAAGTATTTCCAAATGAAATATAGTAAAATATTAGAAACTCAGTGGTATTTCTTAAAAATGGGAATAACTGAAAATTACTTTCAGTTCAAAAATTTGTCTGGATTTCTTGTGAGAATAAGCCTAAACAATTACTGGATATATATTTTTTTTTCTTAGATTCAAATTGTATTTTTCTATAGGTTTAAAAGTTTTTTTAAAAGGCAGAATGAAATCTTTGGGAAAGAGTTTAAAGTTTGTCATTTTTATTCCAATTTTACTTTGTTGATTGCTACTTTTTCATTTATATTTTAGGATAATTTGTCCTTTATACAGATAATTCAAAGGCAGCCTCTCCATATTCTCTGTGAACTTCAGAATAAAACCCAAGTTACTCTGATAGTCCATGGTAATCCATTTTAGTGGCTTTTCCATTAGTAGGTCTTTCCCTCCCTCCTGTATTTTTTTGATTCCCGGGTAGAAAGATGATTTGGGCACCTCTTTGCTGCTGAGAAATAGCCTTAGATCCAGAGTTCACACAATGGGTAAATCCAAGTGGAACTGTAACCGCAAGTGTTACCTTTTCATTAAGCACTTTGTTAGCAATAAGCAGGACTACATAAGCGCAGTCAGTGGCTTCCTGACATGTATGGCATTCAGAATAGGTAGCCGTAGACTGTGTAGCGTATGCTGTCTCTTGTGGAAGCAGATGAATTTGTGATTTTCCTGAAATGACAGAATGATTCATCACCTCCTCTCTGCACTGCCGCCCACCTGGCAGGGGGAATGCTTTCCCTGGCAAGCTCCCTCCAGTGGGAACAAACTATTTTGATGGATAAAAGATTGAAGCAAGTTTAATAAAAGAGAAAAAATTCTTTTCCAGAAAAATGTGGTTTTTAAAATACATTTTATTAACAAATGCGTGGCAGAACACATGTAACCAAATGCAGTCATCATCCAAAGCTGTCCGTGAAAGTCTATTTTTAGTTCATCAGTATCCAGTTGATTGATAAAATAAGTAGCAATGGAAAAAGATATATTGGCTGTTGATGGGACAAATGGCCGTTAGCAACATCTCTACCATACGTGAACCCAAAAGGAAAGTCATACTGGGTAATGCAGTTTCTTGCTCTCACTGTATTTTGGAAAGAAAATCTTTGCTGTCATAAACAGCTGCATTTCTTTGTTTTTACTTACTCGATTGCAACCAAGTAACTTTTAGTTGAATCTAAATTTCAGTATTCTTAGTGTAAAAAGAAGTTAGGGTATAAAGTTCCCAAATGAAACTATTTTTGTTGTTGAGCACAGTAAAATACAAAATGAGACAGCATGAAAATTGAAGCTGAAAATATCCAGGTACAGGAGGGAAATCAGGCAGCGACTATCGAGAGAATTAGATGCAAGAAAGACTTGAAAAAGAGAGACACTTCGGTGTGTGCTGGGACTGGATCCTTGAATATTTATGGGCTGTTTTCTACTGCTGCCCCACCTGCAGTATGAAAATCTTATGAAGATTTAAGATACTGAGATTCAGTAGACAGTAAATAACCACAATTTTTTTCCTGTTTATTTAACAAAAAGAATCAGCCTTCCACTCCTTTTAACTTTGATCACATGAGTGCTGATTGCGTTTTCACACTATGATGTAAGATGTGCCTCCCTCAAATCACCCATGTGATTTGATGGGGGAAATTAATCACAGAATTTATGAGAAACTAACTCATTTTAGAGACTAACAAGTATGATGCAATTGGTCAATACTTTGCCTTGTTTTGTGGGATAAGAATCACATTTAGGGGCTGGTGTTGTGGCAAAGTGAGTTTAACCACCACCTGCAGCATTAGCATCCCCCGTGGGCACCAGTTAGAGTCCCAGCTGTTCCGCTTCTGATCCAACTCTCTGCTATTGCACCTGGGAAGGCAACAGAAGATGGCTCAAGTGCCCTGTCATACATGTGGGAGACGAGAAGAGACTCCTGGATCCTGGATTTGTTTGGCCCAGCCCTGGCCATCTGGCATTGTGGCCATTTGGTTTAGTGAACCAGTAGATGGAAGATTCTCTCTCTCTCTCTCTCTCTCTCTTTCTCTTCTTCCCTCTCTCTCTCATTCTGCTTTCAAATAAATAAAATAAATCCTCTAAAAAAGAATCACAAAAGAGGGGACAGAATGAAGCCTTGAGATTTATAGAGGAGGGCAAGGAGGGGAGGGTGGATATCCCATATCAGAGTGCCGAGATTCAAGCTCCGGTTCTTGCCCCAGTTTCAGCTTCCTTTTCATGAGCACCCCGGGAGGCAGCCAGTGATAGTTCAAGTAGTTGGGTCACTGCCATCCACGTGGGAGACTTGTATCTAATACCTGGCTCCCAGATTCAGCAGTATCTGGCTTTGGCCTGGCCCAGCCCTGGTTGTAGTAGGCATCTGGGGAATGAACTAGCGTATGGGAGATAGTCTTCACCCCCCCACCCCTAAAATAAGCAAATAAACATTTAAGGAAATGAAGCGTACACAAACGATTTTTGTTGCTCTCCCACAGTCTGCTGGTTAAATTATTTTTTAAATGGAATACAAATTGAAGACCTTAGAGCATCTATAGTAAGCTTTCGGTTAAAGATTTATGTCTAGGAATTTGCCCTCTGTATGCCCGACTGGCAGGAAGAGAGAAGTGATTTTATAAACCATTTCTCTCAACAGGCTTCCATAGCCTTGGCTAGAGCCTAGGGAGATTACTGACGCCATAAACAAGAGTGTCAATTTGTTAAGTCAACAACAGGAGTCACTGTGCACTTACTCCTCATTTAGGATCTTTGTCCTTAATGTGCTGTACATTGTGATTTAATGCTATAACTAGTACTCCAACAGTATTTTTCACTTTGTGTTTCTATGTGGGTGCAAACTGTTGAAATCTTTACTTAATATATACTAAATGAAGCAAGTTTAATAAAATGAAGCAAGTTTAATAAAAGAAAAAAATTATAAATACTAAATTATAAATACTAAAAAATTATAAATACTAAAATTATAAATACTAAATTGATCTTCTGTATATAAAGAGAATTTAAAATGAATCTTGATGTGAGTGGAAGAGGAGAGGGAGCGGGAGAGGGGAGGGTTGTGGGTGGGAGGGACGTTATGGAGGGCGGATGCCATTGTAATCCATAAGCTGTACTTTGGAAATTTATATTCATTAAATAAAAGTTAAAAGAAATAAACCATTTCTGGTCCCTATTTCTCCACATTGTAACTCCCTGGACTTGACTTTCTTCAGTGTAACTATGATTATTTGAAGATAAGCTAGATAGTAAAAATCCTTGAGATCCCAGGGAAGGTCTGAATATTATGGGAATAAGATAATTGTAGTAGCCAAAATTATTCTCATACATAAGGGAGGTACATTATAATTGCTTTGTGAGATGTATCTACATAACATACCAATTGCTGAACAACTAGTAGGCTATCTATATAATAGGTAATGACTATGATAGAAAGATCTGTTACCACATCTCTGATTTACTTTCTCACAATTTCCATATATTTATGCTCTCCCATTACCTTATTTAACTCAAGATAATAGAGTTTCATGGCAAAATACATAGAATTGGGGTCAGGATATCTGGGTTGGCCTCTGTCTTTGATACGACCTAGCAACATTATGTGGGCATATTAATTACATTCTCTTCATGTATAAATAGTAGATAGAACATACTTCACAGTTGGTATGAAGAATAAATGCAATAATAATACTGGCAAAATTTCCAAAACAGTGCCATGTGCATAGTAAGCACTAAATTGTTGAAGCTATAAAAATTATTAGGTTAATTGGCATTAAGACAAAGCTCCACAGTTTTACAGAATTTATCTCAAAGCAGAGTATCTGCTATATTGACCCAAATATATCAGTCCTCATACATCTTGAGGTTTCTAGAGAGTCAAGCCATCATTGTGTTTAATTATACTAACCATTTGTATTCTCAACTTTGAAAGGTATCTATAAAGGATAATTATTTAGAGTCCTTTATTTGGTATTATTCATAATAACCAATATATTACTTTTATAATTAATGTTTGTACAAGTGATAATTTGATATGTTCACCCAAGCTTTCTAATTTAACAGCTCTTTATATAAAAATGTTTTCCTTTATTAAATATAATTTAAAATAATATTGAAGGCCAATTACTCCTTACTGAATTGCTGCCATTCATTCTCTGTATTATTTTTTTTTATCTTTTTGTTGTTCTAGTTCAGGAAACTCAGGCGGTATTTCATACAATTAACCTCTTTTTTCCTACCTGAGCCAAATTAACTATGCATTTGTTTATCTGTAGCCTGCATGTAATCTTATGAAAACTTCTGAAGTAAAACACAAACCTGGCCTTATAGGAAATGTTTCTAAGCTGTATCCCTGCTTCATGATTACTGTGGTGATTTCCAGCATACAAAAATTTATTAATTAAGGTTGTCCATCAAATTGTCCCACGGTGTTCTTGACCTTGTCCTTGTGAAGCATTTTCCTTTGAGACTCTTCTGTTCATGACATTGCCAAGCATTGGCATTGCTTTCATAGATTTCCTCACTCTACTTAAAACACTTGCAGTTCTGTTGAAAGTGTGCCATCTTCTTTTTTTTTAATTTGTTGGAACTCAGAAGATGGTTGCTATTAAATTAGTATGTTAGACATGAGTCAAATAATGTGCTGCCAAAATGGTCAGAAATGTTTGTGTCCTTGCTTCTGCTAATTACCAGGTTTCTCCCATCTGTAGATGATACCTGCCAGCCTCATATTCTTACAATGGTTTCATTTCTTTGCCCTTGATATTTCAGGGCACTGCTACAGGGGTTCAGCCAACATCTTATGCATCCTCTCAGTCTTCTAATCCAGTCACTTCTCTCTCTGACTTATCTTCAGCTTTTGCTTTGTTAGCTAAACTAGCCTTTGTGCTAATTAAATGTTTATTCTTCATTGAATTAATTCCCTTTTCCTGCATGCTATCAATGCATATTCTTCTCTACTCAAACCTCTGGCCTTTGGTTTTCTCATTCTTAAGAATGCAGAATTCATAATACCTTCCCAGAATAACCCAATGAGAGCCAGTCTAGGTGTCCAGCTCAGGGACATCTCTCTATATCTGATAACCCTGGTCAAGGAGACACTTTGCCCAGGTACCAAGAAATTACTGCAAGGAAATCCAAGCACAATTATTTTTGTAATGTAAGGAAAAGGAGTTAAACAGAATAGATTATATATTACTTATTCAACAATATACAATTATGCTGGTGCCACAGCTCACTTGGCTAATCCTCCACCTGCGGTGCCGGCACCCCGGGTTCTAGTCCCGGTTGGGGTGTTGGATTCTGTCCCGGTTGCTCTTCTTCCAGTCCAGCTCTCTGCTGTGGCCCAGGAGTGCAGTGGAGGATGGCCCAAGTGCTTGGGCCCTGCACCCGCATGGGAGACCAGGAGGAAGCACCTGGCTCCTGGCTTCAGATCGGCACGGCACACCAGCCGCAGCAGCACACCAGCCATAGCGGCCCTTGTGGGGTGAACCAACAGAAAAAGAAGACCTTTTTCTCTCTCTCTCTCCAACTGTCTAACTCTGCCTGTCTATATATATATATATATATATATATATATATTTATATACAATTGGCTGCAAAATGAGTTATGTCTTTAATCATTAAGAATCTGTATAATCTGCTTAGTGTAGTTTAGTTTTTGAAACCTATTGTTTTTGAGACCTCCATGAACACTGACACATCCATCTTTAAAACAAGATAAAAGTATTTGCTTTGGCTGCTTCATAGGAATATTCTGAGAACTGAATAAGACAATGAATATAGCAGTTCTTTGAAACTTCTATTATGTAGATAAAAAAACCCTAAATAAAGTTTGGGTTTTGAAAAAGGAGAGATATTAATTATACTTTTTGGTATCTCTCTGTTGTTTTTTATGGTTCTCAACTAATAATTGTGGCTTAAGCGCATAGCAGTAGTATGCAGGGTGATGTATATTAATACTCAGGTGAAGTATAGAATGCTGATTTCTTCCCATAAAGTCAGAACACACTTGAGAATCATATGCGCAATCAAAACTACAGCACTACTATGTGTGTGTGTGTGATCAGATTTTGAGGATCTTTTGCACACATTATCAAAACTCTTGGAAGAACCTGAGGAAATATCAAAATCACTGTTAATTCTCTCAAAGGTAGGATTGAAATGAACTGTAGTAAGTGTTAGAAGAGGTCACTGAAATCTTCTTATCCTGGTGTTCCAGTTAAAACAGAATGGTTTGAATGTGAGCAAGACCTTGATGCTGAGGGATAAGAATTGTGGACTCTTAATCTCAGGCTGCATCTTTCTCCCAAGTTAATTCACTTCTCCCAACTCCAATTTCCTTATGGATAGAGACAGGGAATTAGACCAAAATAACAGTTAGGGGACCTTTCTGTGTTACTTTTATTCCTCTCTCCTATTTACTTACCACAGTAATTTACATAGCCTCTAATTTCATACCACTTATTTTTCACTGTAGCATTGACCACAGTTGGAATCACTCTAGGTCTGTTTTGGTGGTTTACCTCTAAAAATAATCATATTGCCACACTGATTTTTCTAGAGTAATGGTATTAAAAACAATCTTAATGTCTTTTAAAGAAATAAAAAATAAATTAATGCAAGCATTTACTTTGGAAAACAATTGGTTTGTTATCTTTTAAGTGTTTTAATTGGCAAAGTGCAAGACTGTTTACAGAGCTGACCATAAAAATTACTTGTCTTTGTATTTCCCTACTCTTTGCTATTTAACCATCAGGGTTATTTAAGGACAGTAATCTCTTTCTTATCTATTTAACCCTGAAAATTTGTGACACTAGTCATCTGATGAACTTTGTCACAGTGTAAGTAGCTTTTGCCATTAAACTTCTAACAATTTGTGCTATAAACTAGATATAATAGGAGTTTAGTAAAATGTTTATGATGATAAAAGCTAATAATGCTTAACATGTAATAAATGCAGTTCTAAGCATCTGAAGATATTAAATGAGTGAAGACATGCAAAAGCCCAAAAACATAGATATGTTGATGTGCTTTTTCTTTTTTCAAGTTTTAAATATATTTTATTTAAGTTACATATGTTCCATGTATTTCCTTTATACTGTTTTAGGAATATAGTGGTACTTCTATCCCTGCCCTCACTCTCACCCACACTCCAACACTTACTTCCTCTATCTCTGGATTCCCACTCTTAATTTTTACAATGATCTTTTTTCAATACACTTAATGATTGTATAGTTAACCCTACCCTAAGTAAAAGAGTTCAACAAATATTATGAAAAGAAAACAAAACAGTTACTCTACCAAAGACACATAGGCTATAAACAATCATTGATTCTCAAAATGTTTATTTTACTCCAATAAATTATATTTCAGGTAGTTTATTAGTTACCTTGGATCAGGGAAAACATATGAGATCTGTATTTTTGGTACTGGCCTATTTTACTAAGTATAATGATTTCAGTTGTTACAAAAGACAGGATTTCAATTTTTTAACAGCTGAGTAATACTCCGTAGTGTATGAATAACATAATTTCTTTATCCAGTCATCAGTTGATATACAGCTGGGTTGATTCCATATCTTAGCTATTGTAAATTGTACTACAATGAACATGGTGGTACAGATAACTCTTTCATATACTTATTTCTTTTGTTTTGGGTAAATTCCCAGGAGTGGTATAGCTGAATCCTATGTTAGGTCTACCTTCAAATGTCTGAAGAATCTCTATACTGTCTTCTACAGTGGTTGCACCAGTTTACATTCCCACTAACATTGTCCAGGGTAGCTTTTTCCCCACATCCTTGTCAGCATTTGTTTGTTGACTTCTATAAAAGAGTCATTCTAACTGGAGTGAGGTAAAACCTCATTGTGGTTTTGATTTGCATTTCCCTGATGGCTATTGATCTTCAGAATTTTCTCTAGTGTCTGTTGGCCACTAATGAATTTCCTCTCTTGAAAAATGCATGTTCAAGTCCATTGTTCATTTCTTAACTGCATTGTTTGTTTTGTTAATGTTGGATTTCTTGAGCTCTTTATAGATTCTGGATGTTAACCTTTTATCAGTTGCATAGTTTGCAAATATTTTCCCCCATTCTTTTGGTTTCCTCTTTACTTTGCTGAGTGTTTCCTTTGCAGAGCAGAAGTTTCTCAGCTTGATGTAATCTCATTTGTCAATTTGGTTTTGATTGCCTGTGCTTCTGCAGTCTTTTCCAAGAAGTCTCTGCCTATGCGATGCCTTGCAGAGTTTTCCCGGTGTTCTCTAATAATGTGATGGTATTGGATCATAGATTTAGGTCTTTGATTCATTTTGAGTGGATTTTTGTGTGAAGTATAAGGTAGGGGTCTAGTTTCATACTTCTGAATGAGGAGATTCACTTTCCGCAGCACCATTTATTAAAGAGACTGTCCTTGCTATAGGGATTGTTGTTAGCTCCTTTATCAAAGATAAGTTGGTTATAGCTGCATGAATTGATTTCTGGAGTTTCTGTTCTGTTCCATTGGTCTACAAGTCTGTTTTTCTGCCAATACCAGGCTGTTTTGATTATAACTGCCATGTAGTGTGTCTTGAAATCAGGTATTTTGATGCCTCCGAATTTGTTTTTGTTGTCTAAGATTACTTTAGCTACTCAGGGTCTCTTGTGATTCCATATGCATTCTAGCCTCATTTTTTTCTAGATCCACAAAGAATGCCATTTGTATTTTGATTGGAGTGGCATTGAATCTGTAAATTGCTTTCAGTTGTATGGACATTTTGATGATATTGATTCTTCCAATCCATGAACATGGAAGATTTTTCCACTTTTGAATGTCTTTTTCTATTTATTTCTTTAGTGCTTTGTAATTTTCACCGTAGAGCTCATTGACATCTTGGTTGAATTTATTCCAAGGTATGTAATTTTTTGTAGCTATTGTGAATGGGACTGAACTTAAAAGTTCTTTCTTAGCCATGACCTTGTCTAAGTATACAAAGGCTATTGATTTTTCAGTGTTGATGTTATATCCTGCCACTTACCAAACTCTTCTATGAGTTCCAATAGTATTTCAGTGAAGTTTTTGGGATCCCCAATATAAGGGATCATGTCATCTGCAAATAGGGATAGTTTGATTTCTCTTTTTCCAATTTGTATTCCTTTTATTTATTTTTATTGCCTAATGTCTCTGGCTACAATGTCCAGGACTATGTTAAATATCAATAGTGAGAGTGGACATCCTTGTCTGGTTCCGGATCTTAGGAGGAATGCTACCAGCTTTACCCCATTCTATAGGATGCTGGCCGTGGCTTTGTCATAGATGGCCTTGATTGTGTTGAGGTATGTTCCTCCTATACCCAATTTGCTTAAGATTTTCATCATGAAAGGATGTTGTATTTTATCAAATGCTTTCTGTGCATCTATTAAGATAACCATATGATTTTTACTCTTCAGTTTGTTAATGTGATG
Source organism: Oryctolagus cuniculus (assembly GCF_964237555.1). Lineage (NCBI taxonomy): Eukaryota > Metazoa > Chordata > Mammalia > Lagomorpha > Leporidae > Oryctolagus > Oryctolagus cuniculus. The sequence continues at coordinate 46,042,624 of NC_091444.1, forward strand.
TAGCACATTGATTGTTCTGTGAATATTGAACCATTTATCCTTGCATACCAGGAATAAATCTCATTTGGTCCAGATGAGTGACCCTTCTGATGTGTTGTTGGATTCTATTGGCTAATATTTTGTGGAGGATTTTTGCATCTATGTTTATAGGGGATATCGGTCTATAGCTCTCTTTCTCTGTTGCATCTTTTTCTGGCTTAGGAACTAAGGTGATGCAGGCATCATAGATGGAGTTTGGGAGGTTTCCACTCCTTTCAGTTGTTTTGAAAAGCTTGAGAAGAATTGGAATTAGTTCTTCTTTAAGTGTCTGGAATTCAGCAGAGAAGCCTTCCAGTCCTAGGTTTCTCTTTCTTGGGAGGGTCTTTAATGCCAATTAAATTTCCATCTTAGTTATTGGTCTCTTTAAGTTTTCTGAGTCTTCATGACTCAATTTTGGTAGATTGTATGCATGTAGGACTCTATCCATTTCTTCTAGGTTTCCCATTTTATTGGCATAGTGCTCTTTGTAGCAATTCCTGATGATTCTTTTAATTTCTGTGGTGTCTATTGTTACATTTCCTTTCTCTTCTCTGATTTTGTTGATTTGGATCTCCTCCCTTTTTTTCATTTTGGTTAGTTGCACCAATGGTGTCTCAATTTTATTTTTTTTCAAAACAAAAATCTCTTCATTAAACTGATCTTTTGTATTGTTTTTGGGTGGATTTTTTGGTTATTATTTTATTTCTTCTCAAATTTTGACTATTTATTTGCTCCTACTGATTTTGGATTTGGTTTGCTGTTGTTTTTCTAGGTCCTTGAGATACATTGATAACTCATTTATTTGATCCCTTTCCAAACTTCCCTCATAACACAGCTTTTGCTGTATCTCCTAAGTTTTGATATGTTGTGTTTTCATCTTCATTCATTTCCAGAATTTTTTTATTTCTCTTTTTATTCCTTCTAAGACCAATTGTTCATTCAGAACCATGGTATTATCCCCATGTGTTTGCATATATTCTAGAGATTCTTGAATTGTTAATTTCTAGCTCCATTCCATTGTAGTCAGAGAAGATGCATCGTATGATTTCTATTTTTTTTTGTATTTGCTGAAACTTGTGTTATGGCCCAGCATATGATTTATACTAGAGAAAGTTCCATACTGATGAGAAGAATGTGTTTTCTGACACTGTGGGATAAAAGTTCAAATGTAACATTTAAATACATTTGGTTCATAATATGAATTAACTGTGTTGTTTCTTTGTTGATTTTTTTTGTCTAATTGATCTATCCATTGGTGAAAATTAGGCGTTGAAGTCCCCCATTGCCATTGTATTGAAGTCTATATCTCCCTTTAGATCATTAACCTTGCTTTTAAATAGTCAGACACCCAGGCATTGGGTGCATATACATTTATTACAGTCACATCTTCCTGTTGTTTGATCCCTTTATTGTTACACAATGCCCTATTTCCTGTCTGCCAAGGGGTCCTGATGTCCTGCTTACCAGGTCCTGCAGTGAGTAAAGACCAAAGAAAGCAGAGCCTGAACCACTCACCACATTTCTCTGCTTCAGCAGAGCCCATCTTTTATTTTGATTTTAATTTTTATCTCTCTTTCTTTAAATTTCCATATAACTCTCCTTATTCACATCCATATCTATCTCTCTCCCTCTCTACCATTTGTCTGCCTCATACCGATCATTTATTATTGCAGTAGATCATTGTCTAGATCTTCAGGATAATGTGCCTTTCAGCTTTTTTGAACAACATTTTAAACATTGCATATTTAATTTTCTCTTCATTCCATATGGACTACAGGGTGTACCAGGTGCCCATTTCCCCATGCCATTTCTGCTGGGGTAATTTAAGCACCTTCTTAAACTATGTTTGAATATTTAATGAGCAAAAGCTGTCCCACTTTCAGCTCCACACTCTGGTACTAATCTTCTTTACCTGTTTTTGTCCTCTGATTTTCTGAGTTGATGAGTAACAGATACTGGGTTTTGTAAAATGCAATGCACAGACTGGGCTGTTATGAGGATTTTGCCTTAACTGATCCCCCCTTATAATGACTAAAGCTATGATGACATATTTCTTTCTGGAATCCTGTGCCCCAATCCATATCTTTGGGCCATGTTACTTTTTGGGGAATTCTTCCACTAGAAGTACAGAGGAAATGCTTAACCTTGCAGTAACAAAATAACTTCTATTTCTTGGCTAAGCACAGATGCTGCAATTACAATTGGTATGTCAAAGGTCAGTGCTATGGTTGGAATGCACAAAAATCATATTGAAATGTAACCCACATTGTGAGGTATTAAAATGTAGGACCAAATGGGGCCTTTGGGAGGTAATTAGGGTTAGATGAGGTCATGGAGGTGGGACCTCTATGATTACATTCATGGCTTTACAATAGGTGGAAGAGAAACCCAAGTTTCAAAGTCCATTCTATCACCATGTGCTGTGTTGTACCACTTTGAGAGTCTGCAGAGAGTCCCCACAAGCAGGAAAAATCTCACTAGATACATCTGTCTGATCTTGAACTTCCCATCCTTCAGCACCATAAGCCAAAGAAACGTTTACTCTTTATAAATTAATCTTTGATCTTCAGTTATAGCAATGGAAATGGATAAAGATGATTGCGCATATTTGTCCCAATCTGCCTGACTTATGATTTGAAATAATTTCTCCCAATCTGAAAAACGGTGTAATATAGTTTTGGTTTTGGATTTTTAGTTTTCTTTTTCTGCGTTATCATAAATATCCACATTAGAAGTTATAAGCATTCAACACACTTTAATTAAAAATATGGGTACTGAATGATCACAAAACACCTCAAATTCCAGGCTGCAGATAAAGCCTGGATAAAGACAGACATTACAGCCCCCTTCATGGGCCTTAGATTCTAGAGAAAATGCACTTTTATTATGTGTGCCTGATAAGCTTATTAAAGTGGAAGGACAATAAACTAGGCTTATTTTTAGTAGTCAGTTATCATCTTAAAATGCCAACTCTATAATCTACATTCATCTTTCACCATGTAGAAAATAGCTCTTTTTCATATGACTTTGCTTTTGAGAGTCCAGAACAATTGTAATCATTTGAAAGTATTGAATATTTTCTCCTGTAAGCATCCACTCAAACAGAATATCATCTTATCAAAATATCAGTGGCAGACTCGGGTGTTGTTGTACAATGGGTTGAGCTGCCCCTTGCATACCAGCATCCCATATAGGAGTACTGGTTCAAGTCCTTGCTACTGTGTTTCTAATCCAGCTTCCTACTAATGCACCTGGAAACGCAGCAGCAGGTAATCCATGTACTTGGGCCCCTGCCACCCATGTGAGACCTGGATGGAGTTCCAGGCTCCTAGCTTTGCCCTGGCCCCTCTCCAGCTGTCACGGTCATTTGCATAGTGAAACAGTGGATGGAAGCTCCCTTTCTACATCTCCTTCTTTCTGTCACTCTGCCTTTCGAATATATAAATATTTTAAAGAATCGGTGGCATTAATTTTAAAATGGTTTTCCACTTTCTTAAATTTTCATGAAAGAGTAAGATAATTAGCCACAATGAGTATTGTTCTTTAAAGAACTGCTTTGTCACTGGATTTGCTTTGTTTCTCTAGTCTCCCAATGGGAGCCTGCTATTTTTTTCATGCAGGAGGAGATGATAGATACTACAGTTACTCCAGCATCACCTTTCCTAACACACTCAACAATTTCGCTTTTGTAAAAAGGAAAAGAAATGACAGTTTAATATTTAAAAGAATTAAATTACAGCAAAACAACCAGAGGAAAAAGTGTTGCCTGCTAATATGAGAAATGAAACATCTATAGACATCATGGTCCTCACCGTGATGGACAAAGTAGCTATTTCTGATTGAAAACTAGAGGATTGAATTCATTTTCCAACACACAAATGACTTCCATGTAACATCTATTTCTTCATTTTTTCATTTTAAAATCTAAGAAGAAAATCGATACAGACTATTATAACATGAAAGAATGTAATTATTATGAACTGTTTTAAGTCCTAGGAAGAAAAACCTTAGTTGGGCAAGGTTTTGCCATGTGTTTTTGCCATTGACTAAGTAATGTTCAGTACCAGATCTATAGTATATTTATAACTGAATGCATGTAGATTAACTTCTTATTTGAAGCAGAATGCATGCAGCAAAAGCAAGGCTTGAGTGAAAGCTACAGGACCTTTAAGATGAAAGTATTCATTGAAGCTCCACTTGACCTGCTCTCTGAAGGAGAGGAACAAGCACACAAACCGCATTGCAGAGTAGTGGGATGCTCAAGGAAACCAAACAGTCCTTTTTTATCTGACGGGCAGAGTTAGTGAGAGAGAGAGAGAGAGAGAGAGACAGAGAGAAAGGTCTTCCTTCCATTGGTTCACCCCCAAATGGCCGCTACGGCCGGTGTGCTGCACTGAATCGAAGCCAGGAGCCAGGAACCTCCTCCCAGTCTCCCATGTGGTCCTTTCATTCACCACTCATGACTGAACAAAATTAAACATTATTGAGTCAATATTGGGTCATTATTTTTGAAGAATTAAAAATATTTTCCCATGTTTTAAACAGTTAAATACCTGTAGCACTTCTGAGAAGTAAGAGTATAAAAGTGAAAATTCAGTTCTGTAAACCTCTAACTGCTCATGGTTTTGCTCTATCTGTGCAGTTCTGTATGTTTCAGTATGATATCTGATTCCTGATCATGCACATCAAAGCATGACATGGCCTATTACCTACTTCATTTTCATCATAAGAGCAGTAAGGATAGACTCTTTTTTGTTAAAAGATTTATTTATTTTTCTGAAAGTCAGAGTTACACAGAGAGAAGGAGAGGCAGAGAGACAGAAAGAGAGAGGTCTTCTATCTATTGGTTCATTCCCCTACTGGCCACAGTAGCCAGAGCTATGCCAGTCCGAAGCCTGGAGCCAGGAGCCTCCCCTGGGTCTCCCACGTGAGCACAGGGGCCCAAGGACTTGGGCCATCTTCCACTGCTTTCCCTGGCCATAGCAGAGAGCTGGATTGGAAGTGGAGCAGCTGGGACTTGAACCAGTGCCCATATGGGATGCTGGCACTGCAGTTGGCGGCTTTACCCACTATGCCACAGTGCCAGACCCAGGATAGACTCTTAAAGTGTCCGATGTTAACCCTCAATGTGCAGATGACGCAGGTTGAGGAGGTAATCAGGGTGCTGTAGAAGAAGTCAAGGTAAAATAAAAAAGAAACGTTCATGAGAAGAAGCCCTTTTTCATCTATCACAGAATGTTGGCTGACAGAAGAGGAATATCTCCACGTCTCAGCTGAGTGGCCCTGGAGCAGGATTCTTAATGGGCTCACAGAAGAGAAGGTGGACCCCAGTCTCCACAGTGAGAGTTGCCCTCAGTTTCCACAGACCCCACATCCCACCCTAAGACAGATACCCAGCTTTCAAACCCTCAGTCTTAAAACAAGATGAGCTCCTTTCAGACCATTTCAGAGGAATCAGGAAATGACACCTGACACCGGTCTGGACAACACATTGATATGTTTGTAGGGTGTCTGTTCTGCAGCTCTATTGGCTCCAGAGAGCAGGCTTTTGGGGGGACTTGTAGCACCCGTTGACATTTCAGGGTTGTGGCCTTTTCTAATGTCCAGGCAGTGACCTCTAAGAGGCAAGCAAAAGCAACAGGAAATTCATCCTGAGGTGGGTCCTTAATCCCTGAGATCTTATTCCAACTTGCCTTCTGCTTTTCAGGTCATGGCAGGTGACTGTCATGTTTTGTCCAGGGATGTTTACTCATAAATACTCAAAGAAAACTGAGAATAACCACATGTAGGAAAAAGCCAATAATATCAAAGACAAGTAAAACTAGATAATAAACAGATTCATATAGAAAAACAGAACTCATGATAGACAAAAACAATACAGACATCTTAGGAAAACTCTTTAATTCTGTTTAATAATGTTCAGAGAGTTAGAAAATGTACCTGGAATATGTGTATAAAATGAATAATTACAGAAAAAAAGATCTTGAAGAAATTTAAAATTAATAAAAATGTTGGCATATATAATTAATCCATCCTCCCAAAAGGTAGAGTTTAAAAACTGTGAAAGTATGGGAAAAATTAGAAAACTTAAGGATCAGTTCAGGAGACTCAATATCCAAATAATAGGAATTCCATGAAGAGAGAACAGAGAAAATAGAGTAAGGAGGGAGTGGTAAAAGAAATACTGTTAAACAAAAAACTTCCCCAGACCGATGAAGGCCCTGTGTGACAGAAAGAGTGAATTAGCAAAGACCCATCCCATGGAGAAATTACAGATAACCAGGGACAATAGCCCTATACTTACAGAATATCTGTGAATGTGAGTATAACTGTTCAAATGCAATCAGTCACAGATAATCAGAAGATCATTGGAAGCTAGAAGATAATGAATAAATCTAGACACTAGAAGATAATGGAGAGGGCTTGAAGATAAAGCTTCAATTTTATTAGGTTATGCAATAGGAAACCTGAGATCCAAAGCCAAGTTAACTAAAAATTGATTATGAGCATGGTATGTAGATGAAAGATCTTTAAAAATAATCTCCCCTGCACCCTGTATCCTAGCAAGATAAGTGAGGAAAAACTGAGGAAGAGGACAACATGGCAGCTGAGTCACAACGCTGAATGTAGAGCAATTTACTACAAGTTACAGAAAAGTACCCCTGGAGAGCTACAAGCCAGGCAGGCGCTGAGAGAGAGAGAATTTTGGAGGCTCCTCCAAATCATCTTTTGTGGAAGTTTCTCTTTCCAAAACAAAAAGAATGCTAGTAGTTGATCTGCTATTTTAATTTTGTGAAAAATTGTATTGAAATATAGTATTCTGGGCTGACAGCTTTTTCTTTTAGGACTTGGATTATGTCTGTCCACTCTCTCCTAGTCTTTAGGGTGTCTGATGAGAAATCAGCTGTCAGTCTGATTGGAGATCCTTTGAAGTTAACCTGGTATTTCTCTGTGCACACTGTAGAATCTTTGCTTTATGTTTTACTTTTGAAAGTTTGACTATCGTATATCATAGAGAAGATCTTTTCTGACCATGTCTATTCAGAGTTCTATGTGCTTCCTGTACATGGATATCCCTATCTTTCTCCAAATTAGGGAAAATTTCTATTAGTTCACTGGGTAGCTCTTCTAATTTATTCTCTCTTTCCATACCTTCAGAAACTCCTAAGACACATATATTTGGTCATTTGATAGTATCCCATAAATCTCAACCAGTATTTTAGCTTTTCTAATGTCTTTCTCTTTCTTTCTTTCTTTCTTTCTTTCTTTCTTTCTTTCTTTCTTTCTTTCTTTCTTTCTTTCTTTCTTTCTTTCTTTCTTTCTCTTTCATCTGCTGAGATATTTCCAAAGATTTGCCTTCTAAGTCAGATATTCTTTCTTCTGTTTCACCAAGATTATTGTTAAAGCTTTCCACTGTATTTTCTATTTGATATATTGAATTCTTTATTTCTAATGTTTTAGTTTGATTTCTCTTCAGTATCTCTATCTCCTAGCAGAATATTTCTTCCATATCATGGATGGATTTCCTTAAGTCATGTGTTTGCTTCTCTGTGTCTTTGAATAGTCCTATGTTCATTTGTTTGAATTCTTTTTCAAGTGTTTCATCAATCAATCTCTTCATCTTCATATTCTAATATTGAAATATTTTGTTTCTTTGTGGAGGAACAATTGTCATTGTTCATGTTTTCTGTATTTCTACATTTATTTTTAGGTATATGTGGAAGCACTTGTTTGTTTTCTCATCTGTGAGCTCTTATCTTCAAAATATACTTTTCTTACTTAGTGGAGTGTCTGCACTGTCAGCGGATATCTGAGTACATATGCTGAGTGGGGCCAGGGAGCTCTAGCCATCACTCAAGGGTCCTGGGTGACACCCAGGCTGAGCGTGGTAGATCTCCTCTATTGTCAGCAGAGGGAAAGGGATGATCACTTTGGCGGCATGATCTCAGCATCTGCCTCTCACTCCCAAGATGAACCAACCACCCAGGGTGAGCCCACAGTGCCAAGGCACCTCACTCATGCAGGTGCATGAACCACACAAAGTAACTGTGTGCTCCTCAGAGCGAACATGAAACTCTGAACATCTACAGGCAGACACAGTGATTGCCCAAAAACTCAGCCATATCATATTGCATAGTCACAGAATTCCCACAGTCACAGGGAGCAGGGCATCTGCTCTGGGCCCCACAAGCCTCTCCTTTCCATAGAAAGCTCCATGGAGTTCTCAGACCCAGCTGCCTAACTGATAGAATTTGGTTGGTGCTCTCCCGACTGCCTTAATAGAGAGGGAAGAGAGCACTTCATGGGCCTCAGAGGGTGTCCTGTCCCACACCAACCCTCTAGACCAAACTCAAAATCAGTGGGACTATAGATTTATCCCTCCAATAAAATCCCCTGGTTGCGCAAAGGCCAAAGCAGCCTCTACTCACCTTATTAGGATGGCATTTCCTCCCTACTGGTTTTGAAGAAGATGGCATCCCCTCTGTCGCTCCCACTCTTCATGGAGGAACGACACTAAACCCTGCCTAGGCTTCATATCCGAGTCACGGCACCATTATGTCACTCCCCCTCTTCGTGGAGGAACGACACAAGACCCTGCGTTGTTCTTTCGTCTGCTCAGCCCTCCCCGGGTTTGCTGCTGGTTCTTCCCGGGTTGGCTACCGTCCCTTCCACCTCCGTGGAAGGACGGCTCCCCCTGCCACTTTCCCCACTTCCGCGGGGGAGCGGCACACCGCCGGCCGGCTCTCTCGGGGGCTGCACAGGTGTTCCTTCAGATAGATGTTCCTGGTGCATGTTGTCTCTCCCCTCCTTTATAGTCCTCTTCCACCAATCCCAACTCTGCTACCCACACGCCGAGTACGCTGCTCTCCTCCAATCAGGAGCAGGTCCTACAGTTTATTGGTTGAACTGGAGGCAGCTGTGTAGAGGCTGTTTTCTCCTCTCCCAGCGCCATATTGTGGGAGAGCAGATGCATAGAATAAGTCTTAATTCCAGTAACTTAGTCTAGTCCGAGTTGCTCCCAGTTGCTCCCCACACCCTCCATCCACCTGCTGTGGGAGTCACTGATACACCTGCTGTGGTAGTCAGCTGTGTGATTTTACTGTCCCTGCTGCTCCATTCTGTCTCTTATTTTCATAAAATTCCCACTGCAGACTTCTAACCAACTGTCTATTGGAGTGCAGTTCCTCTCCTTTTCATCTATTATCTTCATGTGGTCAGAATCAGCATGACTTTTTCCTATTCAGCCATCTGGAGTCTCCTAAAATCCTACTTTCAAAAATGGCTCAATGGAGGAGGCATTTAGCCCAGTGGTTAAGATGCCCATGTCCCACATTGGAGCCCCTGAGTGCACTTCCCAGCTCCAGTTCCTGACCTGGCTTCCTGATAAGGTGCACTCCAGGAGGCGGCAGTGGTGACACAAGTACTTGGATCCCTTCCATTCTCATGGGAGATGTCCATTGAGTCTCTGGTGCTCAGCTCTGGTCTGAGCCAGTGCCAGCTGTTTGAGCATTTGGGGGTTGAACAAGAAAATGCTCCCCCTTCCTCTCTCTGTGTGTGTCTCTCTCCCCGCCACCCTTTCTTTCTCTCTCTTTTGAAATATAGACTAGCAGTACTTGAAGAAATGTTTTTCAATCTAAAGTTTTTTTTTAAAGATGTATTTATTTGAAAGAGAAAGAGACAGAGACAGAGAGGGACACACACAGAGAGAGAGAGAGAGAGAGAGAGAGAGAGAGGAGACAGAGAGAGCGTCCTTCCACTGGCTCACTCCTCAGGTGGCCAAACAGCCAGGACTGGGCCAGGAGGAAGCCAGGAGCTTATTCTGAGCCTGCCACGTGAGTGCAGGGGCCCAAGCACTTGGTTCATCCTCCTCTGCACTCCCAGGTGCATTAGCAGGGAGCTAGATCAGAAATGGAGCAGCCGGAACTCAAACCAGTGCCAATATGGATGCTGCTGCTGCAAGGCAGGCCGGTGCTTTAACCCTCTGAACCATAACACTGGCCCCTAAATTTAATTTTCAAAGTACTTTTTCTTTTATATGTGATATGAATCTAATAAAAATTTATATTTCATTATTTTGCACCAGTGTGTGTTTATATTATATGTAAATATAGCATGTTACAAGTTAGCTGAATATTTAACAACACAAACAAAACTAATACATGCTACATATCAGTTGTCATTTCCTAGAAAGAGAATTTTACTCTAGATTTATATCCTGATAAATGTGGTAAAGTGCTTCATAAGTAATTAAAACTGTATACACTCAGCCGGTGCCGCAGCTCACTAGGCTAATCCTCCACCTTGAGGCACCGGCACACCGGGTTCTAGTCCCGGTCGGGGCACTGGATTCTGTCCCAATTGCCCCTCTTCCAGGCCAGCTCTCTGCTATGGCCCAGGAGTGCAGTGGAGGATGGCCCAAGTGCTTGGGCCCTGCACCCCATGGGAGACCAGAAGAAGCACCTGGCTCCTGGCTTCGGATCAGCACGGTGCGCCAGCCACAGTGCGCCAGCCGCGGTGGCCATTGGAGGGTGAACCAACGGCAAAGGAAGACCTTTCTCTCTGTCTCTCTCTCTCTCACTGTCCACTCTGCCTGTCAAAAAATAAAATAAAATAATAATAATAATAAAAAACTGTATACACTCTAAATTTAATAGGAAATGCTTATTGCTCTGTAGAGGAGGTGTGGACACGTCACTTGGTATCAGACTTTCTTGTGACAGAACCTGCTGCAGCCTGAGGGGTAGAGGAGGCACCATCTCTGGTAAAGATCCTGCAGTGCCAGCTGCTTGTCTTTGCTCTTGCTCTGCCTTTGGCTTTCTTTTCCCCCAAATTTCTCACTCTATCCACCTAGAGAATCCACAGCCAGATGGTAAATGGCCTGTGGTCCTTAATGTGTACGAGACTTCACATGAAACAGCCCCTCCCAGAGTCATTTTTCTTCCGCCACCAGCCTCACCACCCTCGCAGAGTTTCTGCCTCTGTGCCAACTCCAGCCACTCATCCATAGCCCAGTCTTCACCAGGTGTTACTCATTAAAAGCCATTGTTCTTCATTTTGTTCAAGGTTATGAATATTAAGCAATCGTGAAGTAATTAACAATGGAGACATACAACAATGGAATTTCTCTGAGATACATATATATACATATACTTCTTATATCACTGTTGGCTGTCTTTTAGACTCCTTAATAAGAGATTCTCTGCTATATTTCATTTTGGTATATCTCACATATTTGCATGAAATTAATCTATAATTTTATAGATTTACTGTCCTTAATTGATTTAGATAGCCGAGATATGTAGCTTTATGAAATAAATTCATTAACTTTAATCTTTTCATGCATTTAGAATAATATATATCAGGATATATATATGTATATATGTGTATATATATATATATATACTGAGAATTACTAAAAACTTAAGAAACTACAGAAAAATTTAGAAAATTTGCATGTAAATTGATCTAGGCCAGGAAATTTATGTCAGACACTTCATTTGTAACAAAACAGCTTTGATTGTTACTGATCTTGTGTAGAAGGCCCTATAAAACAGGAATATAATTTATTTACCAAGAACTTAGGAAAATTTACCAATGCATTGCTGCGTGGTAGAACTATTACTGGAGGTAGTCTGTTGGTAACTTAGAACAATGACTTTTCTCCTAAATGTTTATTTCTCTCCCACAAGACCCAGTTCTCCTTACACAAATTGATTTGTCTTTTCCTTATGGACTAAATCCACATTACAAGGGAAGAAGCAGGTTTCCGGATCCCATAACACAATATACTCTTAGATTCAGTTCACTAGCAATTTATTAAGGTCTTGATATCTATAAATGACATAGTACTCAGGTTTTCTTGGACATAATATTTTCTAAAATTCTGTCAGGTGAATATTGGTTTATTTATTTTCTGAATCAATGTGCATAGCATGCGAATTGCCTTTCTTGAAACTTTGAATGGACAAAACAGCAAAATAACCTGATGTAAAGCATGTCTTCAGACTTTTCCCATATCATACATGGTATCTAACTACTCCGGATTTCTATTGCTTATGTTACTTTTTCAAGTATAATTTATACCATCTCTGCAAAATCATTCATTTTATTCAGATTTTCAGATTTCTATTCATAATTAATTTAGTTTAATGCTAATAATTGTCTATGTTTCTAATACATAAATATTTATATTATGCATACAAATATATTTTAACTATATGTACATTTGCAATATAGGCACATATGTGTTTACACATGCACACACAACATTTGGGTGGTAATTAATGTTTTGAAAAAGAGTGAAGGGGATAAGCAGATTGCTAGAAATGGCTGAGGAAGCGATGTTGGCAGTGGTATATAATAGATTGGTTGGTTAATGTCTCTCTGGGAGGGTTTAATCTGATCCAAGCATACAATTCTGTGAAAGCACAAGACTTGCTAAGAGTTGAGCACAGTGTACCTGTCACAGGAAATAGCAAACTTGGAATCACTGAGGCCAAGAATAAACTTTGCAGATTTAGGGAGCAGCACAAACTGATGACCAGGAAGTACATGGTCTCGTGGGCTCCTATAGCTGGAACCTGAGCAAGGCCTAGCAAGTAGAAGGTGCTCACTAATTACTCCCTGAGGAGCACACAGCTTAGATTTTCATTTTTATTTTATGGAAAGCCACTGGAAGAGTCTCTGTTTTATACTGAGAAAGTAAAGGACATGTTATTTTATCAAAAAGTCAAAGTGAAGTTTAGTCACCTCTACCCTCCTGATTTCTCAGAATGGCTTTGACAGTTGCTATCATTGGTGGAATTTCTTCCAGAGCCCACCAATTATTTGTTCACTCTTTCTAGTTTTTAGTTTGCCTTATTTATGTGTTTACATGTATATTTCAAGGTGAGACATTATGATTAAGGTCTTGCTGGAGCTAGGAGATCAGACTATATGTTAAAGCAAAATTCTTTCAGACTTTGTATTAAGAAAGTAGAAAATTTGCAAAGATCTGTTATTTGTGCCAGGACTATATCCCACAGGAAAAACTTAATCCTCTTACCTTCTTCCTCTCAAAATAAGACTAGTTTCTATCAACTTGCAGCCCATTTCCAATGGCCCTGTTTGTGAATTGTTTAGTTTACTCGCTATTTCTTCTTCATTTTTTTCCTGTACAACTCCAGGGAAACAGTACTTTATGATAGTAGGAAAAAAATCAGAATAAATGAAAAGTTAAAACACTGACTTCATGAATATTTTAATTAAAAAATTGTTAGTAGCACTTCAACTAAACCACACCACCTGAAGAAAGGGGAAACTGAACCCACTTTGTCTGCTTTTTTTCCCTCCAGCTGCTACACTAATTTCTGCTGTGCTGCAGTAACTTGAACTAAGGTGTGAATGTCTTCCTTCCTGCATTTGCAGTTCTGTGCACCTTCACTGCCAATCCAAGTGGAAATTGCAGTACTGTAGCATGTGACTTCCATTTTCAAATTATCATCCCCTAAGAATAGAATTTGATGATAAACTTTTTGTGAGGAACTAGAATGTAACGGCTTCCTAATACACATGTAGCACAAGAGAAAGTCATAGTTTGTCTCTGGCCCAAAGGATAGCAAAGTTAGAATGATAAAGTGTAAAACCGTCTTCTAATCAGTCAAAAAAGACAGGAAAACAGGAGTTCTGAGGACCTGAATTCACTGTGTGAAAAGCCAGTGCTCTCTGAGCTTCCATTTCCTTTGTCAGTTGGTGACACTGAACACTGAACCTCACAGGCATGCTCTAAGGCCGTCCTTGGGATGTGCCCCTCTGGCACCGCCTCCCCCTCCCGCCTGAGCAGCAGCAGCAGCAGCAGCACCCGCGAGATTGTTGTCAATGAATCTCTCAGGCCACCCCAGACCTACTCAGAAAGTATGGAGCAAGGACTCAGAAATATGGGTTTTAACAAGGCTTCCAGATAATTCTGATGCATGCTAAAGTGGCAAATGACTGTAATAATGATTAATTGAGATAACATAAGTATAAAATAAAAGTTCTTTGATAGCTGGGACACATTGCCCAAGGTTAACAACTGTTATTTTTTTTTTTTTTTTTTTGCTCAAAAAGATTTTCAGGAAACATTTATGCTCAGAATTGTGTTATTTAGAGCATATAAGCATGAACAAGGATGGCTTCACATTCAATACTTTCATATTCTAGAAATATTTAGTAAGGAAACTAAAATTGCAGCCCTGTGTTTTAGGTAGAGATTTGTAAGGTATCACCATATCCAAGATGGTACATCCAAGTCAGGAAGACACATTAAGGAGGTTTCCAGGAGGAAATGACCAGTGGTTTATGTTTTCCAGGATAATTAGGAGTTAGTCAGATGGATAAGATGTGAAGCATTTTCTGCCAAGTGGAAATAGATGCGGTGGGGAGCCCTGTAAGTATGAGTGTGAAACGATGTGACTGGGTGAAGCGGCTTTGAATAAGAGTGAAGGGTTCAGGAATCAAAGGGGACTGCAGATCAAATTAGCTATGGGAATTTGTAAATTTTTTTAACCTATGATCTTTTTCAACCAAAGATTCTTAATTCTTTATGATGCTTGGAGTTGTAGTATTTTGAAATAGGCTCATAATTCCTTTTAGTTTCACAACCAGGAAGTGCAAAGCAATCAAATGTTCTCCCCATTGTCCTGAATCAATGTAAAGTATTGCATCAAATACTCTAACTTGCATGTATAATATCTCCCACATTTGAAGATACATCCATCAACATTTTAATGAAATAACCATGCCTCTGCATTAGTACTTAATTTGTTTTACTGTAGACTTATTTGAACAATTCAATTCGTTTAAAACACCCCAATAAACCCTCTGCTGGTTCACACCGACTTAGGTGGTGAACACGTGCTTACACAACTTGTAGCTCCTCATTTGTTTTTCCTGGCAATGAGACAAGTGAAGTGAGAAGGCTGAGATGAGATTCTGTTCCAGGTGGCAGTGAGTAATGAATGGGTGTTGCCAGGCACACCCAGAAAGAAGTTATTTGAGTGACTCCTTGGTTATAACCCACCAATAACAGAAGACCTATTGGAATTTAGGGAAGATCGGGGTGTTGGCTGTAGCTGAAAGTGTCTAATTATATTTAATTTCTCCCTTTCTCTTCTTTGTGTTGTGAAAACAGGCCCTTATGCATGAATGGTCAGGTTGTTTATCTTTCTCTTTCAGGTGGGCTCTACCAAATACTTAAAATATTATAAAACATGCTGGAGCTAATTAGTCATGGGGGAAATTAGTCCAAGCAAATTAAGCACTGCTGTTCACTATAATTTCAGTGCTGTTGTGGCTTAGAGACTATTTCATGGCTTCTGCTTTCCTGTTTCCCAGTACAATAAATTCTGTGACAATAAAGATGGCTTATTAAGGGCACTACTTGGCTTTTCCTCTCCCCTTCTGCTGACAGAGGCACCACATATGTCCTAGAAAGAACTAGATCTGAGCAGAAGCCTTCAGGTCACATTGGGACCTCATTACTTTCTCCCCACTTGGAGCACCTCTGGTGGATAGAAACTCCCCATTGGCAGAGGGGAGAAGAGTGGACAGAGCAGGCACTGAGTTTCTCCAACCTGACTTTTCTTCCTCTACCTGCATAACAGGATCAGGAGCCCCCAGCCATATTCTGCATGAACCTGTTTTGTAAGTGATAAAAATGAGAAGCCATGAAAATGGCTTTGTCAATGGTTTTTCGCTCTTTTGCTTTAATCAAGTGTTCACAAAGTTCTTAGAAAAGGCCCTAATCAGATGCAGCTCTCTGTTGGGCCAATCTGCTAGGGCTTGGGGACATGAGAGCATCAGGGAACAGCCATGGCCAGAACTTATGTTAGAATGCAAGACTGACAGAGCACTTTACAGTTATGTTGTACTTCCTTGTGCATTGTTTTCTTTAATTCTGAGATACATACACATACACACACACACACACACACATGATGGTTATTAACAGTTATAAAGAGGACACTAAAATTATTTGTCCCAAACCCACATAGCTAGAAAGCCGTAGAGTAAACCCAGAAATCAAGACCCCTGACTCCTCAATCCCTTACCCTTTGTGGCCCCACAGCTGCTCCCCCTGTACCTCAAGATGTTTGTATGGAAGATTTAATGGGATGTCCAGATGTTTTCAGGCCAAGAAGACCAGGAATTCCTACTGATGTGGCTCTCCTCATGGGTAAAGCTTGAAAAGCTGACTATCATTGCGTGCAATTATTTCCCAACATTGGGAAGACTGTGAGAGAGCAAACCATGCAGTCAGTAGAGCAAAGTCTCATTCAGAATGCGCCTCTTGTGATGCAGTCCAACCTCTCTGTGCCTTCATTTTTCCAACTATGAACTGGGGAAATAATTTTTGTTTTGTAACATTATTATATTACAAGTAATATGTGAAAGCATTTAGAATCTTGTCTAATGCATTGTAGGTGCTCAAAAGGAATTTCTTATTGAGTGGATTTTATATGTTGTAGTTTTCCAAAACATAGAATGTCAATGTCAAATTATACTGGCTTGTCTCAATAAAATTGATAGACTTAAGTTTAATAGAACACAGTGCTATAAAAAATGCCTGATACAGCAAAAAACAACCTACCTTATATAATACTCTACTGTGAATCTAATTTGGGATGTATCCAAAATGTGTACAATTTCTAAAGGGATTTTTCTCCTTTTACATTATTTAAAGTACAGATTAAAGAGTAAATATGGCTGAAAACACATACTGTAATGAGTGAGGATATCAGGAGGCTTACAATTCTTTTAATAACACATAACTGAACTTATTTCCCTAGATGCAGACAGTTATAGATGATTTCTATATACTTGGATGGCCCCTTGTTCTGAAACAACATTATATCATTTATACCCAAACACTTCACTCTTTGGAGGAAATATAATTTAGTATATCACATGTTCCATAAATTTTCAAGTCAGATTTCTCATTTTCCATCTTCTGGGTTTGAAAAAATATTCTTGAAGCAACTATTTCATCATTTCTTACATTTCTTATTTTTCATTTTCTACTCTATTTTTAATGTATTTTATATTTTTTGCAAACTCAACCATGTATTGTCCATTTTAAAACCCTCTGCATATCTAGTATAGTTCCCTATATATTTAATATATTAAACATTTTATGATAATAGAGTATTGATTTAATGAAAACAACCTTAAAGGACAAAATGGAAGAGTAAAAATCTAAAGTTTGTACGTGTGGTTGTGATAGAAAATACAACTCAAGCTCGTTAAACAATACTGGAGTTTATTGAACCTTGACAATGGAATGTCTAGTCACAGAGCAGACTTTAAATATAAACTAATAGAGAAGCAATGCCACTGGGTTTTTCCTCCATTTCCCAATGATTTTGCAAGTTTTTCGGCCTATTTATTGATTATACCCTTAAGCTGGCTTTTGCAGCAAAGTGGTAACAAGAAGACTGCCTGAGTTTAACAAGGCTTCATACTTACTCTTCCCCTTGCAGCTCAGAATTGAGGAGAGGACGTCTCTTATCACAAATGTACATCAAAATATACCCGTGGAGACAGAATTATTTTAAAAAACAAAAAGGTTTATTTATTTGAAAGTCACAGTTACATAGAGAGAGGAGAGAGAGAGAGAGAGAGAGAGAGAGAGAGGAAAGAAAGGAGAGAGAATCCTCCATCTGCTGATTCACTCCCTAGATGGTCACAATGGCCAGAGCTGAGCCAGGCTGAAGCCAGGAGCCAGGAGCCTAATCAGGGTCTCCCACAGGGTGTCAGGGACCCAAGCAGTTGGGCCATCTTCTTCTGCTTTTCCCAGGCCATTAACAAGCAACTGGATTAGAAGTAAAACAACCAGGAAGCAGGCATTGTGGTGTAATGGATTAAGCTGCTGCCTGTACCACCAGCATCCCATAAGGGTGACAGTTTGAGTCCCAGCTGTTCTATTTCCAATCCGAATCCCTGCTAATGTTCCTGGGAAAATAGCATAAGGTGACCTATGTCCTTGTCTCCTACATCCACTTGGGGGACCCAGATGATGCTCCTGGCTCACCTGGGCAGCCATTTGGGTAGTGAACCAGCAGATGGAAGATCTCTCTCTCTCTCTTTCTCTCTGCTTTTCAAATAAATAAAATAAATTTTTTTTAAAAAGAAGAAGTAGAGTAACCAGGACATGAACTGACACCCACTGGGATACTAGCATTGCAGGCTGCAGCTTTATCCATTATGCCATAACACCAGCCCCAGAGACAGAATTCTTACTAGACAACGTTATGTCCATGTCTGTTTCTATGAGCCAATTCGTACTGATTAGAAAGTCAATCTGGTGCTGAATGTGCACCTGAGCCAACATAATAGCAAGGAGAATAGGATTACCCAAGAGGTCAAGTTGAAGTTCTGTCCCAGTTACAGCATAGAAAAGCTATAGAGTTTTTTTGGAGGTCATGAAAGGAAAATGGACGGCAAAATGAACCGGGGCAAAACAACCACAACATATCCTATAACTGAGCCGTGGTGTGAACTTCCTGAATTCTGAAACTAGGGTTGAAATGCCCCACTCGTATACTTAAAATTCATTGGGCATATAAAGTAAGCATTAACCACAGAGCCTCATAAAGCCCAGCATAGAACTGGCTCTCCTTGTGTGTTTTTTGCTTTTTGATGCACTTGGAAAAAATCAAGAGATTATTGCATCCTGTAAGGCCTAACAGTGATTTTCAGGTTGTTGCTTTTATACACTGAATCTAGTGATTCACATGAAAATATAAGAATTTTATAAAATTTTCAAACTCATCACATTTTCTTTCTTCTTGATGCTAAAAGCAAACATTCTAATTTAGATAAATGTGTATTTTATTCTTAACACAAGTACTATATACTATTTTTTTTTTAGAAACTTGAATTACACTAGAGGTAAATTGCATCTGAATTCAGCCTTGCTTAGTCATGAAATACCCAAGAGATTATCTACAAGAACTATTCAGATCCTTAATTTTTAATCTAATGGGTGTATTTCCTTGTGCTACCCATCTGAGAACCTTGTTCCTGGCATCAGTTATGCAGCAAATCCACCATCTCAACAGACCACACATCCAGCTCCCCATGGCTGTGCCTAGGATGTCTCCACCTGCACTGATCTGCCCTGGTTAGCGTCTGCCCAGCCAAGGCACACTAAATCCTTTCACATTGTGCATTCATTTTCCCTGTCATATTTCTCTCTCAATAGCCTTCACTTTTCAGTCACAACAACTGAAAAAATACCCAAGACACTACTAAAAAAGCAAAAGGGAGGGAGAGAGTGAGAGAGGGAAAGAGGGAGGGAGGGAGAGAGGGAGGGAGGGAGGGAGGGAAGGAAGGAAGGAAGGCCCAATACCTTCAGTCCCTGCCACGCATGTGAGAGACCCCAGTGGAGTTCCAGGTTCCTGGTTTCTAGCTGGCCCAGCCCCAGCTATTACAGTCATTTGGAGAGTAAGCCTATAGATGGAACATCTCGCTCTCTGTCTCTCCCCTTTCTCTGGGTCTCTCCATCTCTCTCTGTCACTCTGCCTTCCAAATAAAATAATTAAAAAAAGATAAAAATAAAAAATAACTTAATTTCTCAACATAAGTTCCATCAACCTCTGGACTTTTTTGGAAGTTATGGTACCAAGCCTTTTAGTCCTTCCCTTAGAACTGAGGGTCCTGGGGATCTAGTCATGCCACGAAAATCTTTTGTTAATAATATTAACTAGAGAAAATGGGTGCTCTCTAAAGATTTTTCAAGATTAAGAAACAAAAGAGATCAGAAAGAATGAAATCAGGACTGTACAGTGGCTGTCTATTGATTTCCATTAGAAAAATCTCTCAAAATTGCCCTTGTTTGATAAGAGGAAGGAGCAGGAGCAATGTCAGGGCTGCACAAGACTCTGGCGAAGCTTCCTGGATAACTTGCTCAGAACACTGCCCCAATCTGCTGTATGGTATAATAAAA
Source organism: Oryctolagus cuniculus (assembly GCF_964237555.1). Lineage (NCBI taxonomy): Eukaryota > Metazoa > Chordata > Mammalia > Lagomorpha > Leporidae > Oryctolagus > Oryctolagus cuniculus. The sequence continues at coordinate 46,062,608 of NC_091444.1, forward strand.
CAAATCAGTGGCATATATGTATGTGCCTATTAGATGAAAGACCTCTACAGGGATTCTATTACCTTGATCTTATTTAGGGACATACACAAGGAAATAGCTAATACTGGCATGGATCCTTTTCAGAAAGTTCATTAATGGAAAAAAGTTCTTTATTGTAGACTCCTCTAAGGGAGATGAAATTGTATTTCTTGGTGTATTAATTTGCTTGAAAGGCAGGGAGAAAGAGATAGAGAGAGATTTTCAATCTTCAACCTTACTACCTAAGTATCCACAACTGCCAGGTTTAGGCCAGCCCAAAGCCAGGGGCCTGACACACCATTCAGGTGGCTGGAATCCAATTACTTGTACCATCACCTGCTGCCTTACAGAATTTACAGAAAGTAAAAGAGCACCAAGAGATGTAATATGGATACAGTGGAGGATAGAATTGTATGTGAAGATGTTTTATGTTTTAATGTATATTTGTACATGATTTTATTGCTACTTCAAGCATATATTATTTTTAATGCTATAAAAATTTTTAAAATTACAAGGAAAAGACTGGGATAGAAGTAATGGTTTGTGAATCATTTTAGTGTGGAGACTGCAATTGTTGCTTCAAGAGATAAATCAGCAGAAAGCTGGATTGGAAGCAGAGCCAGGATTTGAACCTAGAGAACCTGAGATGGGATGCCGGCATCTCAAGCAGTAACTTAATCAGTACACTAAATGTCTGGCTGTGAGCTGAAATTTTTTTCTAAACAAATTTCCTGATACTTTCATTTTTACAGGTAAATTTCTATCAATTTAAAACAACATTTTCTTTATCTATAATGTTTGTACCTAGTCTCTGAAAAATTAACATCAGAATATTTTTAGCTTAGTTGAACTCCCTGTAGAGCTGCGAAAAGGTCAGTGCTGTATTTGTTTTTGTTTGTTTGTTTGTTTTGTTTTGTTTGACAGGCAGAGTTAGTGAGAGAGAGAGACAGAGAGAAAGGTCTTCCTTCCGTTGGTTCACCCCACAAATGGCCGCTACGACCCGCGCTGCACCTATCTGAAGCCAGGAGCCAGGTGCTTCCTTCTGGTCTCGCATGCAGGTGCAGGGCCCAAGCACTTGGGCCATCCTCTACTGCCTTTCCAGGCCACAGCAGAGAGCTGGACTGGAAGAGGAGCAACCAGGACAGAACCGGCACCCCAATCAGGACTAGAACCTGGGGTGCTGATGCAGCAGGTGGAGGATTAGCCTAGTGAGCTGCGGCACCGGCCAGCTGTATTTGTTCATCACTAGATTTTACATAATATACAAGCATGAGAGTTAAATGAATACTTGAGATAGATTTATGCTAGATATAGACAGATTGCATAGATAGATGGTGGATAGATAGATAGGTAGATAGAGTTACTTACCCTCAATGCTCCTTTACCTGATAGTCTGAGATACTTTTCAGTGGAATCTACGTTAACAATCACATTCAAATGCATGCTATTTGCTGAGATGAAGATTACTGTATGTCTGATGCCAGAAAAGTGGGACTTCCCAAATCTAAAGGAATCCAACTGACTCTGAGCGACAGTGTCCCCTGTCTCAGCAACAACAGTGTGAGCACATATGAAAAATTCCTGTGTAGGATTCGCAAACAAGGAAACAAGGAATACATCCTAAGGGTTGTGAGGGTGAAAACCAAATACCCCAATCTTATATACTTCTAATCTATTTTAATTAGAATTTCAAAATATCAAAACAGTCCAATTATCTTCCATTTCTTCTTTTATTTGTTTTGGCATTTTTATTTTAGAAATTTATTAATACATTAGATTCTCAGAGTCACAGCAAATGCATGATAATTACTGCAGCGCAATTCTCATCAATTCTCATATTAATGTGACATTAATACAAAGAGAACAGATTCATTTAGCTCATAGATACAATTCTAAGAATTTAGTGAAGAAATTTAGTGAGGATGGACTTCCATGACATTATAAGCTTTTATATTTAAAGTAACTGTTTTGTGAAGGAATTGCTTTGAGTACACAAATTATCAAAATTAAGAGATTGAGAAAAAACACAATAGGTAGTTCGGCACATACTCACTCGAACTTACCCCTAATAATTGACTTAGAAACCTGCTATGGGACTCCAAATCCCATTAAGTTGGCATGGACCAATACCACCTTACTAGTTAAAGTGATCAGTTTAAGTTCATACTTGATCATGAAGATAGAATTAAGTGTCAAAGGGATCACATAATAAAGACCAGTGTCTGCTAATAATAATTGATATAATTAAAAAGGAGAGAATGAGCCTACATGGGAAGCAGGATACATAGCAAACTCACAGAATGGCAAATGCCCTAAGCAGCACTCTGGCCCCAGAATCAGTCCTTAAGGCATTTGGATCCGGCTAAAAAGCCCATGAGAGTTTTTCAGGTGTGGAAAGCCAAGACACTGTGGCAAAAAAAAAATAACCTAAATGAAAGATCTCTGTGAGTGAAATCCCAGTGGAAAGAATGGGCCATCAAAGAAGGAGGTAACTTTCTCTGAAGGGAGGAGAGAACTTCCATTTTGATTATGGCCTTGTCTAAATAAGATCGGAGTTGGCGAACTCAAGAGGCTTCCATAGCCTTGGCAGCTCATGACAAGAGCCTCGGGTGATCACTGACGTCATAAATAAGAGTGTCAATGGTTAAATCAACAACAGGAGTCACTGTGCACTTACTCCCCATGTAGGATCTCTGTCCTTAATGTGTTGTACTATGTGAATTAATGGTAAAACTAGTCTTCAAACAGTACTTTATACTTTGTGTGTCTGTGCAGCTGCAATCTGTTGAAATTTTTACTTAGTATAGTAAGTTGATCTTCTGTATATAAAGATAATTAAAAATGAATCTTACTGAAGAATGGGATGGGAGAGGGAGTAGGAGATGGATGGTTTGCGTTTGGGAGGGTGGTTATGGGGGGAAAAACCACTATAATCCAAAAGTTGTACTTTATTTATATTTATTAATAAAAGTTTTCTAAAAAAAAAAAAACACAGTATGTATGTGCTGAAGAAGCACTGCTCCTCACACATAGCTTTTTTCAAAAGCTAGAATTTTATCCTATTTTGTAGCAACTGCCATGATTTTGGCAGGAAATTCAGCCAAAACCACCATAATTTTTATACTTCTTTCTCCTAAACAAGCATAAATGCATTTGCTCTCACACCCACATGCAAACACAGGCTACCAGCAAAATTCTGACACATTTACTGCTTATAAATAAACCTAACCTTCCTTAGAGTTACAAACTCCCCAATGAAGTTTCTGAAAACCATCCCTATCAGTATTGCATAGTTTGTTATGAGGATCCCTAAATAAAACAAAGGTAATGGAATCCTGGTAGGGATCTATCAACCCAGAATCCTGTACTCTGAATTTTTTTCCTTTATTTATTTATTTGGCTAGTTCATGAAATGAGATTGTGAACCTGATTCCAAATCTAAGCTCTTGAAGGATACTCCCACTATACTCTCATGTTTGTGTTTATATTAATGTATAATATAAATATGCTGTGTTGGTTATCTGAAAGAGCTTAAGTTTGATCACTACTGAATATGTGCTAGTCTTTGGATTTGAGACAAATGATGAATAAATTAATATTTTACTCTGGTAAAAAGAAAGTCAATTTCAGAAAATGAAAATGAGTGTGCAGAAACAAAATTTCTACCTTATAAAGCCCAGAAGGGGATAAGTATATTTTAAAAGCATGACATTCACAGTAATATAAAAGTAATAAAATTTAATTTGTTCTGTTTTTGGCTAAGCATCTTTAGTTTCCTATCAAAATTGCCCACATTTCTGCTATCTTGTTGTTGATCCACATTCATCATTTACTTCATTGCAATTTGGCTCGAATATATTTACAGATTATTTTTTCAATAATTACAGCTTTATCTCATTTCCAGATGTGGACGACAGTCGAAAGGAAATTGGTGCCACCTCAAGCTTACTCCGCTTGCTACAGATCTCATGTACACTAAGAATGGTGTACATGAGTAGCCTCTAATATTTTTTGCTGCGTATTTGTCTCTTTCATTGGTTTGAAATTCTGCATATATGGGCTCTTCTGGGTATTGGATTAGCATTCCGGTTGACTCATAGTATAGTTGCAGTCTTATGATTTCTTGTGAAATGAAAAGTGCCTATAAGGTAATGAAATACACAGTAGAACAGCTTTTTAAAATGTTTCATCTGCTGTATTTTCCTTTCACCCCATATTAAATGCAGATAATATTTAGGTTACCATATGCTATGGATTTATTTCTCTGGACAGAAGCAGCCTAACAATAATCTCTCTTCCTTTTTTAAGTAAAAAAAAAAAAACATTAAATTTACTTTTCAGATTATGTTAGAATCCTGTGTGAGAGCATCGGAAAAAGAGATCATGAATTCTCCACAGACTGAAAATAGATGAGTATCAGGAGGGCAGTAGGACCACAGTGAAAACCCTTTCTTACTCAGGGAGACTGGACTATCAGCGCCAATTCCAGGCCTGGACTCCCCTGTGCTGAGCAATGAACAGAATAGTGGCCAAGGGCTACTGTAGCTGAAGGAGTTCTGCAGGCTGAGCTCCTGCATAACTCGAGGTCCTTTCAATGTCCAGTGTTATTGACGTTACTGGAGCTTCCTATGCAGCACCATCTTCACATCACCAGTTAGGGTTACAGATCACCCTCGTATTGAAAGTGACTACCTTTCCACAGCCTCAGCAACCAAAGGATTCACAATGAGATGTAACAAAGTTTTCAGAAATTAAAGCAGTAACATCATGTCTTCCATGATTGAGTCTGAAGTCACAGACTTAGAATTGTTGTCACATGGAAGTGTCACAGAATAGGGAATAATGCATCATGTTCCTTAGTGTCAGCTTGTAAGTTTGTGGAAAAAATGGAATCAAAAGATTTGGTGCAAAAATTATCAATATATGTCTGACTATTATTGATAAAATATATTTTTAATTTTGAAATCCATGCATAAGAGGAGATCTTCAAAAAGTTCATGGAAAATATATATAAGATACATTATGAAACATTAGGCATGGATTTCAAAAATTTTTGCACCAAATAAGCACATTGTTTAATTCCACATTTTCATTAACTATTTGAAGTGCCCTTGTATATCGGCCCTGATGAATTTTCCTGATTCCCCAGCCTGCAATCATGTTCATTAACAGGCACCCATCTTGATATCATCAATTAAAGGAAAGTAGTTATGGAACTATGACATTTGTAATTCATTACCATTAAGATTTAGGCTGGGTATTAATTTTTAAATTATTTTTAAGTACCTAAAGTATGCCAGACACCATGAAGATGCGCATGAATGAAAAACAGTCTAGACTTAAAGGAGTTTGCAGTCTGATGGGAGAAGCAGATACATAAAAGACTAAGTGAAATGCTGATTGTGTACTAGAATATAAATAGCTATTAGAATTTTTCAGGTGCATGTCTAGTTTTCTGTCTTTCTGTTTATCTATCTGTCTATATCTGTATATAAAAAGATTACTCAAAAAGTTCAAGGGAGAGGGGCATGTGGCCTAGCAGGTAAGATGCCTGCATCCCCTATCAGAGTACTGGGTTAGATACCTGGCTTTGGTTCCTGACTCTAGCTTCCCACTAATGCAGACGGTGGGAGGCAGCAGTGATGGATTGGGTCCCTGTCACCCATAGGTGAGACCTGGATTGAGTTCCTGGCTCTTGGATTCAATCCTGGGCAAACCTCTGCCATTTGAGGCATTTGGGAAGTAACTCAGTAAATGGGAGCTCTGTGTGTGTGTGTGTGTGTGTGTGTGTGTGTGTGTGTGTTTCTCAGTGTCTTCTTCTCAAACAATTTTTTTAAAGTTCATATAAAAATGAAAATAAAAGATGTTTATTTTTGGTGCAAAAATTTTTTAATCCATTAAACTTTTTCGTAACACACCTTTTACATGAGCTTTTTAAAAGTAACTTGTGTATCAAGGTATAAAGAGAGATTTATTTAAATGATTCAGTGGAGAGAGCTGGCAAGCTTAAAACCTGTATGACAGGCTGGCCAACAGGAAAGTTGAGCAAGACTTCATAGTGCAGTTCTGTTTCCAAAATCTGCAGGGCCAGTCAGCAGGCTGGAAACTCAGGCAGAGTAATTCCTTCTTCTTGAGAGAGCTCCCATCTTTGCTCAAGATCCACCCACATTGTGGAGAGTAAATTGTTTTGCCTGAAGTCATCTGACTGTCAATATTAATGGCAACTAAAAATACCTTCATAGCTCCATCTGGACTAGTGTGGGACTGAATATCTGGGCACCATAACCTAGCCAGTTAAACATGTACAACTCACCAGCACAGTATCCAAACAAGCTGCCACACAGCAAATACAACTGCAGCACTTAGAAGAATCCTCAGTTTCACACATTCTCCAGATTCATGTTGGGAGCCTGGACCTTTGGAACTACTGAAAGGTTTCTCCAGCACATGTTGGTGGCATTGCCACAGCCTAAGTCACCTCTCTTTTCCCTTTCCAGTTCTGGTTGTTCTTCTTCAATTAATTTCTCTTTTTGCTCCTCACATTCTTTCTTTGTTAAACTGTTTGTATTTTCCTTTCCCAATATCTTTGTCCATCTTAATCTTAATTTTTCTTCTGTCTCCCTTGTTTAAAAATTTCCTCTTCCCCACTTTTCATTACTTTTTGATACCCCGGAGTTTGCCTCCATCTTTATTTCCCTTCCATGAGAATGTCTACACATTCTCCATAGAAGTCATCCCTTATTTCAGACACTTCAAATACTATCTTATGTTAATACTCAAGTCACCTTTCTCACTGTGATTCTTGTCTAAGCTTGCTTTCAGCCATTTGCTTAACTTCTCTATCTAGAATTTTCTCAATATTTTGATGGTAATTTATAAGATGTTAGTGCCCATCATTCCCAAACCCACATTTTAGTACCTGGGAATAATGGATAATGTTATTATTTGAAATTGAGAGCATAGATATAGCTGCTACTATCATCTACAAGAACAGGCCAGAACTATAATCTGACAATAATAACTCCTCCTGTGGCAATGTTATTAGGAATTGAGTGATAGTGACTATATTCCTCAAATAAGAAACTCCAAGAACCATATATTCTAAATCACTACAGACACAATTTCCATGAGCTTATTAAAGGAAGCAGAACCGTCTCCATTGCCATCAGCCATTCTTTCATGTCTCCAATCTATGTAAGGAGAGGAATGGAAAGACAGGACTGAAATAATGGGAAGTCATTGTCTTTGGAGCAGAATTTGTGATGAGTTTTTACCCTCTTTCCCAAGGGAAGTGGGAAACGGCAGGAAGATACCACCAACACCAACACTCAAAGGTAAATAGTCGAATAGCTTCAAGAGAATTAATAGTTAAGATTGCTGATATCTAGAAAAAGAGGTGAAATTAGGAAAATTTGCCTCTTAGGGCTGCATCAGAGAAATGTTGAGAATTCTTTAGAGTGTTTGATATGCACACATGCATCCTTGGTAGACAAGCATAAAGGCAACGTTTAGGTTAGTATTTCGAAGTAGATGAGTATGGAAGTATCCTGTGCCAGCTAAGTTTAGGAGAACCATGGTGTATTCCAGCTGAGGACAGTGCCAGGTCAAGAGGGAGGGAACAGTTACTACACCCCAACTATGCATGCCCCTTGGATGTGTGAAAGAGAACCTTCCATTTCAGTCTATTTGCAGAAGCACAGAAAACAGAAATAAATTGAAGTTGGGGGTTCTTCTGACAGCTGCCATTTATATATTGAAGGCACTGCTGCCTTTCTTTCAAAATGTGTTCAATAATAGAGGAAACCAAGTTGATTTACACATACACACATACACACACACACACACACACACAGTCACCAGGATGAACACAATAGATAATCGAAAAATCCACCAAAAATCCATCAGAATTACACGAACCCACTGGACAATAGGCAGTCTCTGCCTCCAATGACAAATGACTGGTTACATAAACATTTCAGTCTTCTTCCTCTCTTCTCTGTGTCTGTACCACAGAGCTAAACCTTGACAGTAAAGGGCTGGAGGGTGTTTTTCAGAACAAATCATTACCCTAAGCCTCTTCCTTCCTCCAGGCCGTAGCCATGGTTAAAGGCCAAGTCTGCAATGAGGAAGGGTAGCAGATAGAGGTGAGACTCTAATAATACCTGGTACCTTTAAAATGGATTAGGTTAATATTTAATCATTAGAAGTGACCGTAACACTGCAGATTCTGCCAAAGATATGTGAACTGGACCAAGAAGGAATGCATTGTCAGAATAAAAAAGTAATAAATGATTGCCCCCAAAATAAGTAAATAAATGGTAGCACTACGATGTTTTAAATCACCTCCTTGAGTGATCTCACTCAATCAATTGTCCAAACTTTAGTCTCTACTACCTAATAGAAGTAGGTGGAGTCCAAAATATTATCTCTGTCTCTGACACCTTTTTCACCTCTGTCACCTTCCTTACTTTGACATCTTCTTTCCTGATTTCCAAGATTGCCAAACAAAACATTTGATTCCCCAGTACTATCCAAAACAAATATAACCCAAGACTGCATTCTCCATCTTAGTAGTCATCTGCTTATTCATTCCACATCCACTGGAGGCCACAGTGAAGTTCTCACTTGTGAGACTGAAGAGAGAGGAAATCTCTCACAGGCCACGCTGCTTCTGATCCAGCTCTCTGCTACTGCATACCCTGGGAGGCAACCAATAATGGTTTAAGTGTTTGGGTTTCTGCCATTCATGTGGGAGACCCAGATGGAGCTTCTGGCTTTGGCCTGATCCAACTCTGATTATTTTGGGCATTTGGGGAGTAAACTAGTGAGTAGAAGATCTCTCTTCGTCTATCTCTTTGTCTCTCTGCATTTCTGATAAAATGAAAATAAATAAATATTTTTGATTAATTTGTTTGAAGGACAGAGTAACGAGGACAGAGAGGAAGAGGAAAAGATCTTCCATCCATTGGTTCACTCTCCAAATGGCTGCTACAGCTACAGCTGGGCCAGGCTACAGCCAGAAACCAGGAACTTCATTCGGGTCTTCCACATGGTTGGCAGGGGCCCAAATACTTAGGCCATCATCTGCTGCTTTACCAGGTGCTTTAGCAGGAAGCTGGATGAGAAGCAGAGCAGCCAGGACTTGAACCAGCGCTCCAATATGGGAACCCAATGTGGGATTCCATCATCCTCTAAATAAATATAAGTGTAGGAAGTGGTAAGTGGTAGTAAGTAGTAAGTGGTAGCTGAACTCACTGCACTTTGGCAGAAGTCCCAAATTTTAAGAAATTATTTTAGGGCATGCTCAAGTGTCACTATTCAAGGACCACTATAGCAAGTTAATTTTCCACGCTACCCTTCCAAATCCTGCTTCCAGGAAATATGTCCAAATGTTTATGACTTCAAACCTCTACCTGGCAGAGTCTGTCAACCTCATATATTTTTGGTACCAGGCAAATATTTGCAGCCATTCATTCCATCAGGGTTAGACACTCAGTACATTGTCCTCAACAATTTTTATAGTACTTACTGAATAGTGTTGCTGGCTGTGTAGTTCATGTTGCCTTTATATCCCTAGGATCTAGCACTGCCCATGTTTTTGGAAGGTAATATATGTTCATGGAAGTTTATGTGTGCTGTATTGAGAATTACCCATGCTTCTCAGCATCACCAAAGTTATTGCTTTTGTCAACTGAATGCATTCAAATAAACATGTTGCATATCAAATTCCAAAACAAGTTATTTTGCATAAAATCATTTTAAGTCTAAATAACTCAGAATGTTTGACTAAGATATAGTTAAATGAAATAACATGGTTCACCTTGGAAACAATGACAAAACCTGTGAGATACACAGAAATTAAGGTAAGCAGGAAATCATCATCCTCTAAATAAATATTACCTTTAAGATTTTTCATTAGATTCTATGGAAAAAAATCTGAAATATAAGAGGCCTTTCAATGACTTGAAAGAATTACTTTATTAATTTTTTTAGAAACAGGATGAGCACTGTGCTCAGACAATGCTAAGCACAGGAACTAGCCTCTTAAAGTTGTTGTTTGAGATTTGATTTCCTGGATTTTATTATACTTTCCTTGACCCTTCTGTTAGGTACTTGCCACTTTGATTTGCAAGAGAAATGCAACTCAAACTGGCTTAATCAAAATAAAGAATATAATGTAAAGACACATGATATCTCACAGAGCTTGGGGGCAGGAATGCATGAGATCAGGCCTCAGAAAGTCCTAGACCCAGATTAATTCTTCACCTGCTTCTCATCTCCCCTTCTTTTTGCTTGTCTGCTGTGTGATCCTCTTTCTGCAGCTTCCGGTCCTCTATTCCGTGTCCATGTAACAAATTGGTGCTGTCTATTTGAAGACTATTAGTTACTTTAGTTACTCTTCATCTCTCTGTGTAGAAAGATCAAATCTTTCTATTTCCCCACCCCCTATTGCTTTTTCCAAAGGAAAATCTGATTATCCAATTGATGTCAAGTTCTCATTTCTGGACAAATCAAGTATGGGTAAGAAGTAGGGCGGGGCCAGTAGCACACACAAGGCTTCAAGGAACCCATACAGAGACATTGTACGGGGGTGAGGAGGAGTGATGGTCTCTATAAGATGAGGTAGCTACTGAACTTTTCCTCATGGTCCAAAGTGCACCAATTTTTTACTCATTATGTTTTGGAGGAAACAACAAATACAGCAGTGCTCAAGTGTTTTTCATAATAAGAGAAACCAGATGTGTTCATTAGATCTACAGATGTAAATCAAGATCAAAGGGTAGAAATAAATACTGGACTGTTTATTCTTACCTTACCAAGCCAGATTGTATTTTGTTGTATCTAATTGTATTGTGTTTTTTAAGATTTATTTACTTATTGAAAGACAGAGTGACAGAGAGAGAGGTAGAGACAGAAAAAGAAAGAAAGGTTCCATCCACTGGTTCGCTCCCTAAATGACTGCAACAGCCAGGGCTGGTCCAGGCTGAAGCCTGGAGCCTCAGGCCCTATCCAGGTCTCCCACGTGGGTGGCAGGGTACTTGGGCCATCCTCCGCTGCTTTCCCTGGCACATTGCAGGGAGCTGCATTGGAAGTTGGGCAACCAGGACTCAAACTGGCACTCCGAAAAGCTGCTTCCTGTGAGTCTGACACCCCTTAACCCGCTGTGCCACAACGCCAGCCCTTGCTTCCCTATTTTAGACTACATCATCTTTGGAGAGAAATTTACAAATAGACACTGTAAATTACCCTGCCTTAAGGTGTGTATTAATGAAACATTGTGCCAACTTAATAAAATAACCAAAGTTAAAAAATAAAAACACACATTTCATTTAGTTATGCTGAAAAATAAACTATGTCTGTTAAAATATTATTGGAAAAGTTTAGATCTGGAAATTTCTATATAAATTCACTGGATTTTAAGTTAATTCGGTCTACTATAACAGCATACCATAGACTGCGGGGCTCAAACAGCAGACATTTATTTCTCACAATTCTGGAGGCTTGGAAGTCCAAGGTAAAAGTATAGGCAAATTGAGTTCCTGGTGAGGACCCGCTTTCAGGCTTGCAGATGGACAACTCCTCACTGTGTTCCCACATGGCAGGGAGAGAAAGATCTGTCTCTTCCTCTTGGAAGAGCACAGTCGCCATTGTGAGAGTCCCACAAGGAGGCCTCATGGAAACCTGATGTTACCACGGCCCTACCACAAGTACCATCACTTTAGGGATTAGAGCATCAACATACATATTCTGGGTGACACACATTTAGTATATGACAATAAGTGGTGCAATAGTAGAAAGATCGTTGAGTAGATACAGATTGTTGTTTGAGATTTTTGAATGAGTAGCCCTGGCATTATATTCTATCAAACCAATTCCCATTGCCAACACTTTGTATGAAAACATAGATCTTTGAAGGCAGAAGTTCAGCTGCTAATCAAGTTTGAGATCCCTAGATAGGCCTAACCTGGCTCCTGCAGTGAATATTTATTCTTAGCACAAATCAAAACCTTGGTTTCTCTATGCCTCAGGGCATTCAGCTGCTTTAGCAGCTAGAGCATCAGTAGAGAGCTGCCCCAGTCCTGGAAATGAACACTCAGTCTTAGCAACTGGGACTCTGCTTGCACAGTGGCCAAGGTTATCTCTTAATGTTTGCAGAACCTTTGCTATCTCCACAAGTCCATGTATGCATTTGCCCCCACAAAGTACAAGTGTTCCCACAGTTTGAGAACTACAAACCTAATTTCCAAGTCAGAGTCCCCTGTGCATCTATTGGCCAGACTCCAACAATGCAACAAAATGGTCCCTAGGAGCAAGAAAAGGGAAATTGAGAAAAGCATTTTGAAATTTTACCGTAGAAACAGTGTTGGGCCACATTGTGATCCTTACCCCTCTCTTTTTTCTTGTTCTCTTACTTCCCTTCCTCTGCTTCCTCTTCTTTCTCCTCCTTCTCTTCCTTTCTATTTTAAAGAGAAGTCAAAGCAGCCTGCTCCCTGACACTTTTCTCTTCATCTTCATCTGTGTTTTCTTGTCCTGCAGTAGTAGAAAAGACCTTCAAAGGTGGCAGGGGGTGCAGGTGGGGGGCTCAAAACAAAGAAAGCGTTTTCCTCCACGGTGGTCACATTTTTACTCCTCACAAAACATGCTGCTGACTACCCTCGCCCAGGGAGTGGGTGAAATCAAAGCTTCCTCTTCAGAGTGGTGTGAGAGGTATGCGTAGAAAACATCAATAATTACTTGGAGGTGACATATTCTACAGAGCCAGCAATTTGGGACGCATGCATTAAGAGGATTATAAAGAGGAGAGTGCATTTGAATTAAGATCTGCAGGATGAAGAAACACAGTAGAGAAGAGAAAACATGGATCAAGAAAATTTAGAAATTTGTACTTTCAAAAATAGTGCACATTGCTCTGGACTATGGGAAGGAAAATAAATAGATTATATTTAGAAAAGCATGCTATAGACAGGTTGTCTTGTTAAGGGCTCTGAATACCCACAAAAGAGATTTTAATTGATTCTTTGTAAAGAATAAAAGGCCAAGCGCCATCTTTTGTTGCCCTCTGCCAAATAGAATGGAGAAGGGTAGCAGGTGGATCTAGAGGCTGTCCTTTATGAAGTGCATTAACAGACTCCCTCATCATCTGACTTGACATTATGTTTGGAAGAGGTGGCTCCCTTTCTGCACTGGCTAGATTAAGTGATAGGTCCATCAGCACACCCTACACACACTACAGCGGCCTTCTCCTACTCCCAGGAACCCATTCTTTGTCTTCCTCCCAGCTTTTGGTGACAACAGGCCAGGTGTAGATATCCCAGTGTCCTGCACCATTGACTATGGTTTCTAATATCATATGGCATTTCTCTGTATTTTGTCATCAAACACCCCTCAAATTTTCCAATTTGAAAATCACAGTTATTTCATGCTAAGGTCTTAACTTCTATGAGCCAAGGAAATGTCTTAAATAGAAAAATGACAGGACCTTGTCTGTGTTTAATTTTATGCCTCCATGAACTTTTTGAAGTCAATTTATATTTTTAAGTACCAAAATTGAATGACTGAAATGGAGTATTGAGCTTGATTCTTTTGGAATCTAAGTATTTATTCCTTGGTTGTAATGTAACTGTAAGAAACCTTTTGGTTATTTTTATGCATTAATTTAAGTGAGTGGTGTCTACATTTGTCTTCCCATTATAATTTCCAGAAACAGGTAATTCTCATTTTAAAACTTTTCTAAAATGTGCAAGTCAAGATTAGATTAGATGAGATACATAACAAATTCATCAGTATGGTGGCCAGAACACTCAACTGAAGGATGGTGTAAAGCACCAGTCTCTGTGATTCATTTGGTTCTATTGGCCAGAAATAATCTTTGGAAGGCAGGAACAGCATTGTTTGTCTCACACTTGCCTAATACACAGTGGGCATTTCATCAACAGCATGTAGGACAAATGAAAACTTAGATGGCTAGCACCTACAGATTTGCAACAACAATTCAGGAATTCAGGCCCTGTGAGCTGAATAGAATGAGTGATGCCAACTGCCAAGTTTCCAGATTAATAGTGGACAAGGAGGATTTAATAGCCAAAGAGGGTTAAAAAAATTTCCAGAGTTTCAGGGTTTACTTTTTCATTGGTCATAAAAATGAAACATAAAAAAGGTATGTTTCACAAGTGATATCCTCTTCAATGCTTCTCAAGTCAGCATCAGAAGAAATAACACAACTCCTACATCCTGAGCTCAGAAAGCCCTTTGTTCTCAAGCTTCTTCTCACTTGCAAGATTGGCTTTCAGTGTTGTTGTCTCCCATAAGAGACTGCCAGCATCTTGATGGCAGAATCCTTGTCTACTCATAGTCTTACCCCTAAGTGTAACAAATGGCAAGTAGAAATCCATCTCCATAAATATTTGCTGAATCTGATTACTCAGCCTGTCTAGACAAGGATGTTAGAGTCCAAATAAACATTTTATATTCAAAATGAAATACTTGGCCTTCATGCTTGAGAATGTATTGATACAGGATTCCTTGCAAATGAATCAAAACATTGGAATATTATTGTTGAGTATAGACGAATACATAACTGATGCCTTACTGTCTGGCCCATGGCAGACCCGTTTTTGGAGTCAACATGGCCTATGGTACCAGGACATGATCAGAAACCTAAATCTTAGAATATTAATGAAGGACAAAGGGAAGTATCAGAAACCTACCAGGATATGGAAGGAACTCAGTGTAGGAAATTTGGGCATTTTACATGGCCATAAATTTTGATTTTATTAAATGAGTTACCATGTTTAACCTGACCAATATTGTCATCATGTCACACTGTTCAATTTGTATGTCCAAATGTGTGACACATTTTACCCTGAAGATTCTAAAATGTACTACCTGGCATCTGACAACCTAAATATCAATACTACTTATAATGATATTATTATTGTTATTGTTGTTCTAGTTTTCATAGAAAGGTCAAAATGAGCAGTTTTTTAAAAAAGTAATATTCAGGGCATGTGCTGTGTCTTACTGTAGCCACAGCCTACAGTGCACGACATCCCATACAGGTGCCAGTTGGAGTCCTGGCTGTTCCACTTCTGATCAAGCTCTCTGCTATGGCCTGGGAAAGTAACAGAAGATGGCCCAAGTGGTTTGGCCCCAGCACCCATGTAGGAGACCCAGAAGAAGCTCCTGGCTTCAGCCTGCTCCAGCCCTGGCTGTTGCAGCCATTTGTGGAGTAAGTGGATGGAAGACTTCTCTCTCTCCCTCTCTCTCTCTCTCTGGCCCTGCCTCTGCCTCTCTGTAATAAAGCCTTTCAAATAAATAAATGAATCTTCAAAAAAGAAAGCAATATTCATATTTATTATAGGAACAAAATTAGAAATTTCATTAGATTTTGATGACTACCTATTTTAATCAAATCCCTAATATTTCTGTAAGTAATTCCTTGATCATTTATGATATCATTTACACAAAATCAGTTTACACGCAATGTATCAGTAATACAAATCTCAAATTATGCAAGATTCATTGATGAGTTATACCTGTGTTTGTATATTGTTGCCAAATCTAAGCTGTTCTTTTTCAAATATTTCTTTGAGAAGCAGAGCTTCAGCGACAGAGGAAGAGACAGAAGAGATCTTCCATACACAAGTGTACTCCCCAAATGGTCTCAACAGCCAGGACTGGGCCAAGCTAACACAAGAGAAAAGAATTCCATGCAGGTCTCCCACATGGATGGCAGGAGCCTGAGTACTTGGGCCATCATCCACTGCTTTCCCAGGTACATTAGCAGGAAGCTGGATTGGAAGCAGACTAGCTGAGACTCAAACCGGGCACTCTGATAAAAGCATGCTCGTGGGCCGTCTCTGTGGCTCACTTGGTTAATCCTCCACCTGTGGCACCGGCATCCCATATGGGAGCTGCATTCTAGTCCCAGTTGCTCCTAGTCCAGCTCTCTGCTGTGGCCCGGGAGTGCAGTGGAGGATGGCCCAAGTGCTTGGGCCCTGCACCCACATGGGAGACCAGGAGGAAGCACCTGGCTCCTGGCTTCAGTTTGGCGCAGTTCTGGCTGTAACGGCCATTTGAGGAGTGAACAAACGGAAGGAAGACCTTTCTCTCTGTCTTTCTGTCTATAACTCTACCTGTCAAATAAAAAAAGGGGGATTCTTGTGTGGCAGGGAATGCCTTAACTTGTTGTGCCATGTTGCCAGCCCTGGTAGGTTGTTCTAAATCTATTACCAGACACAAACTCCGGGGTGTAAGGAATAATATCAGATTGAAATACAGAGATACCACTTTACTGTACAACAGGTCATGTTCTAATTATTTGGTCTGAAGACAGCCATCTAATATTATCATTGTCCCAATATATAGGTTTCCCTGTTTGGCAAACATAGTCCCCAGGCATGGTCTCAGCGTTCTCCCTCTGTTCACTGTAAATCGTGCATAGCAAGAAGACAGGGTTGCAGTCCCTGACATATTTCTAGGTTTGATTTATTTCCTTTTATGCAAGCAATCAGTTTAGATGAATGTGTTTTAGGAAAATCAGAGATGCTCCTTGAAAGAGCTAACCTGTTTAAATGAAAAGGGCAGGAAAGCAGTCAAGATAAGGGAAGTGTGTGTGACTAGAAATTCGCACAGCTTTACCGTGGCATATAGCAAATATATTCAGCTCCTCTCACTGGAGCCTCGGAATTCTAAGTGTTATATTTTATTAATGTTACTAGAGGGCAGAGCATGAGGGAGGGGATCAGTTTAATTTTCCTTCAGTAATTGCTTTGTTATCCTGATAGACTCTCTCCTACTTTCCAATCTTTGGTGACACCATTTCTCCTTAAAAGCATCCTGAGGGATGCGACTACATCCTCGCAAGTCTGTTTAGTGAGTTGGAATTTGAAGCTCACCAAAGAACTGAAGGATAAAATGAAAACAGACCTTTGAAGACCAGCTTATTTTCATCTTGGAAGATAAAGAAACACATAAATCAGAAACTCTGCAACTCATTCATGTATTCATAAGCAAACATTTATTAGACACCTGTTATATGCCAGTCACTGTGTTGGGGCTGAGAATATAGAAATAAATAGTTTATACTATAGTGAAGAAAGTAGGTATGTATTAAAGCAAATAATCTCAGAGCAGCAGTAAGCATGTATCAAATGCATACAATCACTTCCTAGAGAGTTCTGGGAAAACACAGGTTAAGGAGAGCAATGCTTTGCTTTGGGCATGAAGATAATGCAGTAAGCAGATTGAGAAGCTTTAGTGAGGAGAAGCTATTTCACTCAACTCTGGACTCATGGATGACATCCAGCAGGTGACAAAAGGCCTCAAGAAAACACAACAAATGTAATGGCAAAGACTGACAGAGAAAGACATGGCTAGTGTGAATAAAGCATATACGAAGCAACAAAATTAATGAGTGCTTAATGAAAATTCCACCAGAAATGATCATTTTTAAGCTATCTATACAAAATTCCAGTTGTGTGCTTGTCTGCTTATAATTTCTATTTGTTTTGAAAATATGGTATTTTAAAATAACTATAATAGAATGCAATTATATTGCTTTTTTCCATTCTCTTAATAAGTTTTCTGACCTGCAGTTCCACAGTTCTGTGAGAGGTTTAACCAAATGTCTTAGCAAATCCAAAATGAAGTACATTTAAAGGACTTTGGGTATGTTCAAGAGTCATAATAAGCCCACTTTTCCAGACATCTGAGTATTTTCTAGAACCTAACATAGAATTCTTACGTAGAATTGTCAACTTTAATTTGTTGAAAATATTTAGAAAGAGGAAATGCTAAGCAATTGCTAAGGGAAAATCACAGAGGCTGATAATTAACTTCAACACTGCAATCAGTTTTCAATCAAACACATTATGCATCTAAAGCAAATTAGAGTGAGTTTTCATATAGAAAATTTTACATGGAAAAAGATTTCCTTCTGATCAAAGTCATAAAATACCTGGTCCTTTCCAACTGGTGGCTTTGATGCATTTCATTCATAAGGGGAAATAAAGAGAAAATAATATTTTCAGAAGAGGTAGCTAGCTAAAGCTTAATGAACAAAAAGTAGATGCCAATCAGGAAAATCAACATTTGCTCACATTTCAGACACTTCTTATTAATGAACAGAGCCATATTAACTGTGACTGGTAAATGGCTAGCTCTTTTTAATTGTTTTTTATTTTTAGAACATTTTATTGGGGCCAGTGCAATGACAGAGCAGGTAAAGCCACTGTTTGCGGTGCCTGCATCCCATATGGGGGCTGGTTTGAGTCCCAGAGGCTCAACTTCCTATCTAGCTCCCTGCTAATGCACCTGGGAGATCAATGGAAAATGATCCAATCTCTTGGGCCCCTGTACCCATATGGGAGACCAGAGGATAGTCCTGGCTCCTAGCTCCTGGCTTTAGAACTGGGCTGCTGGCCCAGTTCCAGGTATTGCATCCATGTGGGGAGTGAACCAGCAGGTGGAAGATCTCTGTCTCCTTTTTTATCTCTCTGTAACTGTCTTTCAAATAAATGAATAATTTTTAAAACTGTTTTATTGAATATACATACCAAGAAACACACTTAAGTATATAGGTAAATAAGTTTTTTTAGTCATCTGATTACACCCATAACCAACACCCAAATTAAGAAAAAAGCATTAAAAATACCCCAAGAGTTCTCACAATTCCCCCTCCTTTTCTTTTTTTAATGTGTGAAATAAAACTATATTGCCATTTACATGGCTTGATTCAGTGAAGCACTGATTATAAATATATACTGAATGATACAACATGCACACAGTTTTACACTCTAAATTTACCACTACAAATAAAACATGATACTTGTCTTTTTGAGTCTGCCTTATTTCACTTAACATAATATTCTCCAGTTGCATCCAATTTGTTGAAAATGTCAGAATTTCATTCATTTTTATGGCTGAGTCTTTTTCTATCCAGTGATCAGTAATATTTATCCAGTGATCAGTTGGTGCACATCTAGGTTAATTCCATATCTTAGCTATTGTGAATTGAGCTGCTAGAAATATGGGAGTGCAAATAACTCTTTCATTTGATGATTTCATTTCCTTTGGATATATTCCCAGGAGTGGGATTGCTGGGTCATAGAGGAGATCTATTTTTAGTTTTCTGGAGAATCTCCATACTGTCTTCCATAATGGTTGTACCAGTTTACATTCCCATCAACAGTGAATTAGGGTATTTTTTCCCACATCCTCACTAGCATTTTTTGTTTTCTGATTTTTGGATGATAGCCATTCAAACTGGGGTGAGGTGATACATCATTGTGGTTTTTATTTGCATTTTCCTGATGGTGACTGATCCTGAGCTGTTTCTACATGCGTCTGTTGGCCATTTGTATTTCATCCTTTGAAAAATGCCTATTCATTTCCTTTGCCCATTTCTTTACTGAAATGTTTATTTGGTTGCTGTGGAGTCTTTTGTGTTATTTTGTTATTGTGGAGTATTTTGGATTTTAATCTTTTATCAAATGTGTAGTTTTCAAATATTTTTCTTCTTTTTGTTAGTTCTCTCTTCACTTTGTTGTTTCTTTTCTTCCTACTAGCTCTGGCTAAAGTTTCCGGAACTGTATTGAATAAAAATGGTGAGAATAGGCATCCTTCTATGGTTCTGTATTTTAATGGAAATGCTTCCAGCTTTTCCCCTTCAATGTGATGCTAGCTGTGGGTTTGTCACATCTTGCCTTATTGTGTTGAAATATGTTCCTTCTATACCTAATTTTTTAAGGTTTTTGTCATGAAATGGTGTTGTATTTTATCAAATGCTTTCTCTGAATCTAATGCTATAATTTTACGGTTTTTATCCTTCATTTTGTTGATGACATGCATCATGTTTATTGATTTGCATTGGTTGAAACACCCTTGCCCTCCTGGGATAAATCCCACTTACTCTGGGTGGATGATCTTTTTGATGTGTTGTTGATTCAATTTGCTAGTATTTATTGTGGATTTTTGCATCATTGCTCATTAGGAATATTGGTCTATATTTCTCTTTTGCTATTGTGTCTTTCTCTGATTTTGATTGAGGGAATGCTGATCTCATAGAATGAGTTTGGAAGTGTTTTCACCCTTTCAATTGTTTTGAATAGTTTAGGTTGAATTGGTATTAGTTCTTCCTTAAAAGTTTGATTAAATTCAGCAGTGAAACCATCCGGTCCTGGATTTTTCTTTATTGGGAGGCTCTTTACTGATTCAATTCCAGTCTTTGTTATTCATCTATTTAGGTTTTCTATGTCTTCATACCTTCATTTTAGTAAATTGTATATATCCAGAAATCTATCCATTTCTTCCAGATATTCTGATTTATTGTCATATAGCTATTTGTAATCATTCTTAATGATTCTTTGTATTTCTGTGGAATCAGTTTTAATGTGTCCTTTTTCATCTCTGATTTTATTAATTTCTAACTTCTCCCTTTGCCTCTGTTTTGGTTAGTTGAGCCAATAGTTTATTGATTTTGTTGTTTATTTGTTTGCTTGTTTTTCCAGAAAACCTACTCTTCATTTCACTTTTTATATAGTTTTTTTGATTAGTATTTTATTTACTTCTCCTCTGATTTTTATTGTTTCATTCCTCCTAGTAATTTGGGGTTTGATTTTCTTCAGTTTTTTTTTTTTTAAGTCCTTGAGATGCATTGTTAGATTGTTTATTTAATTTCTATGTAGGCAATTATTGCTATAAGCTGCCCTCTTAACACTGTTTTTACTGTACCCCATATGTTTTGATATGTTGTGTTTTCATTTTCATTCATTTCAGAGAATTTTTTTATTTCTCTTAATTTCTTCTCTGACACAGTGTTCACTTAAGAGCACGCTGTTCAGTCTCCATTTGTCTGTGTATTTTCTAAAGTTTCTTTTTTGTTAATGTTTAGCTTTATTCCAGTGTGATAAGCAAAGATACATGAAATGATGTCAGTTATTAGAATTTATTGAAGCACTTTTTGACCTTGTATATGGTCTATCCAGGAGAATATTCCATGCCCTGATGAAAATAATGTATATTCTGCAGCTGTAGGGTGAAATGTTCTATAGAAGTCTAGTAGGTCCTTTTGGTCGGTAGTGCAGATTTGCTCTGTTGTCTGTTCATTACTTTTTGGTCTGGTTGACCTATCTGTTGATGAAAGTGGGCTATTAAAGTATCTCATTATTAGTGTATTGGAAATTTTGCCTCCCTTTAAATCCATTAACATTTGCTTTTGTTTTTGATGCATCATATATCAATATTTTGGTAGAATATAACAAAATTTAATATTATAAAATGAAATAAAAAGACAGAAAAATACTAATCTATATTTTTTGTTCTTAGCATCAACAGATGTAAAATTATTCTGTCAAATTGCTATGAATGCTTCTAAATATTTATTCTAAATATTTATGCTTATCTCACCATGGAATGATAACCAAATAAGAATGAAACCATACAGAAACTATGCCCTGAGTAGCTCTGCCATAGGGTATATAGTATCCAGTCAGGGCTCAAATAATGTTTCCTGAATAAATTGGAGAATAAAGATTTAATTCTGCCCTAGTGAGAAAGACATAAATGTAAATTACTAAATTCCGATAACTCCATTTTTCTAGACAGATTCTTATACAGGTTGTCAAATTTAAATTGTCTAAAAAGATTTAGGAAGAAGCAGGTTATTAGGTAGTTGCTAAGGGCAATCACAGAGACAGCAGTATTACAATCTGTTTTCAACTAAAGAGATTATGTGTCCAAGAGAATCCCACAAGGAAATTAGAATGAGTTTTCCTATAGAGCAATTTAGTTTGAAAAATATTTAATTCCAATGAAAGTACAACATAGCCTGAAAATAAAATGCACAGTGCATAGTAAAATACAGCAAAGTGCTCATTCTGGCTCTGGAGTTAGTAAAGGTTTTGGCCAATGAGGGCATTCAAGAACAAATGCAGGAGTTAGAAAAGCATGAAACGGACAAAACTGAGTGGTGCAACAGGGCTGGCAAATAGCCAGGAGGAGATGATGGAACAGGGGAGTGCTGAAAGACAGAGAAAGGTGAAGACTAGGAGAGAGGCAGTTCTGTGACGCAAATGACTTAAGTATTAAGACAGGGTGGAGATGGGACCTCAAACAGGGGACACACCTTGTGATCTTTTCCAGACTGTAATTTTACCCCCCCCCACCCTGAGATTCTGATACACAGCAACCTAGCAAATAGAACTTGGGAAACCCAGCTAAGTGACAGTAAAAAAATTAAAATAATATTTAATCTCACCACCCAGAGATATATACTGTTAATTTTTTGGTGTATCTTCTTGTGAACTTTTATTAATTCTTGCATATATACCTATACTTTACATATACCTATACTTTCCATCTTGAAATCTGAATTGCTGTCTATGAATTTTTCCCTTATTTCTCTATACTAACAATTCCCAAACTTTATTAATCTCTTTTTAATAATCTATGTTAAAAATCATTGAGGACTTGAAAGAGCATTTAGGGGAGAGGTTTATGTTTGTCAAATTTTACCATATTAAAAATAAACACTAAGAAATAATTTTTTTGACAGGCAGAGTTAGACAGTGAGAAAGAGACAGAGAGAAAGGTCTTCCTTTTTCCATTGGTTCACCCCCAAGTGGCCCTACAGCCAGCGCATTGCAGCCAGCGCTCTGTGCCGATCTGAAGCCAGGAGCCAGGTGCTTCTCCTGGTCTCCCATGAGGGTGCAGGGCCCAAGCACCTGGGCCATCCTCCACTACACTCCCGGGCCACAGCAGAGAGCTGGCCTGGAAGAGGGGCAACCAGGACAGAATCCAGTGCCCCGACCGGGACCAGAATCCAGGGTGCTAGCGCCACAGGCAGAGGATTAGCCTAATGAGTCGCAGTGCTGGCCAAAAGAAACACTTTAAATATGTTTATTAACTCCTATTAAAATGGTAAACCCCCTAGATCTTACCGAAAGTAACAGATTATAGACAATTGTAATATGTAATGTATATATAATATAAATGCATATAAAAAATAAATATAATTTATAAGAAAAGATCTTTACCAACTATGGAGTTTTGAAGTAACACATTCACAGGGGAAAGAAAGAGATAAAAAATAGTTCAGGAGAGGTTGCTAGCAAAAATTGCTGAGAGAAACGTGTGTATTAAACAAGCAAATGAATATTTCTCATACATAGCCCCCATTCACACCCATGCTCAGCAGAACAGAACTGCTGAACCTAAAACACAATTTTAGTGAGAACTGACATGGCATTATCATACCTGCTTCTTCAGTAAAGCTATCAATATGTTATTTTGCAGAAGTATGCAAATTAAATTCAGTCTCCTATGGACATGTACTTGAAAAGAGAAGTTTGTTTCAATAGCTTTTCATGTAATTATGGGTATGTTTATGCTACCCCAAAACTTGACTTTTGTGGTAAAGTATAGTTATAATTGTAGAACCTGAAACCCCATCAATAAAATTTTTGTCCTGATATATTAAAACTGACTGGCCTATCTTGCACTTTGAATGGATTCTTTGATCCATGTGTAATTGTGTAACATATATTTTTCATTTATAAAATATTGGTTCAGTGATTTTTGCAATTTGTCAAGTGTTAAAAAAATATTGTAATTCAGGTCCTTAAAATGTTTTGAAGTTGTTATACTCATGGTAGAAAACATAATTTTTTTTTACTTTAAATATTTTGGAAGTTGGCATTTTCTCATTAGAAATAGATACTACTGAATGTTTCCTTGCATATAAAAACCTTCCTTTATCAATTTTATGCAAATGTTTGCAAAATGCCCTAATGGGAATAATTATTGGTCTATTGGTCATCCTTTCAAATAAGTATTGCTCTGTGAAAAAAAGTGATTGAACTAAATAAATAAGTATACATTCAGTTAAGTGGTTTTCCACAAAACAACTCATACTTGAATAAAAACACTTTACATACATCCTTTCCAGAATATTAAAAAAGACTTGTATTAAAGAATTAAAAATTAACATGATAAATACATTTTACTGCTTTATCAAATTCATTTTTAATTAAAAATAACTTTTAAAAGATCACTTCAAACACATGGTGGTGAAGTATACATGGATTTTGATACCATAGCCTTGACTGGCACTGGCACCAGTGCATTTGTAACATTATGCAAATATCAACCCAGTGAAAAAGCCAATTATAATAAAAATTTATTGATAGCTTGAACGTTGAATGAATTTTTTCCTCATGTGTCTTTTTTTAAAGAGGCTGAAGATGACACTTCTTTTTTTCCTTTTTTATTTATTTATTTGAAAGGCAGAAATACAGAGGCAAGAGAGAGAAAAAGAAAGAGAGATGAATCCTCCATCTGCTGGCTCACTCCCTGAATGGCCTCAACAACCAGGGCTGGGCCAGGCCAAAGCCAGGAGCCTGGAATCTCTTCCAGGTCTCCTACTTGGGTCCAAGTGTCCAAGTACTTGGGCTATCTTCCACTGCTTCCCCAGGTGCACTAGCAGGGAGCTCTTTGGGAACTGGAGCAGCCGGGATTCAAACCGATGTCCATATAGGATACGGGCATTGCAGGCAGGGGCTTAACCTTCTACATCACCGCACCAGCCCCTTCAAATGTCTTGTTAGGAAAATCGTTTTAGGGATGGGTCTTTGGCCTAGTGGCTAAGACACTGTCTAAGCTGCTCACATCCCACACTGGAGTCCATGAGTTGGAGTCCCAGCTCCGGCTCCTGACGTAATGCAGATCCTGGAAAGCAGCAGTGATGGCTCAAGTAAGTGGCTCCTGCCACCCAGGTGAAATTGATTTCCTGGCTTCTGGTTTCAGCCCCCACGTAGTCCCAACCATCGTGGGCATTTGGGGAGTAAAACAGTGGATGGGAGCTCTATTCCGTGTGCATGTGTGTGTGTGTGTGTGTGTGTGTGTGTAATAAATAATATAACTAATTTTCAAAAATAAATTTGTAGAATCCATCCCCAGTAAAACTTAGGACCTCTGAGGGTCCATGGATCACACTTTGAGAAACACTGCTCTGCAACACTAAATATTCTGCAAAGCATTCCTTGAAAGGGGCTGTATAATTATGTCTCAAGTACATGGATCATCATGTAATCACTCTGTTCTTAGACACTGAGGTTATGCCTAATTTTTTGTTATCTGTTTGTGATGAAGCTCTCTATGTAAATCTTCTTCTCTAATTATTTCCCAAAGATGAACTCATAGTAACCTTACTAAGTTGAGAAGGGTTTTCAAACTGCGCTTTCAATTCTGTTTCCAAAGAGACTTTCACACTCTGCATCTGGTTTAGGTTAGGTGGTTGTGAATTTGCTAACACTGCACTCAGCAAAGAAGAAACCGACTGAAGCTGAGTTCCCATTGGCAGCAAGTGTTTTCCGTAAGGTTCAGTTACAGGAACCTGGGTCAGCTTTACTCAGGATAATTGCATCCATATTCCTGGGCATGTTCCCATTGAAGCGCTCTGCCACAGCAGGAGCACTTTAAACAGTGACAGGTTTTGCGGTCGGAATATTTATTTCCTGCCTAAAAGGAGTTGAAGACACATATGGCAGCTGCTATATCATGTGAATGAGTTTAGCAAAATTTGGTGTCCCAGCCATTTGGTTTTGTGACCCTAGATGATGAATGTTTTCCTCTCCCTTTTGTGGCATCTCTGGTTGCGCTTGCAAACCCAAGGTTTTCACCCAAACATCTGGTCTGTGAGGACTTGAAAATGAACATCTGAGCTCGCAGACATTTCCCCTACTTTGTCACCACTTTTTCAAACTGGCTTGTTTTCTTTCTTTCTTCCCCAAATTGTTTATTTTATTTCTTTTAGAAAGAAAATTCATCATCTTGCCAGAAGTAGAGACCTTATGTCGTTGATTATTTCCACTTCCTTCTCCTGGTGATATGGGCTCTTTTTAGGTCATGGTCAGATAACACGATGTTTTATAGCAGTGTACACTTAATGAGATTAGATTGAGTCAATAGACTCAATTTACTTTTAAAATAATACTTTATGATGTTTTGTAATTTTATTCTACCTATAGATTCTTGTAGCATATTTAATATGTTGCACTATAATTATGCACTATAAATTATAAACTTGGTGTTGACACTTGTATGATAAACATGAGCAGATGAAAAGAACCCAAAAGCAAATTGTCTATGACAGAACTGTGCTAAAAGATCTCATTAAAGTCTCTTCTTCCTCCTCACCAGTATCTCCTGGAATTCTTTCCTGATGCACATCCTGGCATAGACTCAGCTTGATATTTTGAAAGATATTAATTGAAACAATCTAGAGAAACCATGGTTGCTTCCTAAAATAATGTTGCAAGGACTTGTTCCACTAGAATACAGTTATGGGATTTACACAGCAAAGGTTATATCTCTAGTTAGATAATCTGTGCTTCTAAGTGCACAGTTTGTTTCTTTTTGAAAATATGGCTTTTTTAAGATTTATTTTATTTATTTGAAAGAGAGTTACAGAGAGAGGTAGAGACAGAGAGAGTGGTCTTCCATCTGCTGGTTCACTATCCAATTGTCCGCAATGGCCAGAACTGTGCCGATCTGAAGCCAGGAGCCAGGAGCTTCTTCCAGGTCTCCCACAGAGGTGCAGGGTCCAAAGAACTTGAACCATCTTCTACTGCTATCTCAGGGCATAGCAGAGAGCTGGATCAGAAGAGGAGCAGCTAGGACTAGAACTGGTGCCCATATGGGAATGCAGACACTTCAGGCCAGGGCTTTAAACCGTTGCCCCACAGCACCGACCCCAGAAAGTATGGCTTATATAATTAGCTGTTTAAACTTAAATTTGAATTCTAGATTCTTTATTTAAAAGATTTGTTTATTTATTTGAAAGGTGGAGTTACAGAGACAGACAGAGAGAGAGAGAGAGAGAGAGAGAGGTCTTCCATCTGTTGGTTCACTCCCCATATGACTGCAACAACTAGGGCTGGGCTGATCTGAAGCCAGGAGCCAGCAGCTTCCTCCAGGGGACCAAGGACCTGGGCCATTCTCTGCTGCTTTCCCAGGCCACAGCAGAGAGTTGGATGGGAACCAGCACAACCAGCACCCATAGGAGATGCTGACACTGCCAATGGCTGTTTTACCCACAGCACCAGCCTGGTCTAGATTCTTAAAGACAAAGTTGTATCCACTTTTGATTAATATATGGAATCTGATTATCCCCATTGCATGTGCTATCCATCACATTACATCTCGCTTAGTTCTATTTTCCTGTATTTTTTTTTTTTTGACAGGCAGAGTTAGTGAGAGAGAGAGAGCCAGAGAGAAAGGTCTTCCTTCCGTTGGTTCACCCCCCAAATGGCTGCTACAGCCGGCGCACTGCGCCAATCCAAAGCCAGGAGCCAGGTGCTTCCTCCTGGTCTCCCATGCGGGTGCAGGGCCCAAGCACTTGGGCCATCCTCCACTGCCTTCCAGGGTCACAACAGAGAGCTGGACTGGAAGAGGAGCAACCAGGACAGAACCGATGCCCCAACCAGGACTAGACCCCAGGGTGCCGACGCCACAGGTGGAGGATTAGCCTAGTGAGCCGCGGCACCAGCTCTTCCTGTTTTCAAATTCCCCTTCATCTAACTTCCTTCCTATATTTTATTTGCTTGTCTTCTTTTATTGCAAATATGCTATGTCTGTCCTTATTATGAAAAGGACAAAATAATGTATAAAATTAAAATTCATAATACTTTTTTAAAAACAATATATTTAAATAAGCTAATGTTTGGACTTTAAATTATCAGAGAGCAACCACAAAACAAAACTTATCTAAGGCTTTCAGGGGAAAAGTATACAAGTGACTCACTTGGCACTGACAGTTGCTTAGGAAAAACAGTGCATCAATTGCTTACTGTTACTACATGTTAAAAATAAACAAGAAAACAAACCAAAAATATCTATCTCCCTAGATTATAAAACCAGGGAGCCAAAACAAAAACAAAGGAACATCACTCATTTTTTTGGAGGCTAGGATGGGGAAAGATTATTAATATCCTAGGTTTTGTTCTAAATATATCACTTGTTGGTAGAAAGAAATATGTTTAATGAACATTTAAAATAGATATGAATAAAAGCAGAAACCCAGAAATATTTTTTTAGGATTTTTGTAAATTTTCAATTTATCTGACAGGTTAGCACGTTCAGAAAGGCTTCAAACTCCTACAGTCATAAGACTGGAAATATTTGGACAAACTTAATTGAAGAGTTTTAAATGACAGAGATGGAAGTGAGAGAGTATAATTGAGATTTACTTCTCTGGGACACCCCAGATTCACTATTAATCAGGCTAACCAAACTGAATATAATAGGCATGACGCCCAGAATAAATGAATTCCATTTCCACCAGTGAAATGGTTGTATTTCACAATTTAGATACAGTTTTTTAAAACATGTACTTGTACTTTTATAGCAAGAAAATGTCTTTCCCCCATGGTAACAAATTAAATACTTCATAGCCTAAACATGCACTTGAAAATTTGGATTTTTCTACATGGATGTTCCATATCTCTCATTTTTCAAGATATGTACAAGGAACAAGACCTTTGTTTTTCAAATATTATAAAATGAGTTATTAATGCCAAATTAATTTTTTCCAGTCATATGGATTTTTCACTTTCTAGAAAGGCTGTGCATAGTCTACTCTGCTCAACTTCATGGAAACAGCCACACTCCTCCTCTGGGCTGCCTAATGAAAAATGAATGGAAAGAGACAGAGGGCAAAACTCAGCTCTCAGCTCACTGAATGTCTTGGGCTAAATCGAGCAGGAAGCTAAATACAAAAGTAGATCTATTGGAACAACAACAAAAATAAATAAATAAAATGCTGGGTTGGGACGAGAGAGCAGAGAAAGACTGATTAGTAGACTTCATAGCATCATTAAGCCTTGAGATTTGAGGCAATTTTTTTAAAAAAGATTTGTTTGTTTATTTATTTGAAAGGCAAGGTTAGAGAGAGAGAAAGAGAGACAGAGAGAGATCTTCCATCCACTGGTTCTCTCCTCAAATGACTGCAACGGCTGGTGCTGGGCTAGTCAGGAGCCAGAAGGTTGTTCTGGGTCTTGCATGTGGGTTCAGGCGCACAAGGACATGGACCACTTCCTCTGCTTCCCCATGCGCATTATCAGGGAGATGGATGGGAAGTGGAACAGCCAGATCTGGATCTAGCATCCATATGAGATGCCTGCACCACAGGCGGTAAAGCAGTTTGGGCGTTGTCCTGCATTGCCTATCCTTGTCATCCTCCTGAGAAGTTCTCTTCAACATTCGAGACAACTGTCTTCACTGTCTTTGTTTTCCTTTCAATATGGTTAAAGTGTCATTCATTTACATAGTCTATAGACTTTCATTTTGAATGACAGTCAGACTCCACTCTAACACACTAAGCATTGCCATAATTTTCCCTATACTCTAACATTAGAATTTGATTTTATATTAGGGAAGATTCTATAATCTCCACTAAGCTGGAGATAAGTGTGTTTATCAAAAATAAATCACTACCAAAGATACTAAATAGGGGGAAAATGGCATTCCAATAGAAAACAAAAGGTAAAACTCTATTCACAAGACAAGATTTCACATATGGAAACTATGCAAAATATTCGCAAGAAAACTGCTGGAGCTAATAAAAATTTTGATGAAGCTGTAAGGTACAAGACAATCAATTGAGTTTTACATAATAACAATAACAGTTAAAGGGAAAAGGAAATTTAGATATTCCACTGACGATACCATCTGAGAAAATAAAAACCTAGGAATAAATTAAACCAGGGAGATTAAGGATTTGTACACTTAAAAAAGATCTAACTCAGAGCCAGCACTGTGACACAGTAGGTAAAGCCACTGCCTAGAATGCCAGCGTTCCATATGAGCACGGGCTCCAGTCCCAACTGCTCCACTTCTGATCCAGCTCTCTGCTACGGCCTGGGAAAGCAGTGGAAAATGACACAAGTCCTTGTGCCCCTGCACCTGTGTGGGAGACCCAGAAGAAGCTCCTGGCTCCTGCCTTTGGGTCGGTGCAGCTCTGACCATTGCAGCAATCTGGGGAGTGTACCAACAGATGGAAGATACTATTGTCAAGATATTAGTCCCAACCCAAGAAATCTACAGATTCAACACACTCTCTGTTGAAATTCCAGCAGCTTTTATTACAAAATGAAGACAAACTCTCAAATTCAAGCATACCGAATAACCAAAACAACCTTGAAAAATTGGAGAACTCACACCTTTAAGTTTCAAAACTTGCCACAAGACTACATGGGTGCCATTTCATATTCTGGCTGCTCCACTTCTGACCCAGCTTCCTGCTAATGGCCTGGGAAAAGAAGTGGAAGAAGGCCAAGTGTTTGGGTCCTTGTCACCTATGTGGGAGACCTGGAAGAAGCTCCTGATTCCTGACTTCAGCCTTGCCCAGTCCTGGCCATTGTACCCAAATAGGGAGTGAACCAGCAGATGGAGGATTTCTCTCTCTCTGACTCTTTCAAATCTTAAGTCTTAAAAAAAAAAATTGAAAAAACCACAATAAACAAAATAGTATAGTATTAACATAAGAATAGACAAATAGATCGTTGGAATAGAATTGAGATTCCTGACCTAAACACCACATCTTAAGACCAAGTGATGTTTGATAAGGACGTCAAATCCATTGAATGGGGAAAAATGGTCATTTCAGTAGATAGTCTGGGATAACCAGAAATTCTTATACAAAGAATAAAGTTCTGTGGGGCTGTCATTTAGCATGGTAGGTTAAGACTACTTAGGACCCCACATCCTACAATGGAGTTCTTGAGTTTAGTCGCTGCTCTGCTCACTAGTTCAGCTTCCTACTAATGCACACTCTGGGAGGCAGCGAGTTATTGCTCAATTGTTTGGATTTCTACCACTCATTTGGGAGACCTGCATTGAGTTCCCTGTTCCTGGCGTTGGCCTGGCCTAACCCACTGTTGGCTGTTATAAGCATTGAGGAGTGAACCAATGTATGTGAAAGATATCTCTGTCTCTCTGCCTCTCTATCGCTCTCAAATAAAATAAAAATAAATAATAAATTTTAAAAAATTTTAGAGAATGAAGTTTGGGGACCTGAATTGTGACATAGTAGGTTAAGCCATTGCCTGTGACCCTCTCCATCCCATATAAGCACTAGATCAAGTTCCAATTGCTCCACTTCTGATCCAGCTCCCTGCTAATGCACCTGGGAAAACAGCAGAAGATGGCCAAACTGCTTAGGCCTCTGCCACCCAAATGGGAGACCCAAATGGAGTTACTGGCTGTGAACTTCAGCCTGGCCCAGCCTTGTCCATTACAGCCATTTAGGGAGGGAATCAGCAGATGCAAGAGCTCTTTCTTATTCTTTCTCCATCTCTGTAACTCTGCTTTTCAAATAAATAATAGATCTTTTTTTTAAAGAATGAAATTGGACCTCTATCTCATATTATATACAAAAATTAACTCAAAATTTATCAAAGAACCAAATGTAAAAGCTAAACCCATAAATCAATTAGAAGAAAACTGTAGTAAATCTTTATGACCTTAAATTTGGCAATGGATATGATACCAAATGCACAACCACAAAAACAAGAAAATAAATCAATTGGATTTCATCAAAATAAAAAAGTTTTCATCAGAGGCTATTTTCAAGTAAGTGAAAACAATCTACAAAACAATCTACAAAATTGGAGAAAATATACAAAGTCATCTATCTAATAAAAATTCAATATCCAAAATATATGAAAAATCCTACCTGAAGAACAAAATTACAGCCCAATTTAAGAATGGGTTAAGGGGTCGGCACCGCAGCTCAATAGGCTAATCCTCCACCTAGCGGCGCCGGCACACAGGGTTCTAGTCCCTGTCAGGGCGCCAGATTCTGTCCCAGTTGCCCCTCTTCCAGGCCAGCTCTCTGCTGTGGCCCGGGAGTGCAATGGAGGATGGCCCAAGTGCTTGGGCCCTGCACCCCATGGGAGACCAGGAGGAAGCACCTGGCTCCTGGCTTTGGATCAGCGCGGTGCGCCGGCCGCAGCGCGCCAGCCGTGGTTGCCATTGGAGGGTGAACCAACCGCAAAAGGAAGACC
Organism: Oryctolagus cuniculus; assembly: GCF_964237555.1. NCBI lineage: Eukaryota > Metazoa > Chordata > Mammalia > Lagomorpha > Leporidae > Oryctolagus > Oryctolagus cuniculus. The sequence goes on from NC_091444.1 coordinate 46,094,689, forward strand.
TTTCTCTCAGTCTCTCTCTCTCACTATCTACTCTGCCTGTCAAAAAATAAAAAAAATTAAAAAAAAAGAATGGGTTAAGGACAGGAATATATACTTCTTCAAGGAGATTACAAAGATTCAATAAACACATGAATGATAATCAACATAATTTGTGATAAGAGAAATGCAAATGAAAACCACTTTATACCTACCGGGATGGCAATAATAATCATATTGCAGAGAATAATTATTGAGGTTGTGGAGAAACCCCCACAGACTGTTGGTGGGAATATAAAGCAGTACAGCTCTAAATAAAACTGTTCTTTCTTAAAAGAAATAAAATAAAAGTACCACATGATCCAGCAATTCTACACAAAGCATGATCAACTAAATATGTCATATGCATACAATGGAAAAGTATTTATCAATGAAAAGGCTTGAAGTTTTGATACACGCTACAGTATGTGCTACAGTATAATGGAAGGTGAAAACATGCAAACTGAAATAAGACAAACACAACAGGAAAGATATTTATGACCTTCCTTATATGGAGTACCTACAATAAGCAAATTCATAGAGACAGAAAATAGATTAAAGATCAACAGGGGCTGGCTGGAGGGGTGAATAGGAATTTATTACTTGGAGGATGTGGAGATTCACTGTGATGAAATCTTTTTGGAAATAGTGGTGATGGTTGCACACACTGTGAATGTAATGAATGGTACTAAATTATATAGTTTAAATAGCAAATTTTATGTTATATATATTTAATCAAAACAAAATTAGTAAGATGAATATTACAAAGAAGTGTTAAAATCTGAAATCTGTGGCATATGAATTGTATCTCAATAAAGTTGCTAAAAATAAATAATACAGACATTCACCTCAAAGTCATGTTTACTAGATACAACATAGATGAGTTTGTGCTTTGTTCTTTTTGTTTTTCATTGCCCATTGGCAATAATTTCAGACTGTTATTAACACTTCCATAATTTCATCAACTCTACAACAATTTTGTCAGTTAATCAGCTATGAAACAAGTTCCTTTAGAGGTATATATAGGCTCACTACATTCAAATTGGAAATTCTCATCAGAATAATCCTAGTCTGTTCTCAGAGATTCACCTTGTACAGGATCCTACACATATTGGATGTAGCAGGGGCTTTATAATAATTTAAGTCAACACACAGTGAGTTAGAGGAGAACCCTTTTGATCCATGCAGTTTCCTTTCCTCTACTCAGAATTTCTAGGTCAATTTCTTTTTATTCGTAAAGGTGGTTATTTAGGGATCTTCACGTGTTCATGGAAGATGCATGGTATGAAAACAGTATTGTGGATTTAAACTTTTTTTGCACTAAAATAAGCTTATCTTTCAGTTCCCTTTTCTTTGGAGTTTTGAAGTTCCTCATATACTTTGGAAGCTCAACTATTTAAGAGCTATTTGCTTATTGACAGATGAAATAAGTTAAAGTTGCATTTTTTAACCTAATGAATTTTTATCACTGCACCATTCTGTGTGGTCTCACATTTTAAACATTTTGTTTCCTTCACATAAGGATCCAGCATTTAAAGTGAGGATATTTCTATTTGAATATAATAAATGTAGGGAGAAACACTAGATATTTACTTAATAGAAGTATCAATATATGGTGTGTGCTATTTTCCTTTATAGATAGGAAAGATATTAAAAATCAACCCAAGAATTTTCGAGAAAGAGAGACATATGTTTGAGCTAAGAAAATAGAAGTAATTTCAGAATGCTAATAGCACAATTTAAAGTCAAGATTTACCAATATTCGTCTTCCCCACTATCCTACTGTAACCCTTCGCTTCTTTATTACAACTCTTCCTCCTTCCTCTAAGTGTCATCTTCCTTCTTTGAGTTCCCCAATCCCTGAAGAAGATATGTTGTTTCATTATAGTAGAAAACTATTTCAAACTTAAAATCCTTTCAAAAGAAAAGCTCTTTCAAATAACCAAATTAATGAGGCTGGGAATTTTATCAATTTACCTCATTTCTGCTAGCCAATCTTGGCTGGATCATCGAGGGTCCCAGCAGTACAAAGCCAGGAATACTCACCTCATGTCAAGATCTTTTGTGTTGCTCATGCCTTGCGTCTGTCTATTTCATGCCAAGCCTGTCCCTTCAATTCCTGGATGCTTGCTCGGATTTAGGACCATCTGTACTGTCCAACCCTGCGATTTGGGTTTCCTCCTGTTTCCTAATTTCATGCCTGAGTTCAGCCTAGATTAATTTTTCAGGGTCCGTGGTGTCCGAAGCTGGCCCATCTTTACCTGCTTTCTAATTTCTATTCTGTCTTGAAACTCTTTCCTTGCATATTCAGTCTTCCTTCCCCAGTCCTAGCTTTGACATTTTGACCCATTTCAGCACTGACCTTCACTCCCCTTCCAGTCTTGGCATTGTGTGCAGCCCTTCCTAGGTGCATGCCCCACCCGTACCGGGTTCTGAGCTTAGTATTCTGAGAAGTCAACATGGAGTCGTCTTCGAAAAAGCAAGGGCAGAGAGTCAAACACTACATGACTCATAAGGATACAGTTCATATTTAAGAGATTGACAGGTGCTTGTTGGCTCATTTAAAGGTGTATCTCTGACTTTTTTTTTTTAATGATAACACACAAAATAGCTATATGTGGCCTTGTGCATCAGTAACTAAAATGTAGCTTCAATAAGAATAAAATATTTTGTCAGTTGCTTATTTAACATAATTGCTTAAAAACAGTGGAGATCAAGAAACTTGAAAGACCTGAATCCATGGGGAGAATGTTTGGCCAGCCACACATAATCACCCAGATTAGACTCCTGGGCTCACTAATCTGCTGCTGCTCGGAAAAGGACCATGTGGCATGGAAGATGTGACAGTAGGAGACTATGCCTCTGGCAATTGCTTTACAAACAGTCAACCAAGGGTTTCCTCTTCTGCAACGTTTATTTTAGAATGTATTGGTATGTAATGACAAATTCAGTTGTAGTTGTCATTTCCTGTATAGGCAAAAACATGCATGCATTATTTTTTATTCTGACTGCCCGTTAAGACACTGACAATCTCTTTAGAATGTTCTTCCATTTTCTGTTGTGTGTGAGTGTATGCACATTAATGTACGGGCTTATTCCTTACTTCTTTAATAAGATGTATTTAGTTATTGTTCATATGTTTGGTTCCTCTGGTGGACATTTCTTCCTCGTCAGATGTGACCAGGGCTGCTTGTCTTCCTATAATTCTGCTTACTCGTAAGTAATAAAAGTACAGAAAGAAAGTGATCATTTAAGAGTCCAGTTAGTTATAGTGAATCATGCAGATCTAGTCTGGCACGTGACATTACCATGGATATGTCTTCATAATTTTCATTAAAGGAAATACTAACATAAAGAACTGTTCAGAACATGTATATTAAAATATATTGGGTAAGATGTTAAAAACTATGACTCACTTGCTGTAGAATTTTATGACAGATATGGTCATGTACAGTGCTCTTCAGGATGTGGTGGTTTGGCAATTTTGCAATCTAAGGAGCTTCAAGATGCTTTTCCTAACCAGCAGTCCAGCTTCATGTTACACTATTCTTTCCAATGCTGCATGTTTTGCATTGAGTAATATTTTTAAAAAATCAATATTAATACATACTTATGCCACTTTAGTGTCCAAATTGAATTTGCTTTCAAGAATGTGGTTGCCTTAGTATCCTATTAAAAAGATCTTTTCTTATGGTAATGCATTCATGAAGATAAGTGTGCTGGCTAAATAATGTGTCTCTTGAGGGTTTCTACCGAGCAATAACCTGAAAATGAACTATGATACACTTCAGTGCAATATTTTCTTTCTTTTTCTCTTTGGTCACTCTATGTGCCCTAAGGAAGACAAGGGGACTAGTAACTAAGTATTTGTCAATGCGATTTATGGAAATAGGAGAAACCCAGAGAAAATAGAAATAAGTGGCAATGGTGAACTATATTGTTTCAGAAACCGACACACACACATGAACACACAAAAAAACAACCAGTATTCTCTGGACATACTTCCATATCATAGATGAGATTTGTTGTTTATTGGAGTTATTTTAATTGGAAATAGAAAGGAGTTTCCATTTGAAAACAGTTTCCATTTGCTTCTAAAATCTGTTCATTGTTGAAAGGCTTTGTGGTTGCTATTCATACCCAAAAGAGAGGTGACATATCTAGAAAATATCAGTGTATCCCACAGAGTATATTTCAACTGTTCACAGCAACTGTTCATTTAATGTGCTCAAAGACCAAAGGGAAGGGGACATTTTGTCTTCTCTTCAAATTGAGGTGTGGTAATGAGGGCCATGGCCTGGTAAGTTGTAAGAGGAAAAGGGAAAGTCGAAATACTTCATTTCAAGGCCTTTTGGGGGCTTCCTCTTATGTAATAAGAAGTAGGTTAGAGAGAAAGGGCAGGGAAAATCTTTCATATTAATTAACATAAGCCCTCTTCATCCCTTCTTTTAATTTTTTATTTTTTTAATCTGATAATTTATTTTTTCATGTCAATGTGATATTAATATCAAAAGAACAGATTCAGTTTAGTTCCTAGGTATAAGAATTCTAAGAATATCATGATTTAATTTCAACTGTAAAGACATCAGTTGTATTTTTAAGGGATAATGGTGGTTTCTAATTCAAAATGCAACCAAATTCTGTACAGAGACCAAGACAGTTGAGGACTTGTTGCCTACCTTGAGCAGCAGCTGGCCTATCCATATGAAACTCAGAAGTAGGAGATTCAAAATCGAATCTCTTCTCCTTCCCCCTTCTGGTTACAAAGCACTTGAAATACATGTTAATGGAACTTTGTTTGAAGGAGATTTTTTTTATCTTCAACTATATTTTTGGCTTTATGAAGAACCTATCATCAAATGCAGTGGCTAGCAATACTCCATGAGCTCCCATGTATTCATTAGGAATCCCAAAACTCTTTTTTTAAACATTTATTTATTTATTTGAAAGTCAGAGTTACACAGAGAGAGAAGGAGAGGCAAAGAGATAAAGAGAGAGATAAAAAGAATGAACCATCCACTGGTTCACTCCCCATTTGGCCACAATGGCCAGAGCTGCACTGATCCTAAGTCAGGAGCCAGGAGCTTCTTCTGGGTCTCCCACGCGGGTGCAGGGGCTCAAGGACTTGAGCCATACTCCACAGTTCTCCCAGGCCATAGCAGAGAGCTGGATCGGATGTGGAGCAGCCAGAACTTGAACCGGCGCCCATATGGGATGCTGGCACTGCAGGCGGCAGCTTTACCTGCTACACCACAGTGCCGGCCCCTCCCAACACTCTTGTGGTCAAGAAGTCTGACATGGAGGCAATCTTCTGAAAGTCTGGCAAATTTATGAACTGCTCTGTTCATAAGGGCTTTGCCTTCATTCGGTATATTAATCAGAGAAATGCCTGAGCTGCAGCAGAGGATGGCAAAATGATTGCTGGCAGATTTTAGATATTAATCTGGCTGCAGAGTTGAAAGTGAACCAAGGAAAAGCAGGTGTGGAACAATCTGCAGTGGAGATGTACTGCTCCTCTCTTGACTCGGAGCGGGACTTGCAATGGGATTATCATGGCAGGATGCACAGTTACCCAGAACATTTTCCTCTACCCCTTCCTCCTCCTATTGCTCAGGTCGTAGAGTCCTCTAAAAGGCAGCGTGTGTCAGGAAAATACCTCACAAAGGGGCAAAAGTGGCTCCAACTCAGACTGCCAGGCTCTTCCTCCAGATCTGAAAAGTTGAAAGGAGATGGCCTTCATGCCACTAAGAAGGAGTTGATCCAGAAAAATTTAAAAAATACTAATAATAAATGGATTCCCTATTGGAAAGCCTGGACAAACATGGAAAAGGAACAAAGCAAACAAGAGGGTGGTGTGGGGAGCAACTGGGAGCAACTCAGACTAGACTAAGTTACTGGAATTAAGACTTATTCTATGCATCTGCTCTCCCACAATATGGCGCTGAGAAGGGAGAAACAGCTTCTACACAGCTGCCTCCAGTTCAACCAATAAACTGTAGGACCTGCTCCTGATTGGAGGAGAGCAGCGTACTCGGCGTGTGGGTAGCAGAGTTGGGATTGGTGGAAGAGGACTATAAAGGAGGAGAGAGACAACATGCACCAGGAACACCTGAGGAACACCTGTGCAGCTCCCGAGAGAGCCGGCCGGTGGTGTGCCGCTCCCCCGTGGAAGTAGGGAAATGTGGCAGGGGGAACCACCCTTCCACGGAGGTGGAAGGGACAGTAGCCAACCCGGGAAGAACCAGCAGCAAACCCGGGGAGGGCCGAGCAGACAAAAGAGCAACGCAGGGTCCTGTGTCGTTCCTCCACTTAGACGGGGAGCGACATAATGGTGCCGTGACTCGGATAGGAAACCTAGGAGGGAAGAAAAGGGAAGAAGTGGAAAATAACGGAGAGAGAGACTAGCAAAGAGCCTAGGGAAAAGCCGGACGAAAAAGGTGCCGGAAGAAGCTATTGAAAGCCTAGGCATAGACTCGGATACGGACTACGGGGGGAAGCTGGGAGAAATCTCTAAGGTCGAAAGTGAAAGTGAAAGCTAGAACAAACAGACTCGGATACGGACTGTGGGGAGAAGCCAGGAGAAATGAGGGAGGAATATTGTTGGAAGAAAACTTAGGGAAACATACCGGGTAGAGAAAAATGTTAGGGAAATTGAAGCCGCGGGGGGCAGGCCGAGGCGGAAACGTAAGCCAGTTTGGAATTCTTTAAGTCAGCCTTGGGGGCAAAAGGCGAAAATCTGGAACCAGAGGCAGAGACTTGGGCCGCCAGGTTGGAATCCATCAGATTAGCCCGGGGAGCAAAGGACGGGAAGCCAAACCATAAGGCAGAGACACGTAAGCTAGGTTGAATTTGCCAGGTTAGCCCGGGGAACTTAGATTGATTACTGGTGGTGGCGGAAACGTAAGCTACGCTGTGTGACTCGCAGAAGCCGCCGCGTGCAGAGAGAGCACAGGGCGTGAATAGATAGGGAATGTGGGGCTAGCGCGAGGCCGTGGTGCGGGCACAAAGGGGCGCGGAGACCGCGGAGTGCGCGCGCGCGCGAAGCCAGGAAGCCGCGCAGATGAGAGAAGCGCGGGCTGAAGCGGCTCAGAGCCGGGAAGCCGCTGAGAAGCAGCCTCGGGGCGGGCGCCGGGAAGCCGCAGGGATAAGAGAAACAGAAATTTAGAAGTAAAATGAGAGAAATAGGAATGCTGGCAGATAGAAGTAAAATGGGAGAGATAGGAATGCCCGGAGATAGAGAAATAGAGAAAAATAAGGCCTCCCCTCAACATGGCAATGAGAGAGCTTGGATTCGGTCTGCCTGATTAAGGAGGTGGTGAGCACCTGCGGGCGGCTAGCAGCTTATGCGCCGCAGGTCACCGAAGACAGGCACGAATTAACATCAATAAGTCTCCCCACAATACCGCAATGAGAAGGCTTGGATTCAGTCTGCCTGATTAGGCGATAAGCACCAGCAGGCAGCTCGACCAGAGTATGAGCTGCAGGTCACCGAAGATAGGCACGAATCAACACCAATAAGTCTCCCCACAATACGGCAATGAGAGGGCTTGGATTCGGTTTGCCTGATAGGGCTTGTAAGCACCTGCAGGCAGTTCTAGCAGAGCAGAGAATGTGCTGCAGGGCACCGAACTAAGGCACGCATCAGCGCCTAAAAACCTCCTCACAACATGGCAAAGAGAGGACCCAGATTCGGTTTGCCTGATTGATAGGACTTGTAAGCACCTGTGGGCAACTCTAGCAAGCAGAGCACAGTGTGTGCCGCGGGGCACCGAAGACAGGCGCGTATCATCACCAAAAATAAAAAGAAAGGGGGATCTGTGGGGAGCAACTGGGAGCAACTCGGACTAGACTAAGTTACTGGAATTAAGACTTATTCTATGCATCTGCTCTCCCACAATATGGTGCTGAGAAGGGAGAAACAGCTTCTACACAGCTGCCTCCAGTTCAACCAATAAACTGTAGGACCTGCTCCTGATTGGAGGAGAGCAGCATACTCGGCGTGTGGGTAGCAGAGTTGGGATTGGTGGAAGAGGACTATAAAGGAGGAGAGAGACAACATGCACCAGGAACACCTGAGGAACACCTGTGCAGCTCCCGAGAGAGCCAGCCGGTGGTGTGCCGCTCCCCCGCGGAAGTGGGGAAAGTGGCAGGGGGAACCGCCCTTCCACGGAGGTGGAAGGGTCAGTAGCCAACCCAGGAAGAACCAGCAGCAAACCCGGGAAGGGCCAAGCAGACAAAAGAACAGCGCAGGGTCCTGTGTTGTTCCTCCACGAAGACGGGGAGTGACAGGGTGGAGATAAAGAAAAAGTGAGAAGAGAAGCAGAGCAGCAGCTCCCCGAAGAAATGTGAGACTAACGTGAAGATGGAGTCTGAGGGAAGACAGAAGACTCTGCTGAGGACAGGGACATACGGCTGGAGTTGATCAAGGATGATTAAAAAAAAAAAAAAAAAAAAAAAACACCGATGAAGGAAAGGATGTCAGAGACAGTTCCAATGATGAGGATGACTCTTAAGTACATGGCAAAATTTGGAAATCTTCTATTATTTTATTACCTGGGTGCTTGTCTAAGATCAAAATGTTCACCTAGTGTCTTCAGCCCACGCGCACTGTTCACTCCATCCTTGTTCTTCCCATGTTAATTCCTATTGCCATATGCCTAGTCCCATTTTCACTTCCTTTGATGCTCCTACTAGATTTATTAAATCTTATCCTGGCCGGTGCCGCGGCTCAATAGGCTAATCCTCCACCTAGCGGCGCCGCACACCGGGGTCTAGTCCCGGTTGGGGTGCTGGATTCTGTCCCGGTTGCCCCCCTTGCAGGCCAGCTCTCTGCTGCGGCCAGGGAGTGCAGTGGAGGATGGCCCAAGTCCTTGGGCCCTGCACCCCATGGGAGACCAGGAGAAGTACCTGGCTCCTGCCATCTGATCAACGCGGTGCGCCGGCAGCAGCGCTCTGGCCGCGGCGGCCATTGGAGGGTGAACCAACGGCAAAGGAAGACCTTTCTCTCTGTCTCTCTCTCTCTCTCACTGTCCACTCTGCCTGTCAAAAAAATAAAAAAATTAAAAAAAATCTTATCCTGTAAGTTTTGCTTTTATGTTTGATACCTCTTTGTGACTTAACAATAAGAAGGATGTATGGTTTTTACCAGCTATCTCCAAAATAATCTCTTATTAATGCAGGCAGTACAGGCCTTTCTATTCATACATGAGTTCAGTAGTTGTTTCCCTAACTTCAAAGTCCATCTCATTTAGTTGGGTAGCACCTGCAAGCAGCTTTGAGTTAGAGAAGTGTGTTATATACCCCATATAAGAGTGCTGTATCGGCCTGTAAACACAACTATAGCAATGTACATTCATATGAGAGTTGGAAAGTCAAATGCATCTTCTAGAAAAGAATTAGGATAATAGTCTTTATAAAGTTGATACTTTCTAAAGTTGATAATCTGGGTTATTTGTGTAAACAGCCTGATGTTGGAACATTTTTTTTCTAAAAATAAACAAGTCCTTATTATATAATGGGAATTTGGAGAAAAAAATGACCACAGTATCATATCTAAATATTTAACAGGAATTTCTTAATGCCTTCAAATATTTAGTATTAACCTATCCCATGTGTCTCAAAATAAGTAGGAGCTATTAAATTTTTAATGTTATTAATTTACTAGAGAGACTGACAGAAAGACAGAGAGAGCTCCCATCTACTGGTTCAGTCCTCAGATGCCTTCAATAGCCAGGGCTGGGCCAAGCCAAAGTCAGAACCAAGGACCATAGTTCAGGTCTTCCACATGGGCAGTCATCTGCTGCCTCTAGTCCAAGGTTGTATTAGTGTTGTTATTATTACCCTGGTTTTAAAATCAGAACCCATATAAGATATAGACAACCCACTTAATATGTCTCTTAACTCTTTTAATCTCTAGGTTCTATTTTTGCTTTCTTATGTTTCCCTTAACTGGTTGCTGAAGAACAATTGTTAACAGCTGTTAAACAGCAGTTAAAGAAATTCTGAGAATTTCCCCCAAGGTTTTGTTTCCTGAGAGTACTTTAAAAACCATGAAAAAATGGAATTAAAAGATAAGTTTGTTCTGTTGTAAATAAATTTTGATATCCATATATATAAGAGGTCTTTAAAAATCATGAATGATGCATATCGTGAAAAAAGAACTGTGAATTTCAAAATTTGTTTTTTACTACAATAAACTTATATTTTCATTTCTTTTTCCAATAAAACTTCTTTTATTTTTATTTATTTATTTATTTTTATTTGACAGATAGAATTAGATAGTGAGAGAGGGAGACAGAGAGAAAGGTCTTCCTTCCATTGGTTCACCCCACAAATGGCCACTATGGCTGGATCCAAAGCCAGCAGCCAGGAGCCAGGAGCCTCCTCCTGGTCTCCCATGCGGGTGCAGAGGCCCAAGCACTTGGGCCATCCTCCACTGCCTTCCTAGGCCACAGCAGAGAGCTGGCCTGGAAAAGGAGCAACTGGGACTAGAACCCAGTGCCCATAAGGGATGCCAGTGCCTCAGGTGGAGGATTAACCTAGTGAGCCACGGCGCCAGCCCCTCCAATAAAACTTCTTGAAGTCCCTTTATGTACCTTATAAACTACAAGTCTTTCAACGTAAGCCTCTTGATATTTTATATTTTTTGTTTTGTTGTGTTTAACCTAACTATACTCCAGCATACTTAGAACCAGAGAAAGAGGTAGTCGAAGTGCAAGCTGCTGCCTTCCTCTCCTCTACCAGAGGTGAGGGTGAGGCAGAGGTACCAGTGTCCAAAGGACCCCAGAAGCACATCAAAGCTGCACCTGTATCAGCAGTTCAGGCAGCCTGGGCTAGAGGTGCTAGAGGAAGAGTCAAGGAAGCTCTAGTTCTTTCTCCAGTGGAAATCCATTTGAAGCATGATGGATTCTGCATAGATTTCTTATTTTAATGCCTTAAAACCCTTACAGTTTCAATATGTTTTTCTTCTTTAGAGTTCTGTATACTCCTTCTCAAATCCATTATATGAAAAGAATCAAGAAGCCTGGAAACAAAGGCTCATCATTTCAAATGGTAGCATCAAGATCAAGTATGACCCACTCTGTGTAATTTATAGAAAATTCCACATGCCAAAATCCTATACAAATTCATCTTACCCAGTAGTGAAAAGGAGATTGAAAATGCTAGCATAATGGTAATGCTTACAAAAATTTTTAATACATTTAATGCCTTCATTGTGCATTTGAATCTTTAAATAAAATGTCCTACTTAATCAAGTTTTTTGTTTTCCTTTGATTTTATACTGGTAATATTTTAACATTATGAATCGAGTTGTTTCCAATTGTGAAATGAAAGAGATCTAAAAGACTTATTTCTTGTCCAAAAAGCTTAGAAACAAAGGTGAACTGACTTGGTGAACAAACTAGCAGAAATGGAAAAATCATTGTAATCCTAACCAACATAATCGTACATAACAGTTATTTTTGTATTTTGAAAAATGAGAAATAAGTTATCACTCTGTGCCTCCCTTTTTCAAATAATGATTTATCACTTCCATTTACCTATGAAACTATTTCAAAACATTTGTGGAAAATTAAAAGATAGTGTAAAAAATTTTGAAATTTTATGCATATATATAAAACATATTTATAAAACCATAGTAATTAGGATTTCTATCTCCTTATAATTTCTTAATGTTTGGAGCCTTCAAGCTCCATTATTCTAATTCTTTATAAAGTATGTTACAGACTACTGTGAAGTGATCGTCCAATATGCTATGAGATGCTAGGACATACTATGTCTAACTGTTTTGATACCCATTCATTATGCAACTTCCCTCTGACTCATTCCCACCATCGCAGCCTCTAGTAGTCACTATTCTACATTCCATACTTTTTTTCTCCTAAAGCTTCCACATATGCGAGAACATGCGGTATTTGCCTTTCTGTGCCTTATTTCACTTTACATGATGTTCTCCATTTCTATACATTTTACTGCAAATGACAAACTTCATTATTCTTAGGATTCAATATTCTGTTTTGCATTTATATCATGTTTTCTTCATTCATTCATGTGTCAGTGGACACTTAGTTTGGTTTCATATCTTGGTTATTGGGAACAGTACTACAAGAAACAGTAAAGGTATCTCTTTGATATGACTCCATTTCCTTTGAATATATATGTAGAAATACTAATCTCCATAACAGCTGTATTTATTTTATTAATTTGCATTCCCATCAACAGTTAATAAGGGTTCCCTTCTCTCCACATAATCATTAGTGTTTGTTTTGTTTTCTTCTTATCTCTTTAATAATAGCCATTCTAACTTGGATAAGATAATACCTTATTATGATTTTGATTTGCATTTCTATGATGACTAATGATACTGGGAATTTTTTCATTTATTTGTTGACCATTTGTATTTCCTCTTTTGAGAAATGTCTTTTCAGTTCATTCTCCTATTTTAAGCTGGGTTATTTCTGGTTTTCTGTTGTCGGGCTTTTTGAGTTTCTTATATATTTCTTATATATTCTGAAAATCAACCTTTTGTCAGATAGTTTGCAACTATTTTCTCCCGTTATATAGAATGTCTCTTCATTCTGTTGATTTTGTTACAAGTACTCTTATATAATGGTTATTGATTTGTGAATCCCTGAAATAAATCCCACATGAAAATGGTGAATGATCATTTTAATGAATGGTTGGATTTGATTTACTAGTATATTATTGAAAGTTTTCCATCTATCTTCTTCTGGGAGACTGGTCTATATTTTTCTTTTGGCCTTGTCAGGATTTAATAGCAGGATAATTGTGGCTTCATAGAATGAGGTTGGAAGGATTCCCTGACATTCAGTTTTTTAAAGAGTTTGAGAAAATTGGTCTTGGTATTTTTTAAAGATTTGTATTTGTTTTATTTAAAAGGCAGAGTCAGAAAGAGGGAGGGAAAGATGGAAAGGGATTTTCCACCTGCTGATCCACCCTCCAAAATGGCTGTCGTGGCCAGAGCCGGGCCAGTGTGAAGCCAGGAGCTCAGAATATCATGAAGGCCCCCAAAATGGATGCAGGGGCCAAGAACTTGTCTGCTGCTTTCCAAAGTACACTAGCAAGGAAGTGCAGCCAGCACTCTAACCCATGTCTGTATGGAATGTCAACATTTCAGATGATGGCTTAATCTGCTACGCCACAACACTGGACCTGATTTTTCTTGTTCAACAAGTAGAATAAATATCTGCCATCACTTTTCCAAGTTAGTGTGAGGTTCAAAAATAAGACATTTATTTTTCTTTAAACTTTTCTTCCTCTGAAAACTTTTTGGCATAAGTCCAAATTTGCATCATTTTGATTTTCAGAACAGGTACTGGAAAAATAAGGGCCAACAAGCAGTTTATGGAGTTTACACTTTGTGCAACCCTGCTTTAATAAAAACATCTGAAATTTCACACTACCATAACCTTCATTGAAGGTTTTTAATTTTGTTTTTTAAGCTAATAGATGTCATAGATCCCAGTGCTTTTGCTGACAGATTCTTAGGACTTCTATTGGTATCTATCTTTAGCATTGTTCTAATACTAAATATAAAATGTTATTGTTAACTGGATTCTTGTGATTAACCTCCTAATTCCCAAAATATACTTTAAGCATAAAATAGGGGCTGGTGCTATGGCATATCAGGTTAAAAACAAGGCCTACCACAAAGGCATCCAATATGGGTACTAGTTTGAGGCCTGGCTGCCCTACTTCCCATCCAGCTCCCCGCTAATGCACCTGGGAAAGCAGAGGAGGATGGCCCAAGTCCTTGGCACTTGCACCCATATGGGAGATCTGGAGGAAGTTCCCAGATCCTGACTTCAGATTTTCTCAACTCAGGCCATTGCTGCCATTTGGGGAGTGAACCAGTGGATGGAAGACCTCTCTCTCTCTCTCTCTCTCTTCCTCTCTCTGTAGCTCTGTCTTTCAAATATATAAAATATATCTTAAAAAAGAAGATAAACAAATCTTTTTTAAAAAGCATAAAAAGATATTAATAACAACAGCAACTGCAAACATTAAAACTATCTGCCAAATACTTTTGTAACTATATTACTTATTTTAACCTGTATGTGTAAATATTATGCTACATACTATGATAGTCACTAGACACATGTGGCTTTTATATGAAGTTTAAATTAAGAGTAAATAAAATTGGAAATGTAGTTAAAATATATTAATTTTTTAATTTAAAAAATGGTAAAAAGAACTGAGAATATTTTTCCTCAACAGGCCTTTTAAAAGTAAAACTTTGGGGCTAGTATTGTGGTACAGTGCATTAATCTGCTGCCTGCAATGCTGGATCTCATAGGGGTGCCATTTCAAGTCCCGGCTTCTCTACTTAGGATCCAGCCTGGTAAAGCAACAGAAAATTGCCCAAATACTTGGGCCCCTACACCCTCATGAGTGACATAGATGGACTTCAGGCTCCTGGCTTCAGCTTGGCCCAGCCCTGGTCATTGAGGTCATTTGGGGAGTGAACCAGAGGATGAAGAATTCTCTCTCTCTCCCTCTGCCTCCATATATATATATATATATATATATATATGTATGTATGTATATATATATATCACTTTCTCTTCCTTCTCTTTATAATTACCTCTGAACTAAATAAATAAAGTATTTTTAAAAGTAAAATATAGGATTGGATTAAGATGGCAGAGTTGGAAGGGAGCTTACCAGTCTAGTCTAGGAGAAGATAGTTTTAAAAAAAAGTGGAAGAGAGTGCATTCTCAGAGAAAAGTTATGGAGAAAACAGCAGAGGAAACTCCACGCAAATTAGAGGGACACAGCAGACTTACGTGAATAGTGTGGACATGCACAAATCATGACTCCAGCAGCCACGAGCATCCACACCAGCTGTGGAGAGAAGTGAGACCGGACTGCTGCAGCCCAAAGCCACTGGCAATAAAGCTGCAAGAAAAGCCTGGAGGAAATCCAGCTTGAAGCCCAGTGGGGGATAAAGAACCTGCCAAATTAGAGGAGGAAAAAATTGGGGCGGGGCATGTTTCTCTTTCCCCGATCCCCCTGTAACAGCATCCTGAAACAAGCCAATAAAGAGCAGGCGCCATTTTGTACATACCCAACAGCTGCACCAGCTCGCGTCCATGCCCAGCAACCCACCGAGCAGAGACTCCTAAGTTTGGCAAGGAGCACTGATGGGTGCTGGGTGCTCATGGCTTGTGTGCCAGGACTGTGAAAACACTGAGGTTGTGGGGCTTTGAAAACACTGAAGCTGTGAGTTTGGTGGAATTTTGGGCAGTTACTGTGGGAGGCTCCACATGCTCAGAGCTCCCTGGTTCCCTGGTGAGGGGCATTGCTGGGGAATAATGTTTACACAGAGGACTGCACAAATAGTGTAGACAAATATTATACCCACTGGGGCTAGCGCCCAGTCACTTGTCTCCTTTGAGGAGAGGAAATGAGCTGAGGCTGCAACAACAGAACAGAAAAACCTCCTCACTGACAAAAAAAAAAAAAAAAAAGGGAAAGAAGGGGACTTACCATGCCAACCTGGGTGTCACCTTAACATTCCCTTTATCCTGGAGCACTGAACAGAATCTGCCACAACCACCACATGCCTCTAAGCATTCCCTGAAAGTAGACACTCCACTATCCATACAGAAAAAAAAAAAAAAGAAGATAAAGAAGAAACCAACAAGTATCTCCACTAATAAACTAATAAACACACCAATTCAAGAACAACAATAAAGAACACAGCATGATACCCCAAAAGAATACAACACTTCAACAGTAGATTGTGAAGATGAAGAGTTTGAAGAAATGCCAAAAATGAAATTCAGAAAATTGATCAAAGGATTACTTAGAAGTAATCAGAAGCAAATGCATGAACTAAAGAAATCCACACATGATATCCAAGAAAATTTCTCCCACAAAATTGAGATCTTAAAGAGAAAGCAAAATGAAATTGTGGAAATGAAGAATTCTATAGAACAAATAAAAATGCAGTGGAAAGCCATAACAACAGAATTGGTGAAGCAGAAGAAAGAATATCTGATTTAGAAGACAAATTGCAGGGAATTATACAGTCAGACAAAAAACAAGAAGAGGAAGTTAGAAAACTAAGAAACACTCTTGGGAATCTACACAATACTATCAAACAACCCAACATTCAGAGTTCCTGAAGGTATGGAAAAAGAAAGGATAGAAGGTCTTTTTAGTGAAATAATAACAGAAAATTTCTCTAATTTGGAGAAAGAAAGGGACATCCAAGTACAGGAAGCACATAGAACTCCTAATAGACATAATCAGAAAAGATCTTCACTGTGATACATTGTAATCAAACACTCCACAGTAAAACATAAAGAAAATATTCTAAAATGTGCATGAGAGAAACACCAATTACTTTCAGAGGATCTCCAATTAGACTCACAGCAGACTTTTCATCAGAAACCCTACATGCTAAGAGAGAATGACCAGATATAGTCCAAGTCTTATGAGAAAAAAACCATCAACCCAAAACACTGTACCCTGCAAGGTCTCATTTGTGAGTGAAGATGAAATAAAGACCTACAATAACAAAAAGAAATTGAAAGAACTTGTCACCATCCATCCAGCCTTACAAAACATGTGTAAGGATGTGCTACACACAGAAACACAGAAAGATAGCCATCATTAACAATAGGACTATTTATGGAAAAATGGCAGGGCCAAGTCATTACTTATCAATAGTCACCTTAAATGTAAATGGCCTCAACCCTTAAAAGACACAGACTAGCTGAATGGATTAAAAAACAAAACTGGGGCCAGCACTGTGGCATAGTGAGTAAAGCCACTGCTTGCAGTGCCAGCATCCCACATGGGCAACAGTTTGAGTCCTGGCTGCTCTACTTTCAATCCAGCTCTCTGCTATGGCCTGGGAAAGCAGTAGAAGATAGCCCAAGTTCTTGGGCCCCTGCATCCACATGGAGACCAAGATGAAGCTCCTGGCTCCTGGCTTTGGATCAGCACAGCTCTGGCCATTGCAGCCAATTAGGGAGTGAACCAGAGGATGGAATACCACTCTCTCTCTTCCTCTCCTTCTCTCTCTGTGTAACTCTGTGTAACTCTCTCTGTGTAACTCAATGACTTTGAACAGCCCTTGTCTTCTTGACTGTTGAGAAATTTTTTTATTTATTTTGGTTTGGTTTTGATTTTTTTGTGTTTTTTTTTCCATGCAAATTGCTGAACTCTTTACTTAGTATAGAGTTAGTCTTCTGTGTATAAAGTTAATCAAAAATGGATCTTAGTGGATAATGACACTGGAAATGGGAGAGGATAGAGGAGGAGTGGTAAGAAAATGGATGGGAGGGCAGGTATGATGGGAAGAATCACTGTATTCCTAAAGTTGTACTTATGAAATGCATGAAGTTTGTATTCCTTAAAGAAAAGGTTTCTGTTGGGGGGGGGGGAGGAATAAATAAATAAAAAAAAAACATAAAAAATAAAGCTTCAGTGTATATATTTCATTATCAAGCCACAGACAGCTTTGTGATTTCTAATGTTTTTCTATTTTCCTGTGTATCAGCTTGCAAAATACTTTGCATTTCACTGCTAATGTGTTTAGAAAACCACTGCAAAGGTTAATGTCTAGAAATTACTCATCAAGTGCAAGATCTTACTCTTTAAATAATTAAAATGTAAAGGCACTACTTTTATATGCAAAGTTATAAAATTTTAATAAAACTAAGCATGTGCCATTTTTGAGTTAAGAATACTAGATCTATGAATCAGTTAAAATATGCATGAAAAATAAATGATTATAATACTTAAGAATCCACTTAAAAATTCATACTGATACATGTCATTAAACATTCTGAGAGACTAAAGTGCTCTAAAGAGTACATTTTCTTCTGTAGAATGTAGAAACAATAATAAAGAGCTTTATATTTTTCTTATTTTTAATGTTGCTTATTTTTATTTGGGCCTGGTTCTGGCCACTAGAGATATGCTTGGATCTTCATATGCATCTGAACTTTTGCTACTAATAAATCATCTCAGGAAATTAGCATGATTATCTCTAATCAATATAATTTTGAGCCAATAACAAACAATTGTATATCCAGTTTTATTTACACACACACACACATATAACCTATCACACTAATCATAAACTAATGGTTGAAGAAAAGACTCACTTATCATGCAATAGATTTACCATTAATTTGTTCAAAAATATTGTAAAACATAATTATGATGAATGAAGAAAAAGCAGGAAGACAGTGACGAGAATGAATAACAAACAATAAATACAATGTAGGCTCTGCCCACCTCTATCCTCCTTTATATACTGAGACCTCATAATTATTCTCTGTGATGTTAGTGCTAGAGTTCATCAAGTACAGGGTAACAAATTAGTAAAATGGAAAACATTAAGTAGGCCAACAAAATTCAATGTTGACTTTGTAAAAAGAGTAACACATCCTTGATGGAATAAAAATATTAAAACTGGTGAAATAAATTATAAAATGAATAGTAAATACCTAAGGAAACAAATCAAAGAACAAAGATAATGCACAAGTAGCCAGTGTCGGAAATGGAAATGATATAATCACCACAGGTCTTACAAACATTAAAAGGATAGTGAAGATTTTATTTGCAAAAAAACTTTATGATAATATCAAAATTTCCAGAAAATAATTTATAGAAAATACAATTTTCCAAAATTTGCATGACTTTAATAGTCTTATAACAATACAACTGATCCATATTTAATAATAATATCTTTCTGAACAGAGCTCTTGGTTCAAAAAGTTCACTAGCAAATTTTATAATACTCTTAAGAAATAATGCCAAACTCACACACTTCCAGAGAAAAGACAAAGAGGTAAATATTCAGAACACATTCTGTGAGGAAAGTGTAATTTTGACAGAAATTCTAACAAGCATATTGTAAGAAAGGAAAAATTTAGGCCAATGTTACTTTTCAAATATAAATATGAAATACCACATACATTTATTCTATATTATATAATAAAGTATATAATACATTATATTTGTGTTTCTGTTTGCATATTTTCCATAAATGCAACTTTTATTTAACTTCAGTAATCAGTGGAACTCAACACATTAACAGAAATAGAAAAAGTACATGATTGTTTAAATATACAAATAGAAAAT
Source organism: Oryctolagus cuniculus (assembly GCF_964237555.1). NCBI lineage: Eukaryota > Metazoa > Chordata > Mammalia > Lagomorpha > Leporidae > Oryctolagus > Oryctolagus cuniculus. The sequence goes on from NC_091444.1 coordinate 46,113,829, forward strand.
ATTCAGGTAAACAAACTTGTTCATAATACAGATCTCTTTAAAAAACTGGAAGAGGAGAAACTTTCTTAATATGAAAAGGAAATCTGTAGCTAATGGTGAAATCTTGAAAATTTTCAATGACATTAGAAATGAGCCAAGAATGCCCACTATTACTATTTCTTTCAAAATATTTTGAGTGTTTACTAGATATAACAGTGAAAACAGCATTAAAAAAGAAACAAAGGGGCATATGAAATTGAAAGCATAAAAGTAACATCATTATTTAAAGGCAGTAAAGTTGGGTACATAGAAAAATTTAGAATAATCTCAAGGTTAATTATTAAAATCTTTGACTTTAATAAGTTAGATATACAATATATTTGTGTAATGTTCAATAGAAATTCTATAGATCTTAAAACAGAAAATGAATTATTTTAACTGAAACTACTTATAATAGGTTAAAAATAAATACCTTCTAAAAATTCTACAAAATACATATTTAAACTTAAATATTATTGAGAAATATTTAAGAAGAATATAAAATAGGCATACAGTATTCCATTTTTCCCAAAAATACCTATAAATATCATTAAAATCCCTAACAAGTTTCTACCAAATACTGAAGAACTTATAAAGTAATTCTAAAATTGATTTAATTTAGCATATTGATCTCCAGTTGCAGGCATTGTGTTGCAAATGTCAGGATTTTATTCCTTTTATAAGATAAGTATTATTTCATTATATGTATCCACGTAAATTTAGATCCATGGTCCAGTGTGAATTGATTTTTGTGTAGGGTTTAAAATAAGGGTCTTGTTTCAGACTTCTGCATGTTTGAATCCAATTTTCCCAACACCATTTGTTGAAGAGATTGTCAGTTGTCCAGGGATTGATTCTAGTTTGTTTGTAAAAAATTGGCTGTAGATGTGTGGGTTGATTTCTGGGGGTTGTGTTCTGTTTCATTGGTCTATATGTCTATTTTTGTGTCAGGACCAGACTGTTTTAAGTATAATAGCCCATTAATATATTTTGAAATCTGATATTCTGATATCTCTGGCTTTGTTTTTATTGTTTAAGATTGCTTTGACAATTTAGGGTTTTTGTGTTTCCATATGATTTTGAGGATTGTTTTTTCTAGTTCTGTAAAGATGTCCTTGGGATTTTCGATAAGAACAATCTACAAATTGCTTTGAGTGATAAGGACATTTTGACAATATTAATTCTTCTAGTCCATGAACATGAAGGATGTTTCAACTTTTTCTGTCTTCTATTTCATTCATTAATGTTTTATAAATTTTATTGTAGAGACCTTGTGCATCCTTGGTTAAATTTTTCCTAAGGTTTTTAATTTTTTATAGCTATTGTGAATGGGACTGATCTTATAAGTTCATTCTAACAATGTTAGAACATTATTGGTGTTTAATAATGCTACTGATTTTTGTGTGCTGATGTTATATCCTGCAAATTTGCCAGGTTTTCTTTTTTGTGAGATTTATTTGAAAGACAGAGTTACAGAGAGAGAAGGAGAGACAGAAGGAGAGAGAGCTTCCATAAGCTACCAAATGGCCACAATGGCTGGGGCTGGACAAGACTGAATCCAGAAGTCAGGAATTCCATCATGTTCTCCCACATGGGTGACAGAGGCCCAAGTACTTGAGCCATCTTCTGTTGCTTTCCCAAGTGCATTAGCAGGGATCTGAGCTGGAAATGGAGTAATCAGGACTCAACCCAGTGCCCAAAATGGATGCCAGCATCACAGATGGCAGCTTAACCTACTGGACCACAATGCTGACCCTGGTATATGTCTGTTATTTGGGGAATTTAGTTAATTTACATTCAAGGTTATTACTGGTGAGTAATTTCTTGGGTCTGCCATTTTTCCATAAATATTCCTATTGATTGTTTTGAATCTTTTTAATTCTTTACTAGGAGATTTTCTGCCTTCATTCTTCCATGATGTTGATTCTCTTTCTGTTTGTATATATACTCAAGTATCATTTGTTAGACTGCCAAGTGGTGACAAATTCTTTCAATTTTTTGCTTATCTTGGAAGATATTTATCTTGCCTTCATTTAAGAATGAGAGCTTGACTGGTTAAAATATTCTGAGTTGGTTGGCAGGTTTTTTTTTTTTTTCTTTTTTTAAGAACTTGTACTACATCTCTTCATTCTCTCCTAGCCTGTAGTGTTTCTGTTGGGAAATCCACTGTCAATCTGATGAGTATTCCTTTAAACATGACTTGGCATTTCTCTCTTGCAACTTTTACAATATTCTCTTTATGTTTTACTTTTGAAAGTTTGATTCTAACCTGTCATAATGAGGACTTTCCCTGTTCATGCCTACTTGGAATTCTGTGCATTTCCTGTATTTGAATGTTCATATTCTTCAAACTGGGGAAATTTCCTGCTTTTATTTCATTGAATAGGTTTTCTAAACCATTCTTTTTTTTTTATTTCTTCAGGAATTCCTAAGACTCATATATCTGGTAGTTTGATGGTGTCCCCATTGATCCTATACACTGTTTTCATTCTTTCTAATTTTTTCTTCTTTTGTTGTATGACTGAGATATTTCAAAAGACCTAAATTCTAGGTCATATATTCTTTTTTCTGTTTTGTCAACCCTGTTGTTAAGACTTTCCACTGTACTTTATTTGACTTATTGAATAGTTCATTTCTAATATTTCTATTTAATTCATTTTTCAGTATCTATCTCTGTGCAAAATTTCTCATCCATGTCATATACTGATTTCCTAAACATTTAACTGTTTTCTGTATTTTGAATAACCCTACAATCATTCTTTTGAATTCTTTTTCAGGCATTTTGTCAATCTCACCTTCTTCATAGTCCAATATTAATGTATTATTGTGGTCCTTTTGAGGAGTCATATTGCCCCCCTAGTTCATGTTTCTTGTGTTTCTTCATTGATTTTTCAGCTTCTGGAGATTTCTTGTTTCTATCATTTCTGGAGGATTTTGTTTTTCATTGAGTGATTGAAGGCTTTACTCCTGGAGGTTTGCCTCTGGGGCTTGGTGAAGAACCTACGGCTTATACTTGAGTTCCAGGTGTGTGTATTGGGGGGATCAGGGAGCTCAAACCACCATTGTGGGTGGAGTAAAAACTCAAGTGACATCCTAGATGGTTGTAGTGGAGCACTTCTGGTACTGTCTGTGGGGAAGGGGATTTTGGGCCTGACTGGTTTGTGCAAAGTCCCAGCTTTTCTCTGTGTCGGGGTGAGCTAGCTAATTCACAACTTACCCAATGGTGCCGGTGCACTTCATCCATTCAGGCATGTGCTTAGTCCAGGGCACTGACTCATTGTTTAGTGTGTCCCTTGACTCCACTGTGAAATCTGTCACCTGTGTCCAGGGAGCTCTGGGTCTCTACAGTGAGACTGGATAGATGCAAGGGAATCCAGCTACAACCTACAACCTTCTGCACTGAGGAGCTATGGTCAGAACTCCCACAGTCACAGGATATAGGTGTTCTTCTCTCTACCCTGTAAATTGCCCTTTCTCTGGCTCTGGTGGCTTCTGGTAGCAATAGGATTGTTTGCTGTCCCCTGAGTAAGAACAGATTTCAACATTGAGGCCGGCGCAGCGGCTCAATAGGCTAATCCTCCGCCTAGCGGCGCCGGCACACCAGGTTCTAGTCCCGGTCGGGGCGCCGGATTCTGTCCCGGTTGCCCCTCTTCCAGGCCAGCCCTCTGCTGTGGCCAGGGAGTGCAGTGGAGGATGGCCCAAGTGCTTGGGCCCTGCACCCCATGGGAGACCAGGAAAAGCACCTGGCTCCTGGCTCCTGCCATCGGATCAGTGCGGTGCGCCGGCCGCAGCGCGCTGGCCGCGGCGGCCATTGGAGGGTGAACCAACGGCAAAAGGAAGACCTTTCCCTCTGTCTCTCTCTCTCACTGTCCACTCTGCCTGTCAAAAAATAAAAAAAAAATAAAATAAAACAAAACAAAACAAAACAAAACATTGATTCTACCACTGCAAATAGTCTGGCACTTTGCAGTGGGGAGGAGGGGGAGGCAATGTGACTTCCTTTATCAAGCACATTAGTTACTCAGACCCCTGCCAGCTTACCCAGGCTGGACTTGAAGCCAGTGGGGACAGTGGAATTCTTCATGTAAAGCCATCTGCAGCAGAGGCCAAGGCACCTTCTTTCTAAATTATGTTGGCAAGATGCCATTTCCCAGCCCAGAACCAGCTGTGTAGATATAGGGGTGTCAGGTAGTGTGGCCATCGGCAGCATGTCTGTCTCCTCTCTGCACTGCCCGGTGGTGTGTCTGTTCTGTTCTGTCACTTCGCCACTGAAAATTTCTCTCAATCAGTTCCCTGGGAACATGGTATTTCCTTTGTTTTTCTGGTATCTTTCTGTGGCTGTGGTCAGTGCAGCTTCTCACTATTCAGCCATCTTTGATTTTTGTCTTGATAAAGTGCCTATTAAAAATATATATTATTTAAGGACCCTAAATCACTACAAAAATCCCCATAGTTTTTAATACATTTTATAATTTCTTACAAAATGAAAACTCTTACAAAATATTTATTAAAAAAAAAACCTTTGGCATTTCATGTTTTGAAAGACATTTGATGAAGTACACCATAATCAGAGATATTGTATTATATAATTAAACAGAATAAAATATCTAACATTTCCACTTAAAATTATAAATATTGGCAGAAGAAAATAGTGCATAATTGCCTGAGTCCTATGGAGACAAAACAAATCATGTATGTGCCAAGTAGCAATTACATGACCTAGAGATATCTGAAAATTAATTTCAAGATTCTCAAGAACACTAGAAAATTTACTCTTAGTGAATGACTCTTTGGCAGATCCCCATTTACAGTTCCCTGAAGCATGTGCTTTTCTCCACACTTAAGCTGCTTGCAAGACTTACAGATAAAAATAGACAATCTTTGACTCGCACAGTGTGATAAGTTTCAGCGTTTGATCATTTTGTATTGTCACAGTAATTAAAACCAATTCTGTGAGACTGAATACTCATTTGATGTGCCTTATATTAACTTCAGATTCACCTACAACACTGAAAATACATTTGCAAAAGAGAACCTATCTTCCCAGGAAAGCCTGGCTCCAAAAGATTATTTCTATCTGATGTTACAGAAGGAGCTCTGACAAAAGGCACAGATCAGTTCCACACAATTCAGCTCGTCTTTCTATGACTGATGCATAATAGATACTGTTGTAGCTGTTGCAAACATTCATGTTCTCTTCGTCACTACCTGTCACACCATGACTTGAAAGACAATGAGGCACTGCTGCTTCTGATATACTTTGATCTACTGCAGCATCTAGAGGCAGAACTGAAGAGAAAGACAAAGAGAGATTTCAGAACACCAGCCTGGTCACTGATTATTCTCACACAGAGCGTAAAACCTCCACCAAGCCCAAGACTAGAACAAACATAGACCAATTAATGCAAGAAAAGGGCCAGTGTCTTATGTGTTTCTAGGAACCATAGTGCAGCAATAGCTGTAATTTGGAAACTGAAGAAATGGAGCAATGAATATCAGGAATCAATGCTCACAGTTTTTATGTTTTATTTGAACTGAAAGAATTTCAAGACAATGGAAGAGACAAACAATTTATTTTCCACATGTCTCCTGGATCCAGAACATGAGTGTCAGGAAACATGAAGTAAAAATTAGGAACAAATAAGCAGGTCCTTTATTCCTGTTAAAGATTCCCTCTATAAAACTGATCATTTTAGTTGGAGCTTCCACATTGTAGATTTCTGAGAGTGTATTTTAAGACTCGACACCCTGGAAAGTGATTTTATCATGCAGCTGCGTTGTTTTTCCTTCCATAGTAAGGAGTGGAAAGGAGAATTCTTCTTACTGCTTGCTCTTTAGAACAAATGCTTTTAAATTTCTGCTACTATGTCTGATAGCACTGAGACTATAAACAATAAAACAAAATATCACCCACCTTTCCCACAAGATCCTCTATTACAGTGATGTGAATTATTTTATATTTGAATTTTCAAAGAACTTGCTATGAGGAAAGATTAATTTATTGACTTTAGAATTAAAGAAATGGGGGCTGGCACTGTGGGTTCAACTTCTAATTGTGATGCCAGCAACCCATGTGAAGTGCCAGTTCAAGTCCTGGCTACTCTGTTTCAATCCAACTTCCTGCTAATATGTGTCCCGGGAGGCAATAGATGATGGCTGCTGTACAAGGGCCCCACCACCATGAGGGAGACCCAGATAGACTTCCTGATGCCTGGCTTTGGTGGGGCCCAGCCCTGGTTGGTGCAGGCATTTGTAAGGTTCTGTCTTGTACATAAATAAAAATAAAACATTTTTCATAAAACCAGTTAAAGAGTCACAGATTTTTTTTTTCATTACCTTGAATATGTCACTCCATTTTCCTCTGGGTTATATAGTTTTTAATGAGAAGTTGATAAAATTATTACCTTTTCCCCCTTCCATTTAATGTTGCTTTTTTTTCCAATGGTGTCCCAAATTTTTCTTTTTATCAGTGGATTTTAGCAGTGTGATTATGATAGGTGTAGATGTGCTTTTGGGAATTTACCCTACTCCAGTTTTTTTGGGCTTCGTGGATACATGGCTTTCTTTTCTCTATACATTTTAGAAATTTTCTGGGTTTCTTCCGCAGTGGTTAAGATGCTGCTTAGGATGGCGGCATCCCATACTGGACTGCTATTTTGAGTCCCAGCTCTGCTCCAGATTCTAGTATTCTAATGCACATCCTGCTGGGCAGCAATGGCTCAACTATTTGGAGCCTTGCCTCCCAGGTGTTGTACCATTGAGACCTTGGTTTCTGGCTTTGGGCTGGTCCAACTCTGGCTGTTCAGGAAATATGAAGAATAGAATAAACTAGTGGATAGAAGACCTCTGTCTGTCTCTCTGTCTCTCTGCCTTTAAAATTCTAAAAGTATATATTTTTATATCACCTGAAAAAGAAACTCCATACCTTTTAAACCCCCATCAAGTTTCCAAAGCCCCAAGCAACCACTGATCTCTTTTGTCCCTATAGATTTCCTTCTTTTGGACTTTCATATCAATGTAAATGTAATCATTTAATAGATGATCTTTTGTGACTGGCATCTGACACTTAGCATACTGTTTTTAAATGGATATATAATAATTTTGTGGATTTTGGAGGTACAATGGGAGATTCTACTGCATGTGTACATATATAATGAACAAATCAAGATAATTAGAATGTCCATCACCTTAAATGTTTATCATTTCTTCATTGTGAGAACATTCAAAATCCTCTCTTCTGGCTGTTTGAAAGCTACAATGCTTTGTTGTTACCTGTACTCACCGCACTGTGCAAACAGCATCAGAACTTATTTCCTACATGGAACTGGAATACTAAATCTGTTGACCAACCTCCCCCCATCACCCCTCCCTATATTTGCTCCCCAGTGTCTGGTAACTGCTTCTCTGCTCTGAACTTCTATGAGGTCAACATTTTAAAATTTTTTGATTCTCATTTTATTTGGAAGGTAGAGAAATAAAGGTATGATGATTAAGATGATGAAGAAGATGATAGCTAACTAGCTACAGATCTTCCATCTACTGGTTCACTCCCTAAATGCATGTAACAGCTGGAGCTGGGTCAGGCCAAAATCAAGAGCCAGAAACTCCATCCAGGTCTTCCACATGGGTGGCAGGGGCCCAGGCACATTTTCTGAAAACTCTGACACTGGGTCTGTCTTTACCCACTATGCCGGCCCCAACGTCGGGTCTTTCTTACAGACAACTTGTGTTACCTAATTTTTCCCAGTTTATGGAATTCTTTGAATTCCTCATAATATTTTCTGGTGTTTTACATACTAAAGCATCTGTGAGCCCCACCTACCACAGGAATGTGATGTTATTTGCTGATTTGTTTATCTAGTGCTTGAGCACCATTTTTTAGTGGCATCTATTTCCCCACCCTAGTGTCAACTTGTGATGTCTGTCCTCAGGGAGGCACAGCTTTGAATTTGCCCACAGTCACAGTGGGTGAAGGTGGTACTGGTTGGGTTCTCTCTTCACCTCTTTCCCTGACATCCCCAACTGTTAAGCTCCACTGATTACCAGCTGGTTAATTTGGTGTTTTCCTTTTTTTAAAAGATTTATTTATTTATTTGAAAGGCAGAATGACAGAGAGGCAGAGGCAGAGAGAGAAAGTCTTCCATCTGCTGGTTCACTCCCCAAATGGCCGCAACGGCCATAGCTGGGCTGATCCAAAGCCAGGAGCCAGGAGCTTCTTCCCAGTCTCCCATGTGGGTGCAGGGGTCCATGTACTTGACCATCCTCTACTGCTTCCCCAGGCCATAGCAGAGAGCTGGATCAGAAGAGGAGCAGCCAGGACTCGAACCAATGCCCATATGGGATGCCGGCAGTACAGGTGGAGCTGTACCTACTAAGCCACAGCGCCAGCCACTGTTGGTTTTTTTGTTTTTAAGATTTATTAATTTTATTTGAAAGAGTTACAAAGAGACAGAGGCAGAGAGAGAAAGAGAGAAGTCTTCCATTCACTGGTTCACTCCCCAGATGACTGCAATGACCGGAGCTACACCAATCCAAAGCCAGGAGCCAGGAGCATCTTCCTAGTCTCCCATGTGGGTTCAGGGGCCCAAGGACTCAGGCCATCTTCTACTGCTTTCCCAGGCCATAGCAGAGAGCTGGATTAGAAGTGGAGCAGCCAGAACTGCTGCCCATATGGGATGCTGGCACTGCAGGAGGCAGCTTTACCTGCAATGCCACAGTGCTGGCCCCTTCAATGTTTTTAATAATGCCAGTCAGATTTTGTCTCCTTTAGTAGAATCTTTCCTGAAGTGAGTGCTTGATTGTACCTCTGACCCCAGGAAGACACCCTGCTTTGTACTATTCCTTGTTTCTCTCCTTGAAACTAGCAGTCCTACAGTGCAGTCTCTATTCAGCTCCTCTCCCAACTGCCATTCTAGCACAGCCTACACTATTTTTGACAGTCCTTTTAGGCTTTGATTTCCTCACTGTTGCTAATGAAATCAATTCCTCGGGAGGGAATTAGAGGAGTTATAGATATAGATGTGGATATAGACATAGACATAGACAGATATGATTTTTTTTGTCTGTTTCTCTGTTCTGAGGAAAAACCTTTGAGCTAAGGTTCTATGGTTTGCAGTGAGGCTAATGGCCCTCTGTGTGTTGTGTCCCAGACCTCCAGATAGAAAGAACCAACGAGACTCACCGAAATGCAAAGAAAAAGGGACTTTATTTATAGGTCCAGCATGCTGGGGCCTGGTTCCCTATGCATCGCAGTGCTGGGAGACCAATACCCCCTTCTCTTTGTTCCCAGGGGTTTTTATAGTTCCCGGGCAAACAAGTATTACCTCTGCATTCCTTCTTTCCCCATATGGCCATACATCGAGTCTGCCCACCTCATTGGTTGCCCCTGCCTGGCCCTGCTGGACTAAGGACTGCCGGGTGTCAGGTTTCGTCTTCTCACAACAGGCACGTCCTGGGCCTAGCCTGTTCCTTTGTCTTGTGAGAAGCCTGTCATGGCGTGGCTCTGGCCTCTCACATGTGTAACAGACCTCTCTGCTTTAGGAATCCAGTATCTGTGGGTGGGGGTAAAAATTACCCAGAATTTCAGCACGCTGGGCTGAATGGGTGGCAGAGTCCCCACCCCTCAGCTTCATTCATCTCGGGCTTTGCTGCACAACAGGTGGCAAGGAAGAATGGGAAACACTAGTGTGCTGCTCCTCCTGGAAGGAAAGTGCTCTGACTAGGAGCTGGGAGGAGCTCTCCAATCTTGGAGGCTGCAGCGCCATCAAATCCCGACCTCAGTGAGTGGGAGGGAGCAGGGAAGCACTCAATTCCTTTGGCTGAATTCAAGCATCAGACTGAATTAAAAAGTTTATAACAGTTGTTTCTTTCTTAATTTGCTCCTTGCCTTTGGGTCAGTCACCAGAGATTGCAAATGGTTATTCCCATAGGTTTCTCTCATATACATTTTACATTCTTTATGTTTTACTTTTCAGAGTTTGAATATAATGTGTCATGGTGAAGATCTTTTCTAGTCATATCTATTAGGTGTTCTATGTGCTTCTTATACTTGGATGTCCCTATCTTTCTCCATCTTAGGGAAGCTTTCTGCTGTTATTTCACTGAATAGTATTCCAATCCATTTGCTCTTTCCACACCCTCAGGAACACCTAAGACACATACGTTGGGTCATCTGATAATATGCCCTAAATCTCAAATACTATTTTCAATTTTTCTAACTTTTTCTTCTTTGTTTTGTCTGAGATATTTCCAAAGATTTGTTTTGTAGCTCATATATTCTTTCTGCTGCCTCACCAAGTTTATTGTTAAGGATTTCCACTGTATTTCTTATTTGACATATTGAGTTCTTCATTTCTATTATTTCAGCCTGATATCGCTTTAATATCTCTACCAGCAGAATTTTTCATCCATGTCGTGTATGGATTGCTTTAACTCATGTATTTGTTTCTCCATGTTTTTGAGTAATCCTTGAGGAGTTCTTTCAAATTCCTTTTCAAGCATTTCATCAATCTCTTTGTCTTCGCATTCTAATATTGAACTGTTGTTGTATTCCTTTTGAGGAGTAATATTGTCTTCGTTGTTCATGTTTTTTATACTTCTACATTTCTTTTTAGACGTTTGTGGAAACACTTGTTGGTTTTCTCCTCGAGGGCTTCTATCTTTGAAATATGCCTCTGTGGCTTAGTGGAGTGACTGCTCCTTCAGTGGATATCCAGAGGCATATGCTGGGTGGGACAAGAGAGCCCTGGCCAGTACTTCCAGATGGGGCAAGAGTCCAGGATGACACCCAAGTTGGGCATGGTAGACCGTCTGTATTATCAGCAGTGGGTAGAGACTGATCCTGTCAGCTGACCTGATCATAGCCTCTGCCCCTCTCTGCCAAGGTGAACCAACCCAGGTGAGCCCACAGCGCTTAGGCACCTCACCCACGCAGACACATGAACCACACAAAGGATCTGTGCGCTCCTCAGTGCCAGCACAGAACCCTGAGCCTCTGCGACCAGATGCAGTGATGGCCTAAAAGACCCAGCCACACCCTGTCACATGCCCCACTGCACAGTCACAGAATTCCCACATTCACAGGGCACAGGGGATCCACTTTGAGTCCCAGTAGCCTCACCTGCCCACCTAAAGAGCCGTGGCATTCCCAGAGCCAGTTGCTTAACCATTAGAGGTTGGTTGGTGACCCACCTTGTCACCTTAATAGAGTGGGGGAGGGGTGGGGTGCACTTCACAGGTCTAAGTGGGCATCCTGCGCCCCCACCCCCGGCCAATCCTCCTGACCAGAGTCAAAGTCAGTGGGGACTGCAGAGTTATTCCTCCAATAAAATTCCCCTGCCGCATGCAGGCTGCAGCAGCCTCTACTCATTAAGATGGCATTTCTTCTCATGGTTTCAGGTACCTTTCTCCAAGATGGCGTCCCCTCCAACTGCCTATTGTGGGAATCGCTGGCAGTGTTCTCCCTCCCTCTTATAAAGCTCCCAGGATTGGATTATGGGGCTCCACCCTCATGACCCTATCTAATCCTAGTCACCTCCCAAAGCCATGCCTTAAACAGCACAGTCAGATTAAATTTCTGTCCTCTTAATACTGTTTCCTGGAGACAGCGCTGTGGAACAGTGGGTTAAAGCCCTGGCCTGAAGAGCCTGCATCCCATGTGGGCACCAGTTCTAGTCCCGGCTGCTCCTCCTCCAATGCAGCTCTCTGCTATGCCCTGGGAAAGCAGTGGAAGATGGCCCAAGCCCTTGGGCCCCTGCATCCACATGGGAGACCCAGAAGAAGCTCCGGGCTCCTGGCTTTGGATTGGTGCATCTCCAGCCGTTGCGGCCATCTGGAGAGTGAACCAGTGGATGGAAGACTTCTCTCTCTGACTCTACCTCTCTCTGTAATTCTGTTTTCAAATAAATAAAATAAATCTTTAAAAAAAATTATTGTTCTGAATTGCATGTCCCGAATTGCACCTCTTCCCTCTCTTATTCCCACTCTTATATTTAACAGTGATCACTTTTCAGTTAAGTTTCAGCACTTAAGAAGAATTGTGTATTGATTACAGTATTCAACCAAAAGTATCATGCTCAAGCTGACTTACCTCAAACGGTAGAGTTAGAAACATACCAGGGGATTCCAATTCAACTCCATCAAGGTGGCATGTACCAATGCCATCTCACTAGTCCCAGTGATCAATTTCTGTTCACAATTGATCGTAATGATAGGACTAAGAATAAAAGAGATCACATAATCAAGAATAGTGTCTGCAAATACTAGCTGATAGAATAAAAAAGGGAGAGAATGATCCAACATGGGAAGTGAGATACACAGCAGACCCATAGAATGGCAGATGTCCTAAACAGCACTCTGGCCTCAGAATTAGCCCTTAAGGCATGTGGATCTGGCTGAAAAGCCCATGACTATTTCAGGCATGGAAAGCCAAGACACTATTGAAAAAAAAAAAAAAAAAAAAAAAAACCTAAATGAAAGATCTCTGTGAGTGAGATCCCAGTGGAAAAAACAGGCCATCAAATAAGGAGGTACCTTTCTCTGAAGGGAGGAGAGAACTTCCACTTTGACCATGGCCTTATCTAAAAATTATCAGAGTCAGTGAACTCAGGGGGCTTCCATAGCCTTGGCAGCTCATGACAAGAGCCTAGGGTGATTACTGATGCCATAAACAAGAGTGTCAATTTGTTAAGTCAACAACAGGAATCACTGTGCACTTACTCCTCATGTAGGATCTTTGTCCTTGGTGTGCTGTACATTGAGATTTAATGCTATAACTAGTACTCAAACAGTATTTTTCACTTTGTGTTTCTATGTGGGAGCAAACTGTTGAAATCTTTACTTAATGTATGCTAAATTGATCTTCTGTATATGAAGAGAATCGAAAATGAATCTTGATGTGAATGGAAGGGGAGAGGGAGTGGGAAAGGGGAGGGTTGCGGGTGGGAGGGACGTTATGGGGGGGAAGCCATTGTAATCCATAAGCTGTACTTTGGAAATTTATATTCATTAAATAAAAGTTTTAAAAACATTATTGTTTCCCACGATTTTCATCAGTTGCCACTGGGGAAGAGGGCACGGTAGCTCTCACCCTATCCTGTGAAAAGTCTGTCACATAATTTCTTCCTACTTGCTTGTACAGTGGCCACCTTTCTCTTTCATGTGTCAAGCTGGAACAAGTTTGATGTCCTCTTTGTCCTTTGAAGGATTTGCTTTACCTAATGGCCTCAACTCTAACAGGCTCGAAAAATATATATGACATTGTAGTTATCTGGCTTTTTTTCATTAAGATTGGAAGTGAAATTTTCCTGAGACTTTATATCTGAGATCTGTAATTTATTGATTATATTTGTTCATATTAAATATCAAATGTCTAATTCCCTTTCTTTGGTGAAAATATAACATGGGAAATTTAGGAGACAAAATGGGAGGAAAGAAAATAAAATTGTCCTAAGCTTTCCATGTGTAAACAATAGTATTGAGTACAATATGATCAGATCTTACTAAAATAAAGTATGGTTTTGATGATCTTTTGAATTACCAGTGTATTAAAGGGTGGGCTATTAATGCAGTCACTTATATAGCAAGATTTTTTTAACTACTTCTACATATACCCTATGCTGTAGTTGTCAGGGGCTGTGGGAATGCATCCTGAGTCGTCCTCCTAGGAGATATCAGTCTGCTAGAAAAATCACATGCACTCAGTAAGCAGATGAAGGCTTAGTTAAGGACACAGTGTAAGCCATGTCTGAAGAATAACAGTTTTTAAGGCAAAGAATATTGCCAAAATCCACTTAAGTAAAAGCTACAATGAAAACAAACAGAGAAACACTGACTGTTTTCTAGAATTTGATACATGGAAGGCATGAGATACAAAGCATGCAGGAAAAAAAGATCAGAAACATAAGCCAAGTCACGTTAATAAAAGACGTTGCGTTTTGATAAGGAGTTTGGATTCAGGCCTATATTTGACACAAAGCCCCTAGAGGTTATTTCAGCCAGGAAGTGGCAAGACCACACATTTTTTAAAGTATTACTTTAGGAAAATAACTGGTTGACATGTGACAGATGGTTTTGGATAGGGAATAGCTAGCAGCAGTGAGACCAAGTAAAGGCTGTCACATGGACCAATAGTTACTTGGATTTGGACTAAAAATGTGGCTGTTTGGATGGAAAGATTTTTTTCCAACTGAAAAGCCAAAATGTATTCTTTAGATTTAGGAAAAATGGATGAAAAGAGGGATGGAATTTGAGGTTAGAGGAAATAAGTACAATAATTAGTAAAGAGATGTAATAGATTTTAGAGGAAAATTGGCAAGAGGCGATTATCATTAAAAATTCTTTTGTAGTCATAAGAACTACTTGAACTAGCATTCAGTTTTTTTTAATTTTAAAAATTTTAATCTGGATACATTCTGAAAACATCCCTTTTTCAACTTATTGTTTGATTTATTATTTTTGAAATAACACATTTTTAATTTACATTATAGTAAAAATCTTAATGCTCCATAAATAAATAGTTTTTAAAAAGTAGAAAGACCACAGTTCAGCAGGATTGTAGGCAAGGGCCATAAAGGGTAATCAGTTGAAAAGATGTTCACCTTCACCCACATAAAGTAAATTTTAAAATCGTCATAGATCATTAAAACTAGAATAGTGTATAATTCTTAACTATTTCTTTAGCAAAGATTTAAAACAAAGCTTGAGAAAGTGCCATTTTTGTGGTGAGACCGGTACACACAGGCATTTATTTTTTTGTTAATATTTACTCCCACATGAAAGGAAGAACATGTGGTATTTGTCTTTATGTGTCCAGCTTATTTCGCTCAACATTATGCCCTCCAGTTGTAATCATTTTGATCATTTTGATACAAATAGTAGAATGTCATTCTTCTTTATAGCTGAATAATATTCCACTCTCTCTCTCTCTCTCTCTCTCTATATATATATATATATATATATGCGCCACATTATTTATCCATTCTCTGATGATGGACACTTGGGCTGATTCCTAATCTTGGCAACTGGGAACAGTGCTGCTATAAACATGGTGATGTAGGTATCTGTTTGATAAAATGTTTTAATGTTTTTTGGGTATATACCCAGTAATGGGATTGCTAGATGAAACGGCAAGTCTATTTCTAGTTTTTTAAGAAATCTCCATACTGTTTTACACAGTGGTTGCACTAATTTTCATTTCCACCAACAGTTTATATGAGTTCCCCTCTCTCTAAATCCTCACCAGCATCTGTTGCTTTTTGTCTTTTGGATAATAGCCAGCACCCATGTGGGATGCTGGCATCACAGGCAGCTGCTTAACCAGCTATGCCACAATGCCAGCCCCTTTAATTTCATTTTGAAAGTAAAGATCATGGCTGGCGCCGCGGCTCAATAGGCTAATCCTCCACCTAGAGGCGCCGGCACACCAGGTTCTAGTCCCGGTCGGGGCGCTGGATTCTGTCCCGGTTGCCCCTCTTCCAGGCCAGCTCTCTGCTGTGGCCCGGGAGTGCAGTGGAGGATGGCCCAAGTGCTTGGGTCCTGCACCCGCATGGGAGACCAGGAGAAGCGCCTGGTCTCCCTTACATTTTGACTGCAATCCATCAGTTGAAGTCAGAAGTGGAATTTTTACTTGTGTGCCATACTGAGACTCGGAAAGTTTCAGCTGTTGAAGCACTTGGATTTCAAATTTTTGGATCAAGGACATTCAACCTGTATAAAGCTCCTGGCTCCTGGCTTCAGATCGGCGCGGTGCGCCGGCCGCGGCAGCCATTAGAGGGTGAACCAACGGCAAAAAAGGAAGACCTTTCTCTCTGTCTCTCTCTCTCATTGTCCACTCTGCCTGTCAAAAAAAGAAAAAAGGAAAAAAAAAAGAAAGTAGAGATCATACTGGCTACCACGAAGTTTTTACTGGGTGGTTAAATGAGATACATATTGCCTCAATAATTGATACCACTGATGCTATTTATTTTTGAAGCCATTATTTCAATTAACAGAAATGAATTAAGGCTTTCTGGACAAAGAATACAAGTTGAACATCCCTTATCAGAAATGCTTGGAACACAAAGTTTTCAGATTTTGGAATATTTGTGTGTCTTTGCAATGGGACCCAAGTCCAAATACATAATTAATTTGTATTTCATATTTACCTTATGAACATAGCCTGCAGGCAATTTTATACAGCATTTTTAGAGCCCTTACATTTTGACTGCAATCCATCAGTTGAAGTCAGAAGTGGAATTTTTACTGTGTGCCATACTGATACTCGGAAAGTTTCAGATGTTGAAGCACTTGGATTTCAAATTTTTGGATCAAGGACATTCAACCTGTATAAAGTATTTGAAATTAAGTCCAAAAAACGTGCTTTATGATAGTTTTGTGAGTTAACAAAATCTATCTATCTTGGGTCAAGTTTGATATATTAGGGTAGCAGACAGAGCAGGAGAAGATCTAAATAGTTTGGACTCATTTAAAATTTTGTACTTTTCAGAATGCCTGCCATGAATTATTGCATCAAATTCTGAAAGCCATCCTCTGAGGCAGCTGACACCACTCCAGTTTTATGAAGTATATGACTTACTTGCCTCAGGTCAATCACAAAGTGTAGTTATGGGAATGACCTGGCTTTTCACTTGCAGCCCGCAGCTTTGCCATACCAAATCTGCCACTCAGGGCGCATCGTTTATCATGTTTTGGAATTTATCCAGACCTCAATAAAATAGTTCCTTGAATTGCTATGTTTAGAACACAGTTCTGATGTGCACACCTTTTTGACCACAAAACACTTAGTTATTTTGTCACACCCATTAGAAAAACTTCTCCAAGAGGAAATAAGGGATGAAAATCCCTCACTAAATCAAGGTGTTAACTGCACAATCCAATTAAACCAGTCAGGATATAGGTGATATTATACTTCTGCAAAGTCTGTTGAAATTCTAATGCTGTTATGTCATGAAGCCAATCAAACTGTAAAAAGGTTACTGTTGTCTCTAAAAATTCAAGCCTCACATACTCGGTGCTATAAAATTATCCTACAGAAAATAATAATAGTTACCCTTACAGAAAAACTAACACTGCTTGATAGCTCTATGACAATGTCATTAATACAGTTCAAAATTAAACCAAAAAAATATCCTAAGCCCTGTCTTACTTTTACTCTTCCAACCCTTCAACACTCTAAAGTTATTTCTTCAGTTTGAAAGAAACGTCCTTATACCTCGAAGAAATTGAAAGGTAAGAACAGTGTTTTATAACCAGGCCCATAATACATTTCTTGAAAATGACCATAGTGACAGTATTATATACTATCATGCAAACGATCAACTTCACCATTTTCAAAATGGAGTCTGTTTTTACATTGATTAAGAATGACATTTGGAAACCTCTGTTCTTTGAGGATTATCAAAGCATCCGTAAGCATGCACTTTGCTGTTATCAAAACAGTTTCCCCTCCAGTCAGTTTCTGTCTGTCATCTTCCATGAGATAACATCCAATGACATCGGATGAACTTAGTTCATTCAGGCACATACCTGCTGCAGTCCATAGAAGATAACAGCAACAGGGCCAAGATTCTTGTGAGAGGTGTAATTACACATTAAATGATCCAGTTTTTGCTGGACATCTGCAGCATGTAACTATAATTAATCAAGAATGGGTAAATGCAAAAATGTGAAGTACAAGAATGAACAAGCTTTCTCTCTCATCTTCTCCACTCCACCAAAAAAAAATCTTAGAATAATGAGTAATTATGAAAGAAAATCTTGCATCTTCAGATTTTTTAAATAAATATAAAAGTAATCAAAAATTGATTCTGGGTAACAAAATATCCTAATAATCTCAAAATTGAAGATATAAAGGGAAAATGTTACTGTCTTCCAGAGAAGAAATAAGAAAAGGGCATGGGAAAGAAAGCTCCCTGTGGGAAGTTCCAGGCTCACCATTGCCCTTTGGGGATAGACCGAATGATCAAACGTGTTTCTAATACTCTGCCTACCCCATCTTAGGAAAAACTACAGATGATGCAGAGAGACTGAGGGAAGACACTCAAATTATCTGAATTTTATGCAAGCATGGGTGGACCCAACACTGTAACCGTGGCACAGGTAGAATTGCAGGTACTTTATTACAGCAGCTGAAGAAGGAAGTTTAGTTCAGTGAACAGCGAGGGGGCACCTGCTCTGCCCTGCCCTGTCCTCACCCAGGGAATACAGAGGTGAGTAAAGCCTAGCTGCTGAGGACTCGGGGTGCTAAGGCACATGAAGAAATGATAAACTACAGTAAACCACGACCATAGTCCTATGAGCAAATTGTCACAGAAATAGTGTTTAACCCTCAAACCTAGTAGAAGTGGAAAAGTAGGCTAGTAACAGGCTCTCAGAGGCAGTGGCACTTGAGCTGGTGGTGAGTGGTGGGGATACAGCTCTCTTAGGTCTCTTGTAGGCTCTAAACACTCTTTGAAGTGGAGATTATCACATGAAATATACACAACACACACACAAATCTGACATTTAAGTGCACTATAATTTACACTTAATCATGAGCTTCATTTGACAAGGAATGCAACATTTTATGGATATTTGATTAAACATGTATCAGTCAAATTGTGTAATGCTGTTCATAAATGTAATGCCATGTATGTTTCCCATTTTCTAGCATTTATTTAGATTCTTGGAAAAAACCACATCTGCAAGCATTGTTCCTGTGGTGGAAGGTGAGACTGGGGGAGAAATCTCCTAGCCACAGGACTCAGCTGGACACAGGCTCAGGGATGATGCAGATTTGAGTAGGAAGGCATCTCAGCCCCTGGGGGCTGCTGTAACTGTAGACTGGGTGGCTCACAAACAGAAATCTACATCTTAAAGTTCTGGAGGCTGGAAAGTCCAAGATCAAGGCTCAAGCAAACCTTTTTTGGTGCACCATCGCAGGGTGGAAGGGGTAAGGGAAGTCTCTGGGCTACCTTTAATAAGGGTACTCTAAAGCCTCATTCATGAGGGCTTTGCCCTCATGACCTAATCGCCTCTTAAATGCCCCATCTCCTAGTATCTTCACATCAGGACTTAGGTTTCAACATAGGAATTTGAAGGAGACACACACATTCAGTCAATAGCAGGGAGTCTCCCAAATAGTAAGATTCCCTTATGGACATGCACATTTCCACATTTGCGTAAGCCATTCTCCATGCTGCATCCTGATATTATCAACTAAGTGCCTGAGTGAGAGTCTACCCTGAGAATTTATTTCACACCAGCTCTGAAATCATGAACAAGTCCCTTAGCTTCTTTGGCCTTTGCTTCTCGATTTCTAAAATAAGGGCAGGGTCGCAATGCAATAAATGTGCTGTATTTGAGGTTTCATAGGGAAGACATTCTGGAAGGTAAAAAAGCAACCTCAACAACACAGTGCTTTTTACCTACCATTTATCTTTGAACCCAGGAATGGAAAAAGTTCTTAAAATGTTTTCTTTACTGGAAAAACGCTATGTGATAAGAACAAAAGAAAGCTTCCTTCCTTCTTTGCTTTTAGAAAGCATTAAAAGAGGCTTTACTTTTGTTGGAAAACCCTTGAGACATGTTGGTTGTCTTTGTGACTTGTCTTGTGTAAAATCATCTTTGACTGATACAATGCACTACGTAACCTTATTTCAAACTGAGTAACCAGGCTGGTGTTCAGTGCAAAGGGTGGCAATATGATGGGGCTGGGAAAGTTGGCTAGCAGGGAAAACTGGGAAAAAAAGTAAATATTTGTAAAACATGAGCAGAATTTTTTTAGAAATATCTGGTACACTAAATCTGTTATGGGTAAAATCCACAATCGAAATATTTTGTCTAATTTTCATATATATAACTAGCAATACTGGGTTGTATACTTCTATACTAACAGTACTATAGATATTGAAGAGCAAATTTTGCAGTTCCCTAGTTTGTTATTGTTGCTGCTGTTAAGTGTTTGTGTGTTTGTTGTTGTACTTAGGTATTTACTTGCTTTTGTTGTTGTAGGGAACTACAATTATGTGTTTCGAACCCCAGAAAGTACTTAAAGATAAATAGTGGGAAGTCTGTTTCCTGTTTCTGAACCCAGCTGTCCAGTCTCTACCCACTCTTCTATCTTCCCAGCATTGTCCCTCTTCCACCTCCAAAAGTCACTTATCTTATTAATGATAACAAGAAACGTGTTGATTAAAAATTAAAGCTGCAGAAGGTGATTAGTCTAGCAATAGAAATGCCAGTTAAAACACTGGGTCTCAAATTGGAATGACTGGGTTTAGTTTCTGGATGCTGACTCCAGCGTCCCATCAATGCAGACCATGGAAGGCAGTGGTGATGATTCAGGTAGTTTCATTCCTGGTACAACCTGGGAGACCTGGAGTAGGTTTCTGTCTCCTGTCTTTGGTCTAGCTAGGCCTGGGCTGTGGGCATATGAAGAATGAAGCAACAGATTGGATGTCCACCAACTCCCACCTGGCCTCTCAAATATAGTATTTTAAAACTTCTTTTTAAATTAAAATAGGAATATTTAGTCATTTACAGGAGAAAACTGTTATGTATCTTTGTAGATTTAAAGATATTAGTTATAGCAGCAAAGTCTTTGTATAGTGGGAAGGAAAGGCACACACATGGAAAGCCCATGTCATTGTTGGAATCTGTCTCCTATGATCAATTCTTCCTTGAGAGGAGCTGCAGAGTTAATGTTTCGTGTGATCCCTGCTGTAGCTTCTGTATTTGTAAAGAAAACCCAAAATGCTCTGAAAACGGATGAGGTTAGATGCACACCCTGTCAAGTTCATGGCATCGTTAAATTGTCTTTCAGGAAATAACATCCTGGTTATTGGAGCTTATAGACATTTCTGAAACTTCAAAAGTGTTTATTCTTTTTCTTCTGGTGAATCAATATTTTGAAATAATTATATGGTAAATTGGTCACCCTTACAAGCTAGGAACAATAAATAAGAACTAAATACTCTGCACTGATATAATAAAAATGTATTTATTGAATGAAATTAACACTGTGAATCTAAACAGATTCAGTGTCAATAAATCAAAGTAAAAAATCATTTTCAGATTTCTTGGGACAAAGTTTTTATAAAGTTCAACACTTTTCAGTTTTTAGAAAAACATGTTTACATTATATTCTTGACTGAATTATTATTGGTTCCAAAACCAGAGTTTCTCCTCCACTCAGAGAACATTTTTGTTTGTATTTGCCTCAGCACCTACTATGGAGCTGGGCACATGCAAGTACCCTCTGAGTATTTGTTGACTGACAGACCAAGTATATGTTATAAATTACTAATTATTATTTTTCACTTGATATTTCATATTATCCAGTACCTTAAGGGGATGTATTGACACAGTCGGTGTTTTGTTATTGTGAGAAAAAATTGGAAAATGAATGACCTTCCAGTTTTCTATTCTAGTAAATACCTACAATTAGAAAATTACAAATACACAGTTAATTCTGTCACCAGGATGAGGCTATCCCATAGAGCACTGTTCATTTCTTGGTTTGTTAGAGATAGTTCACAGACTCACAAAGTTGGGAATAGGTAATAGCCAAATTAAAATTATTTTTCCAAACTTATCTTGCGCATTCTGATACTCAGGACACGTTTCTTTTCTTGTCGTTGCATCCAACCTTTGTCACACACAGTCCCATCGCCCTGGTTACCAAATGAAACTCCCCATCCTGTCTGTCCTGCCCGTCCAGCCCCTGCTCTGCCCTGAACACTCAGCTCCCTTCCTGAGGAAGCCTTTCTTTCTACCACTCAGCCTGCAGCCAGCTCTTTCCCCAGAACTCTCGTAAGAGCAGTTACACGCATCACACGCCTCACCTCCTACTTCAGCATCATTGGCTAAATGTCTTGTGCACACATTTGACCATTCCTTTTAAATTGACAGCCACAGAAGTCCATCAACCCTGTTTGTATAATAGTTAGAAACTGTAGCCCATCCAGAGGGGCTAAGTGAGTGGCCCAAGTTCACAGGCTGACAGCAGGAATGAAGACATCTCTTTGGCCCCAGCAGTTCTATTTCATAACTGTATTTGAAGAGTAGAGGTCTTTGTACGTCTGTGTCTTCACAATGCTGAGCATGGTGTGGCATATAATTCATTTTGGGTTCTTTGTTGTTGTTTTGTTGTACACTTTATGTAAAACACACATCCCACTATGGCTTTAAGAACTATCAGCTCAGTGATTTCACAGACAGGCGTTTGTGCTAGTGTGCATTCAAGTGGTGAGCCTGCACTGGCTTTTTCAGGGACATTTGGCAATGGTCTGTTCATGGGTTTTCCAGCCCCATTGCAACTGGCTTAATGGGCAAAACAAGTTCTATGTGAAGATAAATAGAAAAGGGATTGGGTAGAAGCTTGCAAAATGTGCAATTGGGAAAAGATAAGATTATTTTTACCCCATACTTCCCTTTCTGCACCACATAACAAAATAAAGCAGATACATATAATATGTATATGACATTTCCTAAATGTTTATATTCCCTCAAACTGTGTATTTGAAGCCTTAGTTCCCAACCAGACGGTGATCAGAGGTGACGCCTTTGGAGGTGATTAGATTCAGATGACATTGTAAGTGTGGGTCCCCATGATGTGATTAGTGCCACTATAAGAGACCAGAAAACAAATTCCCTTGCCCTGTCTCCTGCCTTCTCCCTTCTCCCTCCAAATAAGGACACAAGGAACAGGCCATCTGCACATGGCAAAGAGAGCCCTCAGCAGACACTGAATCTGCCAGCAGCTTCTTAGACTCCAGCCTCCAGAATTGCAAAAAGAACACCTGATCTTTGATATTCTATTATAGCAGCCCAGACTAAGACAACACACACACACCCACATGCACATGTATACGCTCTTTGTCTGTCTGTCTCTCTGTCTGTATTTAAAATTGTGGCACAAATCAAAAGCACACAGAAGAACCAGGAACTATGGAAATACATGGAAAGCAAGAGAAGGGGGAGGGCAGACTGGCAAAGAAGGGTTCATTGTTCCACATCAAGGTCATTTACTTGAACTTGGAGCCAAAAAAAGTGTTTCCTTTTAAATATGCACAAGATATGCTGTTGTTTTAAGCCAAAAAGAGAGACCTTTAACAGACTCTGGGTTAGAGCCAGGGCTTCCGCTTCACATTTGCCCTTCACCCCACTAGCTGATTACATGTCCTTCAGAAAAATATAACCAAGGAGAGCCTTGTGTCCCAAGTGCTAGAAAATAAATTGCCTAAACACTGTTTGTCACCATCTTTGGTGACAGTCAAACCTCATTGTTGAGACACTTGCAGTTTTCCTCCCGATGAACCATTTCTTCCTCCTACAAATCTTTAGCTTGAAGTCTTGCAGGATTTTTTGTAATTGAGTCAGAAACTCAAGCAGTACTCAAGTGGGATCTTCCAGCCCCATGCTACAGCAGAGGGTTGGAGGCATCTGCTATGATACGGAATGGCAGTGAGGAATGGGAAGAGATGGTCTGAGTTTGACAAATTGTTGCTTGTACTCCCAAAGGTTGTCAGAAGTTTTCTTATCTCCCCCTCTGGCTTCACCTGGTCCTCTGCACATCACTCACTCAGCATGCAACTTATACCACCTGGCCTCAAGACTCTAACTCCTGGCCTCATGGTATATTCATCTCCTTTCCAAGAACCAGTGGGTCTTCCCATTTCACTTCCCACAATGCACAGAATGAGCTGAGAATGCCTCAGCACAGTGGAAGATCTCTTGGGAAGATGAGAAAGTGATGGAGAAAACCTTACTGGATACTAAATTTCTTCCACAACCAACTTCCATAGCAGGCCTGTGGTAGATTTTGAATACTTGAATACATTTAGTTATAACCTATCTCTATCCTTCTTAGGGTCAAATTCATAGATCTTTGAGTTTCCTTGCTCCCAAGGTTATACACCAATACTAATAAAAATAACAATGACGATAATTAACATTCATTAGAACTTACTAGGTGCTAGAGATAAAATATTTTGTTTTGACATGTATTGACTCAATAATCTCCATAGTTCTACTACATAGATCTATTATTTTTCCCATTTAATGATGAATGATTTTGAGACCCTGAAGAGTTTAACTGGTTACCCAAAGTCACAACTTGCAAGTGGTGCAGGCAGGATTCAAACTCAGTCTGATGTTGTATTCTGAATTGTGCACAATGTACATTCCATAGTCATAACAATCATAAATCAGAGTATAGGTGCCCATTGATAACTCTGAGTTATGAGTTAACTCCAAAAAGCTTGTGGAAAATAGAACTCCATGTTTATTTTGGGAATGGCCATTTGGCACAGCATTTAAGATGCCTGTTTCTTGGGACACTCCCATTTTATCAGGGTGTGAGTCCTGCCTCCATTTCCAACTTCAACTTCCTACTAATGCACACTTCGGGAGGCAGCAATCATGGCTCAAGTACTGGAGTCCCTGCAATCCATGTAGGAGATCTGGGAGTCCTGGGTGAAGTTCCAGACTCCTGGCTTCAGTATGGTCCAGCCCCGGATATTGCAGACATTTGGGAGGTGAACTGATGGTTAGGAGATCACTGCCTGTCTGTCTCTTTATCTATATACATATTTCCCTGTATCTTTCCCTCTGCCTTTCAAATAAAATAAACAAGCAAACATTTCCTTTAAAAGGATGTTTATTTGGGTACAAAGCAATTTTGAAATCTGTGGATTTTTTTTTTCATAGTACACTTTTTGCATGAACCTTTGGAAGACTCATAGCATTTGTTAATGAGTTTAATGGATTGTAATGAACTTAATCATTTGTATTCTCTGCCATTACTCCTCTGAATATAAGCACTCTCATAGTGGTGACTACCAGGAGATGGAGGCGTCCATAGCTGTGGAATGATAGGGGTTTTATGTTGTTAAATCAAAGATAACTGTTTATTAAAGGCCTCTGAGGTGTTTGAATGTTTATTACTGTTATGGTCGGAGTCCACTTCAAAGTGTAATTGAAGGTTCAGATAATTTCCTTCTTCCCCGCTCCTTTTATACAGAAGGGAGTCCACTCCTTTCCTACAAATAGAAGACCTGAAATTTAATTATAGGAAAGGAGAACATAAAAGTGAAAATATATTTTTTCCATTTCCCTTTGAAATCCATCCCCTTCGTTTACTACAGAGACAAAAGAGTATTACAAAACTTGGTTTTTCATGTGCAATATTCCTGGCTTTAATATCTCATAAATTTGAAATGTTCTGAATTTTTATGACTTAGTAATTGTTAGGGAAGTATTTATCTTTCTGTTTGTTTTCTGAGCACATTTAAAAGAAGGAACTATTTTAACTCTCATTTGTCATGTTGTAACAGTTCCTAAGCATTCCAATTTATTCTTTAGAATCTATCAGTATGGAGTTGGAAGTTATTTTAGGGAAATTTTTAAACTTTCCCATTTTTCTCTCCTAGTATCTTCTAAAACTTCTAAAGTTAAGTTGAAGATTTCATTATTAAAATAAAATAAAAACTATTTTAAGTCTTGGTTATTACCACAAGCAGTCAAATTAACAATCAAGTGTACATGTTTTCACCCCATTATCAGAGAAGAAATTTTCCAGAAATTAGAAATTTATTGATTTAAACATTTAAAATTTGGAAAATATGAGGTTGGCACACATATACTTGCATTAAAACTGATATGTGATGTGTTATCTAACCCTTTTGTTTTGTTTCATTATGGTTGGTTACAGTAATACACCAGTATGTTCTCACTAGTAATATTTCTCCCTCTCACCTTAAATTCAATACTGTTAATTCAACAAACATCTTTAATGAATGTTTATTACATTCAACAATATGCCAGGTGCTCAGAATGCAAAAAATGAGTACAGCAACCCATGTAAACACCACTCACATCAAAACAGGGAATACTGCCAGTCCTCCAGCAACCTCTCCTTGGCTTCTCCCAATCTTGACACCATCCTTCTTTTTTTTTTTTTTTTTTTTTTTTTGACAGGCAGAGTGGACAGTGAGAGAGAGAGACAGAGAGAAAGGTCTTCCTTTGCCATTGGTTCACCCTCCGATGGCCACCGCAGCCGGCGCGCTGCAGCTGGTGCACTGCGCTGATCCAATGGCAGGAGCCAGGTGCTTCTCCTGGTCTCTCATGGGGTGCAGGGTCCAAGTACTTGGGCCATCCTCCACTGCACTCCCTGGCCACAGCAGAGAGCTGGCCTGGAAGAGGGGCAACCGGGACAGAATCCGGTGCCCCGACCGGGACTAGAACCTGGTGTGCCGGCGCCGCAAGGCGGAGGATTAGCCTAGCGAGCCGCAGCACCGGCCACACCATCCTTCCTTTCAATGATAACTACTGTTTGACTTCTCATGCCATGTGTTAGTTATTGTACCTTTTTACAAATGGAGGTATCAGTATGTATTCTTTTCTATCTTGCCCTTGTTATATTATATATATTTACATATGTATAAATTATATTTGTGAAGTTCATTCATTCTGTGGCATTTTGCAGCAGTTTTCATTGTTGGAAATTTGTATTGTATGGAATTACCAAAAATTGCTTATGCATTCTACAATTCATGGACATTCTGATTTGTTTCTAGTTTGGAGTTAATAATGCTGTTTTGGACATTCTTGGACATGTCTTTCTGTAAACATATACATGCATTTTTGCTAGGTACGTGCTTCAGAATAGAAGTTCTGTGTATTAGGATAGATGTATGGTTAGCTTTACTGGCAAAAATGGCACCTTGCTTTGCCTTGAACACCTTTCTAGAGATCTCACACAATGCTTTCAAGTATGTTTCATTGGCCATAACCCAGCCAAAAGACACATACCTATCTTCAAGAAAATGAGGGCAAGAATGGATTTTAACTGAGTCCATTTCCATCTTTAGTAAAAGCTAAATCATGTTGCCCGGGAAGTTATGGGGAATTGGCATTGTTGGAGCAAACAGAGTTTTGTTTTTGTTTTTGTTTTTAAACTACTTTTCATGCAGCCCTCACCAGCTTAGGAAACCAAACTATGTCTACCTAGTGATTAGAATAAAAAAACTAGGGTCATTCTTCCTTCTTCTCCACATCTAGTCTATCAGCAAGTCTTCTCAGCTCTATTTCTAGAATACACCTTGAGCCTATTATTTTGTCTCTTTCTCCTCTGCTACCCCCTTGATATAAGCTATTGTCGCCTCTTAGACGGCTTTCCTTTTGTAATAACCTCCGTTTGCGTTTCTTCACTTCTTGATTTGCTCTCCTATCATCCACATAGTAATCAATGTGCTTTGCATTACTATTTTCTTTTTCGGTTTCCCTTTTTTCAATACAGACACGTGAGCTCCCTAGCTAAAAGCTTTTTATGGCTTCCTATTGCAGTTGAAGTGAAAACTCCGCTTGTTCACAGTAGCCTGCATGAACATCTATTTACACATCCACTCTGACCCTGTGCTTATTCTGTTCCAGTTACAAAAGCTTCAAAGACATTAAATTCTTTCCCACTTCTGGGTCTCACACTGGAACACACTCTTTCCATATGTTTCAGTTTCGTTGGCTTGTTTTGTTTGTAGTGAGTCTCCCACCCCAGGGGCCCCATGCTTTGTAGAGGTGGAACTTTTATGAGCTCATCACCAAACCTAGACTATGACCTACCAAAGCCCAGGTGGTATCCAACATTGTTGAGTGAACAAACCCATCTCATTTATTTATGAGGCAGTGAGCAACTTTTATTTCTTGTTATGGCTTACATTGTATCCTAAACATTCCGAATATTCTTTAGTAAACACAAATGGCTTTTGAATGTTCAAAAGGTTTTTTTAGTCACTACATCAAATAATCTCTATCTTATGATCCTGAAAATGGGAACTAAGTAATATGCATCACTATCTGTATTGTAACCCAGACTTTGATAAGTTCTGGAGGAGACATGTAATTAGATGTGAGTTTCTACTAGGTAGTCCTTCCCCCGACCTCATGTGCGTTGGGGTCTATGTACTGCTTGTGTATAAACATGGTGACTGGTACAGTGGTTACATAGACAAATTCACACTGTTGCTTGATCTTCCAGCAAAATGTTCTTTCTCTCCTGCATCATATTTTGTCATTACTGACTCCAAATGCAAATATCAAACAAAAGTAACCCCCAAAAAATGAGCAATTGAAGCACATTTATGAGTATGATTGCCATCACTGTCCAGGTTTTAAGAAAGCGCTTTCCCAGTATGTTGCCTAACTTAGAGATGCTGCTCAGGGAAAATGAGCAGCTTACTTGCTATGTGCTGGAAAATCTGCCTTTTCCACAGGGTAGCAGCCTCAGAGGAAGGCACCATTAGGAAATCAAAGTTTAAGAACTGTGAGGCCCCCGGGGAACACTCAAGATAAGGGGTAACTGAATTTTTATAAGAAATGTTTAATTCCCTTAGTTTACCTTAAATAGTAAATGCCTCATGACATCGAAGGATGTTCACTAAGCTGTTTATTTGTAAGAACCAAGACTAATATATAAAGTGTTGCAAAATTCACCGTTGTCATAATGCTGCTTTAAATACACTTTGATGATTCCTTTTTCTTTTATTTTCTTAGTTACTTCTTGGGAAGTATTTGTAGCTATAGTTTTAATAATTTGAGGCATTCTCAGAATTCTAGATATGAACTACTGAATAATAGGAATCCAGTCACATTTTCCCCTGTATGCTTTATAGAGTATGATTTTGCCTGGGTACATCTGAGGCATTTAATCCATATTTGTTTCTTTATATTGTTGGGAAAATATTATATTGGAAAGTAAAATTGGACTTCATTCTCAACTCTACCATTATGAAGTGGAATATGCCAGACTAGTTTTTCGTGCACTGCTGAGGTTCTTTCTGTCTTAAATTCCTTGGGTTATATAATTTCTTTCTTTCCTTTCCTCCTTCTTTCTCTCTATATGTATAGAGCACACTTTCCCTTTTGTAACCTCTATTCATCTGCTCAACAAACATTTGCTGAAGGCCTGCCTACTGATAAAGTGCCACCCACTCTTCTAGGATGACTCAACAACAATGAACTAGACTGCATTCTCATGGAGTTAGAGTTTGTAATCCCTTGAGTGAAGACTGTTTCACCCTATGTTTCCCTTGGTGTCTAGATGAGGGCATTTGCTTGTTGATACTTTATGGGAAAGTATTAATGAATGTGGATTACAAGGAATGAATGAACAATTCAAGTGAACAGCCGACACCTTTGGATTTGAAAAAGCAGTCCTGTCCTTGATAAATTGCAGTTAAAGAATGCCCTCAGATAGAAAGAAGGACATAAGGTAGGTTACCTCAGGCAGTTTGGGTGTTTTTGATAATGTGTTCATCTTCCATAGAAGTTTATTTTCACATTATACATCATTGTTCTTAAACAATCTTCAGAACTTTGAATTCAGACTTTCAAAATTAGCTGACAAACATTTTAAGCTGTCACAAAAAGGAACTCTATTCAAGTGATAGTTCAATTTCAGTGATGTCACCATTGAGGTATACAAGGGTTTTGTACTCATTTTAATTTTATTACATTTTTTTCCTTATCAATTTATGAAGAATATAAAAGTTGTAAAACAAAACATGCTGACTCAGCTGGCACAAACTATGACTATCATAAACTTAATGCACTTTAGATAGCAGTTAAAATTTTTCAAGTTTTTTCTTAACCAGACTCTCATTTGATATTAACAGGTCTTATTTGCATTTTATTGTTAAGACAAAAAAATCAAACTTTATGTATGGAAAATTGGCATTTTATTATTGAAGATTATAGCCAACAAAAAAAGATTTTTTTTAATTCTGGGAAGGGAAACTCTTCCCATATTTGAATATTATTTGACTACTTTGCATGAGACTTTCATAAACAATTTCAGAAATGCAATAAGCGTGAAAATAGGTGCACCTCTTGGGGTTCTCTGGCAACCACTTTGTCCCCAGTATTTTTCTCTTTCTTGATCTTCTGTCTCCTTTATTGGTTCTTCTGTGCATTTCCTCTCTCTATGCAATAGGCCTGCTAGTGACACCTAGAGTTATCCACAGGCACTGCACACTTCAGGACAGAGGTAGCGAAACCAGAGAATTCTCCGGACCTCCAAGAATTTCAAGAATTTGGAGGTTTTGGAAACCATATGTTTTATGACTCCTTTTTGAAAGTGCTTCAGAAAGTTTGAGGAAATTTGATAACCTTTGAAATGCTTCACTAGCACAGTGTAGCACGGTGGAAAATATGAATGTATGCTTACACTAGATCAAAAACTTGACTGTGACATTGATCGGCTAATATTCCATGAGCAAATTCTTATCCACTCAGAAAGTCAGTTTCTTTATTTATAACAGTGTTTACTAAAATACTACTCAAAGTTATTGTGAAGATTAGGCATAGATGTATATAAGACATCTGGCATATAGTAGATAATAAAGTAGGATTATTATAGTCATGATGCTAATTATAATGATTATATTTTCTATTATATTGGACTAAACTATTATATTTAAAGCATGAAAACAATTAAGTAAAATTAAAGCTTCTGCCTTCAAAAAATCTTAGAAGTGTAAAAGCAATATTAGCCATATTTTCATATTTTTATCTGATCCTTAAGAAAGCATTCATTTAATTCCTAAATGCTCAACAAAAGGGCCCTGGGAATCAGAGACAAAAGCTCAATAATTAAGCAGTGAATAAGTTAGTTGTGAAAGCAGGTCTCTTCTTCAAACATTAGACAATGGGGGCCAGAATTGTGCAATACCAGCATCTCAATTTGGATCATCAGTTTGAATCCTCACCACTCTACTTCTGATCCAGCTCCCAACTAATGCAGCTGGGAAAGTTGTAAATGATGACCCAAGTACTTGAGCCCCTGACATCCACAGGAGAGACCTGGATGGAGTTCTGGGCTCCTGGTTTTGGCATGGCCCTCCCAAGCTGTTGCAGCCATTTGGGAAAGGAACCAGCAGGCGGAAGATAACACCTCTCTGTCACTCTACCTTTCAAATAAATAAATAAAAGTAAGACAGTGAACAAGATGTTAGTAGATTTTGTTATAACACAAAAATGGCAAAATGATAATCATAACTAATCTTAATATCCTTTCTTAGAGAAACAAGAAAATGCCCCAGAAACAGTATGGTTCAAAGAATTTATATATAAAAATTCAGTACAAGAAGTGTTAAATGTCTGCTTTTTTCCACTTACCCAGGACTGCACAGGCCTTTAAATTCTTAGGAGTGCCCACAGGGTAATGATTAAAACAAATAAAAATCAACAGCCAAGGTAAAAATGTGAATCATTGTCTTTCTTTACTTTTTTTTATTATTTTCTTCAATATATTTCCATTGTTCCTCCTATAAATGTTTTTTTCTCCTCTGTCCTGGATAGTGACTTATTTTCCTAACATCCCAAAACTCTTCTCTGCGTGCTTTATTTTACTCTATTACGATTAGGTTTTTTTCTTTTCTTTTTCTTTTTTTTTTTTTTGACAGGCAGAGTTAGAGAGAGAGAGACAGAGAGAGACAGAGAGAAAGGTCCTCCTTGCATTGGCCCACTCCCCAAATGGCTGCCACGGCCGGCACACTGCGCCGATCTGAAGCCAGGAGCCAGGTGCCTCCTCCCAGTCTCCCATGAGGGTGCAGGGCCCAAGCACTTGCGCCATCCTCCACTGCCCCCACCCCCGGGGCCACAGCAGAGAGCTGGCCTGGAAGAGGAGCAACCGGGACAGAATCCGCCGCTCCAACCAGGACAAGAACCCGGGGTGCCAGCGCCGCAAGCGGAGGATTAGCCCAGTGAGCTGTGGCGCCGACCTATGATTAGCTTTTAAAATTTGTTTATTTTTAAAATTTGTTTGAAAGGCAGAGAGATGGAAGGAGTTTCTATTCACTGTTTCACTCCCAAAATGCCTGCAATAGTAGAGGCTGGACCAGGCCCAGAACAGGAAGCCAGAATTCAATCTAGGTCTCCTCTATAGGTGGCAGAGACCCAAGTACTTGAACCATCATGTGCTGCCTCCCAGGGTGTGCATTAGCAGAAGGCTGGATTGGAAGCAGAGCCAGGGCTTGAACCCAGGCACGCTACTACAGAATGCAGACATCCGAAGTTGTGGCTTAACTGCTGTACCAAATGCCTGCCTCTCTGTCATGATTATCATCATTTGTAGTCAGTCTGTTCTTTTTTTTTTTTTTTTTTTTTTTTTTTTTTGACAGGCAGAGTGGACAGTGAGAGAGAGAGACAGAGAGAAAGGTCTTCCTTTGCCGTTGGTTCACCCTCCAATGGCCGCTGCGGCCGGCGCGCTGCAGCCGGTGCACCGCGCTGATCCGATGGCAGGAGCCAGGAGCCAGGTGCTTTTCCTGGTCTCCCATGGGGTGCAGGGCCCAAGCACCTGGGCCATCCTCCGCTGCACTCCCTGGCCACAGCAGAGAGCTGGCCTGGAAGAGGGGCAACCGGGACAGAATCCGGCGCCCCGACCGGGACTAGAACCCGGTGTGCCGGCGCCGCTAGGCGGAGGATTAGCCTAGTGAGCCGCGGCGCCTGTTGATTCTATACAGCAATATACAAGGACAGTTTGAGAAGTCCTGGGCTTGGTAACAACATTATTACACAGAAGAAATACGAGTTGTACCAAGCAAAGCACAATAGTCCTTTCTTATCTTGCAGGGAGTATATTCCAAGACCCTACTTGTTGCTTGAAATCATGCAAAGTGTTGAACCGTATATATACAGTTCTTTTCTGATATGCACATGCTTGTGATAAATTGGAATTTATAAAAAAGACTCAGAAATATACTAACAATAGCTAATAATGAAATAGAATAATATAACAGTATAATGTGATAAAATTTATGTGAATATGATCTTCTACACACTCAAAGTATCTTATTGTACTATGCTATATCTTAGGACCATAGTTGACTGCAGATAATTGAAACACAGAAAACTAAACTTTAGATAATGGAGGGCTACTTATGGGCATGAAAAATGCAGTGCACAGACAGAGGAAAGATCCCATTCTGTATAAGGCTTTCTCATAAAAGTAGTGTTCTTCCGTAGCAGATAGATAAAAAGTAAAGTCGGCCGGCACCGCAGCTCACTAGGCTAATCCTCTGCCTTGCGGCGCCGGCACACGGGGTTCTAGTCCCGGTCGGGGCGCTGGATTCTGTCCCGGTTGCCCCTCTTCCAGGCCAGCTCTCTGCTGTGGCCAGGGAGTGCAGTGGAGGATGGCCCAAGTGCTTGGGCCCTGCACCCCATGGGAGACCAGGATAAGTACCTGGCTCCTGCCTTCCGATAGGCGCGGTGCACCGGCCGCAGAGCACCGGCCATGGCGGCCATTGGAGGGTGAACCAACGGCAAAGGAAGACCTTTCTTTCTGTCTCTCTCTCTCACTGTCCACTCTGCCTGTCAAAAAAAAAAAAAAAAGTAAAGTCGCTGTAAGGAATAGTCCACACATTTCCAGGGAAATGCTGTGAATGGTATGATCAAAGTTACAGACAGAGAAGTATGCAGGATTTATGATGAAGAACAAGTTGTCAGTTTGCATGGCTACTGGAACAAGAGCCCAGGAAGGTGGATAATACTGAAGACAGACTTGAATGACAGGCTAAAGAAACTGACTGCTAGGGAAGGTTTCTGAGAAAGGAAGAGCATAGCATCTCTAAGAAAATTTTTCTGGCAACAAAGCCAAGAAGAATAGGCAGAGGTGTAATTTGCTTATAACTGTAACAGATCAGGTCCCAGGTTTCAATCACCTGAATAATAAATTTAGGATGCTTATCCAAGAACTTAATATCTCAGATAGAATGTAATGCTATATCCTGAACTTCTTGAAATACAGTACAGTGTATATCACATTGTTTACCATGTGCCTCCATGTCTCATTTTTTAAAAGATTTATTTATTTATTTGAGAGGCAGAGTTACAGACAGAGGAAAAAACAGAGAGAAAGGTCTTCCATCCACTAGTTTTCTCCCCAAATGGATGCAAATGTCAGAGCTGGACCAATCCGAAGCCAGGAACCAGGAGTGTCTTCCGGGTCTCCCATGCAGGTGCAGGGCCCAAGCACTTGAGGCATCTTCTGCTGCTTTCTCAGGCCATCAGCAGAGAACAATGTCGGAAGAGGAGCTGCTGGGACACAAACCAGCACCCATATGGGATGCTGGCACCACAGGCCAGCCCCAGGATTAGATTTTTTTCAAGTGTTTGGTTAGTGTTTAAGGAGAAGTTGAGAATTCAAGATGGCAGAATAGAGAACCCTGGTGTTCTCCTCCTCTGCCACAAAGACTTTAGCGCAGCTCCGTCTCAAGGTGGATGCTAGAGCAAGAGGACCTGCATGCAGTAAGGAAACAGCAGGAACACAATAGGACACTGAGCCAGCCATGGAAGCTTAGAAAGAGAAACAAAGCCAACCAGTGGCTCAGTCCCAGGCCCTACAAGCAGGGGAACTCCCTGTTGCAGGGGAAAGTGTACAAAAGACCTCTACAATGAAAAGTATAAAATGCTAATGAAGAAAACACAAAAAAATTGGAAAAAACCTTCATTGTTGATGGATTGAAAGAATTAATATTATCAAAGTGTCCATGCAATGCAAGCAATTTACAGATTTATGCAACCCCATCAAAATATCAATGACACACTTCATAGAATTAGAGAAAGAAATTCCAAGAATCATATGAAAACACAAATAGCCAAAGTGACCTTCAACAATAAAAACAAAGCCAGGGGCCAGTGCCATGGTTCACTTGGTTAATCTTCCTCCTGCGCCACCAGCATCCCATATGGGCACCGGGTTCTAGTCCCGGCTGTTCCTCTTTCAGTCCAGCTCTCTCCTGTGGCCTGGAAGGGCAGTGGAGGATGACCCAGGTGCTTGGGCCCCTGCACCCGCATGGGAGGCCAGGAAGAAGCACCTGGCTCCTGGCTTTGGATCAGCTCAGTGTGCCGGCCTTGGCAGCCATTTGGGGAGTGAACCAACGGAAGGAAGACCTTTCTCTCTGTCTCTCCCTCTCACTGTCTACAACTCTACCTGTCAAATAAAAAAACCTTAAAAAAACAAAGCCAAAGGCATCACAATATGAGATTTCAAGACATACTGCATGACTATTATAACCAAAATAGCATAGTACTAGCATAAAAATAGCCAGGTAGACTAATGAAACATACTAGAAATGCCAGAAATAATTCCATACATATACAACCAGCTTATCTTTGACAAAAGTGAAAAAAAAAAACAATTTCCTATAGAAAGGACAGTTTCTTCAATATATGGAGTTGTGAAAATTGGATTTTTACATGCTGAAGATTGAAACAAGACCCTTTTTTTATATCCTTTACAAAAATCATATGAAAATGGAACAAAGATCTAAATTTAATACCTCAAATTGTTAAACTACTAGAAGAAAACAAAGGGGAAGCACATCAAGACATTAGCATAGGCAACAGGTTTTTGGACCAGACCCCAAAAGCACAGGAAATAAAAACAATAATAGACAAATTGAATTGTACCAAACTAAGAAGTTTCTGCATAGCAATGGAAACAAACAGAGTGAAAGGACAATCTACAGAATGGTAGAAAATATTTCCAAACTATGCATATGGTAAAAGGTTAATATCCAGAGTATATAAGGAGCTCAAGAAATCCAACAACAGCAAAACAAACATCCAGTTAAGAAATGGCCAAAGGATCTGAGCATTTTTTAAAAGGAGAAATGCAAATGTCCAACAAAAATATGAAAAAAAAATGCCCAATATCACTAGCCAACAGGGAAATGCAAATCAAAACACAATGAGGCATCATCTCACTACAGTTCGAATGGCTATTATTGAAGAAGCCAAAAATGACAAATGCTGGCAAGGATATGGAGAGAAACGAGCCCTGATACCTTTGTTGTGGGGAATTAAAACTAGTGCAGCCATTATGGAATCAGCATGGAAGTTCCTCAAAAAACTAAAAATAGATCTACTATATGACCCAGCTATCCCACTTCTGGGACTATATCCAAAGGAAATGAAATCATCGTTGAAAGAGATATCTACACTTCCATGTTTATTGCAGCTCAATTAACATGAGCAAAGACATGGAATCAACCTAGATGTACATCAATGGATGAATGGATAAAGGAAATATAGTATATATTCACAATGGAATATAGCTGAACCATAAATGAAGAATAGAATCCTGACATTTACAACAAAATGGATGGAATTGGAGGTCATTGCTAAGTGAAATCAACCAGACACAGAAAGACAACTACCACATTTTCTCTCATGTGGAAGTTTTATGTATATTATATATGTAGTATAAAATAAGTATATATATAGTATTAAAATGTGTGGATGCCATATTATTCGGAACATGGATATTTATAAATGTGTGTTCACTGAATTATGTCCCTTAGATAATAATGTACACCTCTTTATTCACTTTATTATCTTTGTCATGAAAAGCATATTCTTCTTTCAAGAATAATAGTATGTGTGTACAATATTTGCATAAGAAGCAAATATGACAAAATATGAAAAATTGTTAAATATATGTGTTCAATATATTGAACACTTTTTATACTTTTTTGTATCATTTGAAATATTTGATTAAATTTTTAAAGATTTATTTATTTGAAAGGCAGACTGACAGGGAAAGAGAGAGAGAGAAAAGCAGAGACAAGTGATGAAATAACTTTCATCCACTGGTTCACTCCCCAGATAGCCACAAGAGCTGGGCCCTGGACTTGGCCAAATCCAGGCACTTCATACAAGTCTCCCACATGGGCGGCAGAAACTCAAGTACTTGGGTCCTCTTCTGCTGCTTTCCCAGGCACATTAACAGGGAATAGGATTGGAAATTGAACAGCCAGGCTCAAACTCTTGCTCTGATTTGGGATACTGGCATCACAAGCAGTAGTTTAACCCACTGTGCCACAATGCCAATACAACTTTAAAATGCAACTCAAAGGGGAGAGAAAAAGAAATCTGGACATGTATAATGCTGTCTCACAAAAATGTAACAGAAAAGTCTCTGTTAGAGTTTTAAGTCACCAAGAGAGGAGAGGGCATTGTGATGCAGCAGGTTAACCTACAGTTGAAAATGCCTGCATCCCATATCTGAGAACCTGGGCTCAAATCCTGCGGCTGTTTCCAACCCAGCATTAGCACCTGGGAGGCAGCAAAAGACAGATAGATTCCTGACACCCATGTGGGAGACGCAGATGGAGTTTCTGGCTCCTGGCTTTGGCCTGGCCCAGATCTGGCTGTTGTGACCATTTGAGGATTGAGCCAGCAGATGGAAGGTCTCTCTTTCTGTTTCTCTCTGTCACTCCGCCTTTAAATACATAAAGCTTCAGCTCACCAAGAGTATATGATTGGTTATTGTATTCATGTGATTGGCTTTCTTTAAATTTTGTTTTTTAATGAATCTTTAAAATACTGTTCTTTATTACTCACACTGATAATTGGCATAAAATAGTCACTCTATTAAAAGTAAAATTGAGTGGAATAGAATATTAAATAATAAATTCTCCAGTCTTTATTAACCTCACCTGTAAGAAGCCTAATGGTTAAAAGTTGCATGAAAAGCCACATGATGGGGTAGGTGTTTAGTCTAACAGTTAATTGGGTCCCACATTAGAGCACTTGGGTTTGGTTCCTGCCTCCAGCTTCCTACTAATGCAAACCTTGGAAGGCAATAGCAAAGGCTTAAATAATTGGGTCCCTGCCTCCCACATGGGAGACCTAAAGTAGTTCCTAGCTTCCAGATTTAGCCTAATCCAGTCCTGGCCACTGCAGACCACTAGTGAATCTCTCTCTCTCTCTCTCTCTCTCTCTCTAATAAATAAACAAAAATTAAAATTAAGAAAATTCAATATTTTCTGATACTACATTCTCTGTTGGTTATAGAAAGTGTCTGGAATGATGCAACATTAGAGTATTCTTTCTATGCCTATGTCCTTGATATATAGAAAAGAGATGAGAAAGTACAAACCAGCCAAATGAAAAACTTAATATACGAATCATTGGATTCCTTGCCTGCTTGATTCCTAAAACAAGATATTTGAGTGGCATCCAGCAAAATGAATGGGAAAATCCCAACCTGGCTGGCAGGCAGCTAGGACTGAGGTCACCTGATCATTGTGTCAGGAATTCCCAACAAACACTGAATGATGTATTTCAAACACAGGTTTGTACCTGTGCAATTTAAAAGTAAAGCTGTATAGAACCTACAATGCAGTACCCTATTTACAGTACAGCTTAAGATCAAATATAAAATCTTCAAACTTAAATGTACATAATTGCAGTGAATGTATTATGTTCAACCCCCAAGATGACATATATAATAGCCAGTTCTGATTAAATAGAAATCAGAGGCACCTGGTTTGTTTTCTTTTTTAAAGCACTCACATGTCTAAAGGGAACACCACCCAGTAATATGTATTTATCAGTTATCATAGTCCTAAAGCAAGATGGGGCTACTTTTGACTTTATTGCCCATTTAAAAAATAACAGGACTGGCTATAATTTAGATGACACTAATGCTTTGGACTATTTTCTTGTGGTTAATTTTTGAAAATATGAAATGTATACTTTAAGTATGGATACCAAAGAAAATCACTCTTTGCCTGAATACTTTACCTAAGCATAAATATATTCAGAATCTCCTAAAAATATTTTTGAAAACTCCAAATAAGTTCCAAGTCCTTTTCATAGATGACTACTGTATTAGTTTGGAGAAGCTGGCTGGTTCACAGAAGATCCAGATAGTCATTTGTCTCTGTTTCTAGTGATGAGAAATGATTACTCCTATCCACCCTTTCAATGAAACAAGTGTACACACAGTGCTTACTTTCCCTATCTGTTGCTGAAACAGTCAGAGAGACACATGTATGTTATTGAAAATGAAGTTCAAAATACCTAAAATAATTTTGTGTTAGACACTTTACTCTGTCCTACATCTCTGTCTCTTCTTTTTGGGAGTCATGCTGGGCTAGTTAAATGCTTCAATTCCACTCTTATTTACGTCTAAAAAGCGGAAGATTTTTCCCCAGCTAATTCAAACTGGAGGTTTAGTTGCTGCAACACTGACTCCTAGTTGGTTGTGCTTGGTTGTGTGTGCTCAGTATGATCTGCTCCTCTTCCTCTAGCAGAATTTGCTCCTAGATTCTGTGGTTCATTCCTTGGCAACATTTTAGCTATTGCCATGAATATTTCATTTACATTCATCGATGTTTTAGCTGCTGTCTCCATGAAAAAACTGTTGTCATCTTCATGGGACTGTACTTCCTGGATATCAACAACTCTTTTCATTTGCTGGGTTGGTCTTGTGTTCTGATGATGCGCTTGCCTCTGAAGCTCTTTAACCTAGTTTTTTGCTCTTACGAAAGACTCCTCATTTGTGATATAAACAACTACAGTTGCTTGTGCTCCTTGCAGTACATTGGTGCTAACTTATGGCATCCTTCTTAACTAGCTGTATCTTATATTCATATTTCAATCTTTGCTGTTATGTCATCAAGACACAGTTTGGCTTAGAAGAACAGCCCCAATGGTACTCTCCTGAAATTCATTGACCTTTCATAAAATGAAGCACTCAGCTTGATTTGCCAATAGCAGACTCCTCTTTTTTTCCCAGTATTTGGCGCACTGGGTCTTGCTGCTCCTTGATTGGCCATGTTCTAATTTAAAATAAGTCCCTAATTTCAGACTCTTAAATGAGCCTCCATGATGCAAGGTGTCCGATTTGTTTATCTGGAGGTAAAGAAACCTGGGACTGCAGCATGCAGAGGCGTGGGCCTGCAGCTTCCTGGCAGCAAGGTATGGGTGTGCGCTGAAGGATAGGAGCGAGGCTGCAACTGTGGCAATGGTGTCATGTCCTGCTGGCTTGCTCTATGACTTAAACACACTGTCAGACCATCTTTTTGTTTCTTGTTTATGGCACCCAAGTTAATAACTACATCCATTCTAATGTATCCCCAGGTGTCAGTGAAACTATTCCTAATAACTGGTACTAAGATAGAGGAGTGGTAAGATGGGGATGGCGGATAAGGAGAGCAAAACTAATTACTATGCTCATCTCCAGTGTTGCTGCTTTTCATCCAGTGTTTTCTTCTCTGTCAGTCAACCTGGGGACTTGAGTAGAATGAGTTTTGGTAGACCATGGAGAACAAGGAGTAAGCACCAATAAAGCAAAGATTCTGTCACATTTACTGATGTAGTCTAGTTCTTGGTACAGAACCTGGTATAGAGTGGGACCCCAACATTCATTCACTCAATAACTTTATTGGGTACTCACAGTGTTCCAGTTACTATTCAAGGCAACGGAAATATGTCACTGAACAAAATATATAGAATTTCCTGTTATCTTGGAATTTGTATTTGATTCAGAGAAGAGCATATGAGTATAATAAATAAATAATTTTGAATAAAACAATGTTACATGATACAGAAACAAACAATAAATGTATTTCCACTTAAAATTACCTTTTATTAATATTTGTGTTTTACATAATAAAATCCAGAAAATATTAGTGAAAGAAGTTAAAAATCCCTTAGTCCACGTTCCACCCTGATTCCCCACACCTCTCTTCAGAGACAATGCTGAGTAATGGGGAATGATTCTCAAATGTGTGGGCCATCCTGGCACAGAGACTGTGTTGATCTTCCCTGTGCTCTTCCAGTGTGAAGGTCCATATCCACAAAACAAGCACCAGTGATTTTTATTATTTAAAAAAATGAAAAAAAAAACACTAGCCAATGTTATAAATTACAAATGACAACTTCTTGATAACCATAGCCCTTCTTATTTTTAATGTTTATTTTTGTTTGTAATCCACTTGAAAGGCAGTGACAGAGAGAGAGAGAGAGTTCCCATCCATGAGTTCACTCCCCTGATGCCTATAACATTCAGAGCTGGGCCAAGCTGAAGCCAGGAGCCCAGAACTCTATCTGGGTCTCCCACATGGATGACAGGGTCCCAAGCATACCTGCTGTCTCCCAGGTGCATTAGTAGGCAGCCGGAATGGAAGCTGAGAAGTCAGGACTTGAACCAGGCACCTCACTATGCGATGTGGGAGTAGCAAGCTGCAGCTTAACTTGCTGTGTGCAACATCCACTCCACTCACAACAGTGTTCTTAGACTTAAAAATGTAATAAATCATGGAAAAGGAAAAGCAAATATAAGAGAAAGCAGACATAAAAGACTGAACTGAATAATGAACTAACCAGGGCCGTTTTTTCTAGATGTGCATTTCGTTTTCTGTTGCCATTACTTTATAGTCAAAGTAATAAAATACAACTGAAAAGTAGAGAGTCTTCAAATTATACTTTTCTATGCCATTACTAGTTTTGTCACAATTCCCATATTGGTCAGAGTTGTGCTATGGGAAAAGTACAACAAAAAAGATATTGTTTCCTTTGCTATAACTCTACTGGGTTATTAGGGTGTCACAGTGGCTACTTCATAATCTCTTGTGAGCATAGACCCCTTTGTGAAGTGTGATCATAATTGGCACAAAGACTCTCTCTACTTAGGCAGAACAGAACTCAGTTATGAGTATGCAGATGCTTTCCTAGTGTAGAATATTGCAAAACTAGGAGTTCAACTTCATGGAATCTCCAAATAAAAATGTCTCAAATATAAGATTTCCTCAAGGTCTGTAACTTTTTAAATAACTTTTATGCTCCAAGTTGTATATATGACATTATTTTTATTGAAGCTGTCATTTTTATTAATTTGGAAGCACTCTCTGTCCCTGATCGATCTAAACATTCTAACAATTTTTGATAATATAATTTATATAATGATGATAAGATATAAATTGTTACCATTAGAATATATGTTTATACATTATAATTAATTCCTATAACATATCTTAAATAAGTAAAATCCTATAACAGGGCTAAACATTGGTATTTCTGCAATACTTGAAGCACAAGA
This sequence comes from Oryctolagus cuniculus, assembly GCF_964237555.1. Lineage (NCBI taxonomy): Eukaryota > Metazoa > Chordata > Mammalia > Lagomorpha > Leporidae > Oryctolagus > Oryctolagus cuniculus. Next base: position 46,155,710 of record NC_091444.1, read on the forward strand.
TATTTATGTTTTCCCTTATATTTAGCAAGGAAAGTAATAGTACTATCTTCTCACATAAAGCTATTAATAATATAGCTCATTAATGTCAACAATTTGAAAATTAAGCTGAAATGAATAATTAAATAATAGATGTCTGTGTATATTTTTCTATATGCTTTATATACATTATATATCTAATATATACAATGAGAAATCATATTTGTAATTAAAGAGCTAGTCTCCTTCCCAGATAGAAATTGTATCCCTCTCTAAATAATGACTCTACCAACAATGTGCTGCCCATACTGATTTTTCTTTTACTTATTCTAATAAATAAAACAAGGAGGGAGACAAGTTCCCCAAAATGCCTCTAAAAAGCCTGATAGCTGAAACTGTTGTTTTAGATTTGAAGGGTTGAAGCTTTGCCGGGCAATGCGCAAAGCCATGACCAAGGAGGAGCTGTATAGTGCGATGGGCACATCCCCAGCTTGGTTATTAACTTGGTTTTGTAAATGGAGTTCATCTAACAGGAATGTGCTTGGTATTTAGTTTTTAACTTTCACGTCTTACTTTCTAATCCAGGTGAAAGTGACTTCAGGATGTAGACGGTAGAGATTGTTTTAAGTATCATACATTACTTTATGGGAGTAGATTTCCTTTTCTTTTGCATTTACTCTGGTTCACCATTAACATTTGAGAGGTAGTAAAACACACACACACACACACACACACACATTTGCTGACAAGGAGCTTTACTGTCAGGCCTTTAACCCTGGACTGTTCTCCTGCTATGATAATATGATAATATGCCTTGCACTGTTGAATCACCTCAAGAGCTTGTTAAACAATGAGTTTCCCACGCTCCACCCCTCTCCGATTCACTTCATCAGAATCAGCAGGCGGGGCGCCGTCCAGTATCTACACGTCAAACAAGCCTAGCAGGTGATGCTGGTGGAGAGTCCTGCCTTGGCAGTTCCAATCACATCTTTCTGGGGTTTGCTCTGCAGAGTTCCTTCACGGTACACATCACTGTGATGACAGACATACAGCTATCGTGCGTTGATAATGAGTGATCATTTGTGGAACCCCGAGGATAGGTCAATCATAGACTTCTAAATATCAAGGAAGGCGGCCGGCGCCACGGCTCAGTAGGCTAATCCTCCACCTTGGCCTTGCGGCGCCAGCACACCAGGTTCTAGTCCCGGTCGGGGCGCTGGATTCTGTCCCGGTTGCCCCTCTTCCAGGCCAGCTCTCTGCTGTGGCCAGGGAGTGCAGTGGAGGATGGCCCAAGTGCTTGGGCCCTGCACCCCATGGGAGACCAGGAGAAGCACCTGGCTCCTGCCTTCGGATCAGCACAGTGCGCCGGTCGTGGCGGCTATTGGAGGGTGAACCAATGGCAAAGGAAGACCTTTCTCTCTCTCTCTCTCTCTCTCTCACTGTCCACTCTGCCTGTCAAAAAAAAAAAAAAAATCAAGGAAGGACTTGGGCTCTGCAAAGGTGCCAGCTGCAGCTGGGAGCTGTGCTGGAGGTGACTACCGAGCCAGGGGGAAGGGACCAGGCTTTCCCCAACCTTCTAGAGGACAGTTTTTTCCAGGAATTCCTCTCCAAAGATCCTGCCCCAGGTTTTGGAGTCATACCTCCTGCACCCACGGAAAGCAGGGCATGGACACCTTTTTTTGGCGCTGTTGCTTGTGTCAAATGATATGGAGTCAGGTAGTGGAAGAACCCACGTGAAATGTTCCCATGGGCACTGGAGAAAAACTGATGCTCATGGGTGGGGAAATCCAATGAGCTGTGTTCCCAGATGGGCTTTCCGGTGAGCCACGGTGAGCCGAGGAGGCTTGGAGAAGGTCGTGATCATAGAACCCAACCGCTGGGCCAGGCGCCCACCACAGTGCAGCACAGGGGAGCTCCCTGCTAGCCCTGGCCCACTTACCCCGGGCCCAGCTGCTCCCCCGACACTGTGCTCTGTGTGGTTTTGCCCAAGCGTCATGGTTGCCACCACTCTTCGAGTGTGTTACCCAAGTTTCTTCCCTTGACCTCTAAGCTCAATTGCCTTTGGCTCCCAAAACTTTGCCCTCTGAGAGGTCAAACACCTCTGGGGTGAGGACTTTCTCATCATCTTGTGTCACATTTCCCCCATCCCCAAGTCCCTGCACCTCGGATCTACCTCTCTGCATGTAACCCAAGGCTCTGCCCAAGTCCTGAGCCCTAAACCTGCAAGGTAGAGCCCCCAGCTGCCTGCTGGCCACACCCTCACCCTCACAACAACATACCACATGAAATCTACTCCCTACCCTGGCCCTAATAGATTTATGCCCACAGGACATCAACTGTGAGAAACAAATATTACTAAATGAGCTCAATAACTAAATGAGCTCAATTCCCAACTGGCTACTAGGCCATTATTCAAATTGTCTTGAATGCTGACTCCCGCATTGAGTTGAGTAGCAGCACCATATCTGTCATTATACAGGTTAATATTGTTTGCGTTATTTCATGCCCTCCTTTGATCAACATGAAAATCTCACTTCTTCCTCATGAAGATTCTGGCAGGGTATTATTTATTTGAAAGGCAGTGTTACACAGAGAGAGAGGGAGAGACAGAGAAAAAGAGAGGTCTTCCATTTGCTGGTTTATTCCCCAAATGGCCGCAACAGCTGGGCTGGGTCAGCCTGAAACCAGGATCAGAAACTCCATCTGGGTCTCCCTTATGGATGCAGGGGCCCAAGTACTTGGGCCATCTTCCACTGCCTTCCTGGGCACATTAGCAGGGAACTGGATGGGAAGTGGAGCAGCTGGGAAATGAAACCATGCCCATATGGGATGCTGGTGTTGTAGGCAGAGGCTCAACCTGCTACACCACAACACTGGCCCCAGATCATTGTCTTTCACATTCCAACTGTTGAAGCCCTTATTTTGTAGAATGTGGTTTTTAATGTTTATATTTATTTGAAAAGCAAATTTATAGGACAGAGAGAGAGAGAGAGAGAGAGAGACCGTCCATCCACTCATTTATTTGCCAAATACCTACAACAGGTGAGACCAAGCCAGGCTGAGTCCAGAAGCCTGGAATTCCATCTGGGTCTCCCATGTGGGCAGCAGGAATCTGAGTACTTGAGCCGTCATCTGGTGCTTCCCAGGGTGGACATTAGCAGGAAGCTGGATCAGAAACGGAGGATGGACTCAACCCCAGGCACTCAGATACTGGATGGGGGGATCTCAAGCTGAGGCTTAACCTGCTGTGCCACAACATCTGCCCTATAGTTTGTGCTTTAAAACCTAAGGGCAGGTATTTGGCCTAGAAAAACAACACACATCAGAGTGGCTGGGTTCAATCCCTGGCTTCTTGCTCCAGCTTCCTGCAAATGTAGACCATGGGGTGATGAACAATGGTGATGGCTCAAGTAGTTTGGCTCCTGCTTGGACTCCTGCCAACCACATGAGAGACCTGGATTGAGTTTTCTGTTCCTTGCATTGTAGCCATATGGGAAATGAATCAGTGGATAGAAACTCTATCTGTCTCTCAAATAAATTAAAAATAGGTTTTCTTTGTTTCCCCATTACAAAATTATGACTTTTTTTCTATCTATACAGCTTCTTTTTCCTCAGATATCCCCAGCCCTTCAGGATTCAATAAAAAACTCATTTTGAGAATCACATTTATATAATACAATATCATGCTTAAAATGAAGATTCAGTTATTGATTCAAGTTGCCATTATTAATCTCAGACCCACTATTGGAGTGTACAAGTTGAAATTCACAGGTCGTGAAGTTGCTTAATGACAACAGGATTCTGGGGCGTCACTTACTGTGGAAAAAGGGATCAGGATGTGGTTGTAACTCCACAACTGTCCTTTGACCATGTTTTCTGTGTGTAACTCTCCAGTGTCCGGAATCAATCTCTGATGCTATCTTCAGAAACTCTGTATACTACCTCGCATGTCAGTTATCCATTGTCATCATTTGCTAATATAGTCATTCTTTGTCCCTCAGTAACCTCAGGGGACTGGTTCTAGAACCTCCCACTCACCCCTATTACACACACCCCAAATTCTGAGGTCCCTTTTTCAAATGGTGTAATATTTGCATATACCCCACACTTATCCTCCCATATACTTTAAATGATCTCTAGATGACTTACAAAACCTAATGCAGTGTTAATGCTATGTGAATAGTTGTTATCCTGTATTGTTTAGGAAATATGACAAGGGGGAAGACGTCTCCACATGCTCAGTACAGACATAACTCTGTTTGTGAATATTTTTGATCCATGATGGGTTGACTCTACAGATGTGGAAGCCATTTGTACACATTGCTATCCAGAGCACACCCCATTGTCTCAGCTTCTCAGAGATCTTCTGAGTCCTTAAAATGTAACCTCTGGGGTGGGTGTTTGTGCAGCAGTCAAGACGTTGCTTGGGATGCCAGCTGCACATACTGGTGTGGCTGGGTTGAGTCAGAGCTCCACTTCCTATTCCAGCTTCCTGATAATGAACACCCTGAGAGTGATGGCTCAAGTTCTTTGGCCCCTGCCGCCCACATGGGAGTCCCGGATTGAGTTTCTGGCTCTCAGCTTTGGCCTGGCTCAGCCTGGGCCATTGCAGGCATTTTGAGAGTAAACAGCAGATGGAGGCTCTGTCTCTCTTTCAAATAAATGAAAATAAATTAAACAATTAAAATGCAATCTCCTGATTACTATCCTTTAATGAACCCCCTCCCACCCCCAGACACACACACACTTAAGCATGGAGTTCCTTGACTCCTTCTACCTTCACGAATCTCCATCTCTACATTCAGATACTGCCAACGTACCCTCAGCACACGTCTCTACTCTGGCATGCTGTACTCAGCCCACACATCTCTTATCTGCTCTTTCTTCTTGGTTGGTCTTCTTTGTGTAGGTTCAAAAATCAATCGCTGGGGCCGGCATTGTGCTGTAGCGGGTTAAGCGGCCGCCTGCAGTGCTAGCATCCCATATGGTTGCTGGTTCGAGTCCCGGCTGCTCCACTTCTGATCCAGCTCTCTGCTTTGGCCTGGGATAGCAGTAAAGATGGCCCAAGTCCTTGGGCTCCTGCACCCATGCGGGAGATCCAGAAGAAGCTCCTGACTCCTGGATTCAGATGGGTACAGCTCTGGCCACTATGGCCAATTAGGGAGTGAACCAGTGGATGGAAGATTCTCTCTCTTTCTGTCTCTCCCTGCCTCTCCTTCTCTGTGTTATTCTGATTTTCAAATAAATAAATAAATGTTTAAAAAAATAAATTGCCAAGTTCCTTAAAACCAAATTTCTTTAATTTTCATGCTACACAAAGCAAAAATTTTAAGTGACCATTTGGGTTTAACAACAAACACTTCCTAGCCCATAAATCAAGAAAAAGTAAGTAGGTAATATAATCAGCTAAATCTAATATATTAGCCTTTACCCCAGTAGAATACTTACAAGTTATACAATGACAATGCAGGGAAAACATTTCTTATTTGGAAGATCTGCCTATTTTATTGAAGGCCCCAAATAGATCCAGAACTTTCAAAACCTAAGCCATAGTTATTGGTAGAAGGAAATAAAAAGCACAGCATACAGGATAAGAAATAGAAAAATGAACTGAAGCTAAAATGAAACCTCAAATGCTATAAGAAAATTTAAGAAAGTCACAGAAATATTTTCAAAGTGACATATCAGGAAGAGAAAGCAGCAAAAAGCTAGACCTAGTGAGGAAGTCCCAAAAACCAGTAAGGAAAAAAAATCTTCCTAAAAATGATGGATGATTTCATCAAGACCACTAGAATTAAATCAGAAGGCAGGAACGCAGCAGATGGAGGCTCTGTAGTAGTAAAATATGTCAGACCAAATTCATTAGAGCCATGGAAAAATGGGATATTAGATCCTTTAATAATAAATAAAATCCTCTAAGTATTGAAAGGAACTAATAGTCTTTTCCAGTTATGTGCAAAAGTCATTTATTAACAATAACACATTAGCATTCATTAACATTTTTTGATCCTCTAAGAGATTCTAAAGCATTCATTTGCTTTTTTTTTTTTTTTTGACAGGCAAAGTTAGACAGTGAGAGAGAGAGAGACAGAGAGAAAAGTCTTCCTTCCGTTGGTTCACCCCCCAAATGGCTGCTACGGCCGGCGTGCTGTGCTGATCTGAAGCCAGGAGCCAGGTGCTTCCTCCTGGTCTCCCATGTGGGTGCAGGGGCTCAAGCACCTGGGCCATCCTCCACTGCCTTCCCGGGCCACAGCAGAGAGCTGGACTGGAAGAGGAGCAACCGGGACTAGAACCTGGCACCCATATGGGATGCCGGCACTGCAGGCGGAGGATTAACCAAGTGAGCCCCAGCGCCGGCCCAATCATTTGCTTTTAATACATAAAGTATACTACCATTTGATTGTCATTTTAAGTAGGTCATAGAATACTTGAATTCGAATGTTTCTTCATCTTTTGCAGAATTTCAATAAATACTGAATATTTCAATGAATCAGTCATAATTAAATAACACTTATGTTCCACCACAAAGATATAATGACAACAAATCTTTCAAATTTGAGAGCATTTGACCTTAACAAACTCAAGAGGATTCTGTGAGAACACTCTGTGGACAATAACATATTACTTGAAGACTGCATATTACTCTTGTTGCTTTCATGGTGTTTAGTCATAATATTAATAGGCCAATGTGATATTATCCCATGTGTTTCTGTGAAATATCTCTGTTTCTGGTTAGTTAGTAGGATATTATTAGTATACCATATAATATTAATGGTTGTATGTTTTCCTTTTTTCAATACTTTTCTGAAATAAGTACTTTTCACTAATATCATTAAACAGAAAAGATATTTCAGACTGCCAGGGCAACTTACTGTGGTGTTAACATATCTCATATATATCACAACACATTTGCTATGCAAATATTTGTCCTAGGTTAAGAATAAAACTGACAAACTTGAGCTTTTGGAACACAATAGTTTCTGAACCAAGATTTTGCATTATCCTTCTTGAAAGATGCTAGCGAGTTTTTTTTTTAAATAACTTGTCATATTTTATTCATTTGAAAGGCAGAAAGACAGAGACAGACAGAGACAGAGAGAGAACTCTCATTCCCTGGGTCACTCCTCCAGATGCCCATAACAGCCATGGCTGGGCCAGGCTGAAGCCAGGAGGCTGGAACTCCATCCAGATCTCCCATGAGAGTGTCAGGGACACAAATGCTGTAGGTGTGAAGGACAAGTTCTTCAAGCCCCAGACAATGGACTGAATGAAACTCACAGAGACAGCAAGTACAGGCAGCAAAAATTTACTATAGCAAGCAAAGTGCATTTCACAAAGAGAGTGGAAGTGGGCTTCTGCGAAGAACTCCACTTAGAGTTGAAGGAAAACTCAGTTCAGAACTTCCTCCTAGGGCCACAAAGCAAAAGCACACTCAATAAGACTTGGGCAGCGGGCCTCTGAGAATTCAGAGTCCTGAGTTCAATGTGTACTGTTAATTTATAGCCAAATTTTCAGAGAAGAGGGAGAGTCATTGCCAGGAAATTGTGGCCGGAAGTCCTCGGTGGAGGGATGCTGCCATCCTGTCCTGAGAGATATCCTTGGGGACTCTGAACAGGAGTTCTCTGATGCAATGCCTCATAGGCTTCGCCTCTCAGGATTAGCTTTAGCTGTTTCCTCCCATGGGCTGGCCAGGGTTGATCGTTATCTCATGCATGCAAGTCCTTCTTTGAGCTACTTACATTCTGAACTGGCAGCTTTAAGCAGGTAAAATAGTTTTTAGCTTTTTTTAAATAAAAAGTCTGCATTTTCTTCTTTCTTGATGTTTTTCCTGGATCCTGGCTATCTCCTGCCTCAGAAGTAACTGGGTCATCCCCTACTGCCTCCCAGGGTGCAAATTAGCAGGAAACTGGAATGGGAAGGGAGCTGAGATTCAAACCCAGACACTCAGCTATGGGGACCAGTGTCCCAAGCAGGAGCTTACCTTTTGCCACTTGATTTTAACACACTGTGAAAAGGATTCTTACTCCTGATTTGGCTATACTGTCTCCATCAACACTAGTTGAAAGCCATTTACAACTTTCTGCATTTAATGGGGTGTGGTCAATTTAATTACTCCAAAGTGATTTCGTATACATTTACTTATTACTTCTCTTCTGGAATAATAGAGGTTATCCTTAGTCAACAGACTAAGAAGGAACAAAATTTGTTTTTAACATTAGAGACAACTGGTATCTGCTGAGGATCACATGTGATGTCAATGTATCAGTTACAAAACTTTGGCTTTATTTTTCCATTCTGACACCATCAACAGGGCAGAGTTGAAAGTCCTTGCATGACTGTGGTTTACAGGGACCTGTTTCTGTGGGTGTGTAGAAAACTGCTGGCCCGTCAGGTTTCAGTTGACAGCATATGCAGCTGAGAGAGTTGTCACCACACCCCTTCTGGCCCTCTCAAGCTTTTGCATCACACTGCGTGAGCAATCCTGCCACAGGCATTTGTTGATTTTAATCATCCACATCCCTTGTGAGTTTTGGCCTTCATTCCCTAAAACAAGACAAAACAAAAAAAAGGCAGTGCAGTTCTGATAACCCCATAACATTTCTTAAATTCAGGTGGTGCATATGTGTAATTGTGTTGGTATTAAATTTCTTTCCTAGCAGTGAAATAATGTTTATAGTAAATCACCCCCATGGTATTTTCTTATTAGGTGATTCAAAAAAATAAATAAAAATGGAAATGCAATCTCCAGGAAGAAAAGAAGTACTAATATTTAAGGAAACAAAAGAACATTTGGGGAAACCAGATTGTCAGGGAAATTTGGAAACAAGTGATGTGGAAGCCTGGGTTGGAATAATGAATGAAACCAGAGTAACAGGATTTAAAAAGCAACAGAAATGATTTGTCTCTTAAAATTTATTTGTTGCAAAATCAGTGCTATAATGGATTGATGAGCAAGCAGTCTTTATGACTTTAGGTGTGGGTTACATTTTAGGAATCTTAATGTTGAGACTAAATAGTTTTGTACAGAGTTTTCAGCCAGCAGTCAGTATTGCATCTATGTCCAGGAGAAAGAAGAAAAATTCAGTTTTACATACATACTAGTCTTACAGATGTGACATTATCATATATGATTATATCCTAAGTGTATATTTAACATGGGGGGCTCTCACTTGCTGACAGAATTTTCTATTTTTCTAATCAGGTTTAAATAAGCATACAGATAAATGATATACCATTGTTTTTGTTGAAGTAGTCTCAAGAAAGCAGATTAGACAAATTTCTGTCAGCAGATGAATGGATGAAGAAATTACATATAGGATGAATAAACAAATTACATATATACACCAGGAAGTATTATTAAATCTTTAAAAGAAATGAAATTCTGATTACTGATACAGGCTACAACATTGATGAACCTTGAGGATATTATACTAAGTGAAGAAAGACCCCCAAAACAAATTGATTCCACTTCTCTGAGATACCTAGAATTGCCCTAGTGAATATCTGTGTATAAATAATTTCTTAAAGGTGATTCTACTTCTTTTAAAAAATGTTCAAAATAGTATAATGTGTTCTTTATCTGTCTATTTGTTGAGAGGGGACAAATTACCAGAAGAATAATTTTATCACAAATCAAGTGAGAAAACAGAATTGATAAAGTTAGTTGAACCATTTGATAAAATTTCTAATAGCCCAGAAGTCAACTTCCATGTATGTAGCTTATTTTTACCTTATAAATTAAAAACTGATTACTTAGTTAAAAAGCATGCAAATGCATATTGGGCAGTAGTTGGCAGAGCTGTTTTATGTGGCAGTGGGGTGCATGGGATGAATGAGTTTGAAAGCATGACCTTTTTTTGCTATGATATTTATTTAGTTTTCTAAAGCACAGTATACAAAAGAGAGGAGAGACAGGGCTTTTATGATATCTCTTTTGAAACTTCCTTAAGTAAAAAAAATACAAATTTAATTCTATATTTTCTCCTTATATCTTATTTATTATTTTTTATTTGAAAGGCAGAAAAAGCAGAGACACAGAGAGAGAGAGACATACAAAGAGAGACAGAAAGAAGTCTTCCAAGTTCTAGTTCATTCCCTAATGCCTGCCATAGTCAGGGTTGATTAGGCCAAAGTCAAGATCCAGCAACTCCATCTGGGTCTCTCATGTGGGTAGTAGGGACCAAGTACTTCAGCCATAAGTACCTCAAATGATGCTTCCTCCCCGGAACCACATTAGCAAGAAGCTAAAGCAGTAGCAGAGCAGAGACTTGAACCCACTCCAGTATGGGATGTGGTGTCCCAAGAGGCATCTTAACTGCTGTACCAAATGCCTGCCCCTATTTAAAGATACATATATATTATATATATCTTTATAAAATTTATTTGAGAAGCACACACACACACACACACACACACACATACAGAGATCTCCCATCTGCTGGTTCATGCCTGAAATGTCTGCAAAAGCCAGGCCTGGAGCAGGATAACACTGGGAGCTGGGATCTCAGTCCAGATCTCCCACATGGGTGGCAGGAACTGCACCTGCTGCCTCCCAGAGTATACTTTAGCAGGAAGTTGGAATTGAGATGGCAGTTTTGGTTGTACTTCCAAAAGTTGGTGCAAAAGGAATGAACAGCAACTTTATTTCACTGCAAATAAATTTTTAAATTTGTGCATGGTATTTTTTTTTTTTTTGAAGATTTACTTATTTATTTGAAAGACAGAGTTACAGAGAAAGGTCGAGACAGAGAGAGGTCTTCCATCCTCTGGTTCATTCCCCAAATGTCCACAACAGGTGAGCTGATCCGAATCCAGGAGCTTCTTCCAGGTACCCCATGTGGGTGCAGGGGAACAAGCACTTGGGCCATCCTCCACTGCTTTCCCAAGCCATTAGCAGTGAGCTGGATCAGAAGTGGAACAGCTGGGACTAGAACCATATTGGATGCTGGCACTGCAGGATGGGGCTTTAACCCACTGCACCATAGCACCAGCACCTGTGCACTGTATTTTTTACAATACATATTTTCCATGAAATTTTTGAAGTTTATACAAGTTCATAAAACTCTTGGTAACCAATTTTTCTTTAACATTTTTATTTCACCTTTTTAATTCACTAAGTGCCCATAGAGTACTTGCTCATTCCTCCCCCCACTTTTTTTTTTTTTTTTTTTTTTTTTTGCAAAATGTAGAGGGTTTTGAGTCCTGTTTAGAAAAAAAGTCCATGGTAGTACTATACATTGTTATTATTTAAAAATAAATTTATGGGGCCAGCACTGTGGTGTAGGGGGTAAAGCCACTGCCTGCAGTGCTGGCATCCTATATGGGCGCCAGTTCGAGTCTCAGCTGCTCCACTTCCAATCCATCACTCTGCCATGGCCTGGGAAAGCAGTAGAAGATGGCCCAAGTCCTTGGGCCCCTGCACCTGCATGGGAGACCCAGATGAAACTCCAGGCTCCTGGCTTGGCTTTGGATCAGCTCAGCTCTGGCCATTGCAGCCATATGGGGAGTGAACCAATGGATGGAAGACCTCTCTCTCTCTCTATGCCTCTGCCTCTCTGTAACTCTGCTTTTCAAACAAATAAATACATCTTTTAAAAAAAAAAAAAGAAATTTAAGGTAATGCCCCTACTGTTTTTAAGAGTGTACCTTTACAGTTTAATTTTTTCTTTGACTTTGAGTTGTACATTTTTGTTCGTTGCTATTTACTAGTCAAAAATACTAGTTTATTAAAAGTCAGAAGACAATATAAATATGTAAAAGATTTAAATGCAGTGTATTAGTTCATTATGAATCTGCCAAATATAGTTGTACTGTTAATTTCCTATAAGTAGAAATTTTAGTATTCCTTTGAGGCTAAAAGCATTATTCTTGCATGATAAATATTCCTGTTTTAAAGAGAGTGAGGTTAGTTGAGTTTTTAATGTGTATTTATTCAAAACACTCTATTCATAATTTTGTACCTAAAACTATAAAGAAGACATAGGTAGAATATCCATCAACAGTATAATGAAATCTTGATTGATTCTGAGAGCAGGTCATCCAAAATGAACAAACAAGTCTTGTAATTGCATACCACAGGTAAAAAAATTAGCCCTAGCAAATGAGGCCAGAGAGGGAGTGCTACAGACCCAGAGGGAAGGTCCTAATGTTATGACTGAACCAAAGCAATTCACCAGTAACACTTTCCCTCCTTTAGCTCATAGCAACTGTAGAAAGTTTTAACAAATCTTGTTGCAATAGACAAAGACTATGTCCTCAAATAATAATTTTTAAATAACGCTTTGAGAAATGCTGAGTACTTACCAGCCTTGTTGCATCTCAGGGTTTTCCAAGTGACCATGCTGTTTTCCTGAGCATCTGTTGGCCAGCTGCCAACCAAAGCTGCTCCCAAGAGACACAGTGTTGTTAGAGGTGGAGGTGGGTTGAGAGGGTTAATTTTAAGTTTACAGATAGCACTGCACTTGGAATGAGTAAAAAACATTCTGAAAGTTAGTGGCGATAAGAAGTTGTAAACAGGTTTCAGATCTGTATAGAAATAGCTTAGGTACTGATGTCTGCTCAAAGTTCTATGTTGTTGAAAATGCTTCAGATACATGATTTTTAAAAAATCAATCAATCAATTAATTTGAAAGGCAGAGAGAGAGAGAGAGAGAGAGAGAGAGAGAGAGAGAGATCCTATCCCCTAGAAGACACCTAAAATTCCTATGACAGCCAGGGCTGGGCCTGGCTCAACTGAGGAGCCAGGAACTCAGTCTAGGTCTCCCCTGTGGAGTGGCAGGAACCCAATTCCTTGAGTCCTGACCACTTTCTCCCAGGGTCTGCATTGACAGGAAGTGGTGGGGGGGGGTGGTGAGGAGCTGGAGCTGGGAATTGAACCCAGGTACTCCCACAGGATGGTTGTAACTACTAGGCTAAACACCTGCTCCTGACACATGATCTCAAAGGAGGGAGTGTCTTATGAATACCACATCTTTGCCATGGACAAAGATCACCAGTGCTATCCATTTGTGAGTCCTGATTCATCCGTACTTTGGGAAAGGAGCTCAAGATTATGCCAGTGGGCGGAAGAACCCAGCGCTTCTTTTCCTACATCTATAGTAAGTGAAAACAAACCTCTACTCATTCCAACTTCTTTCTAATGCTGGATTAAAGATGAAAGTTTTCCCACAAAGACTTCTTAATTTGTCAGTATAAAACTGAAATGGACACTTTCATGATGGTGAAATGTATGTGGCAGACTCAAACAATTTGGGCCACAAAGTGCACTCCTTTTAATTACCCAGAATTACACGAGTAATCAACTCTTTCCATTTCACTCTGAACGTACTGTCCTACATATTTTCTTTATTTGTTGCTTTGCCACAATATAAAAACAAAATAAATTTTTACATATAGTTATTGGATGACATTTAACGCAAAGTATCACAGCCCAAGTTTATTACTCTATATTTTTTCTTATTAAGTTCTGGGCAACATATCATTGATTTCTGCTTCCTTGTGTCATCTCCCATGCTTAAGTATTCTGTGTGTGTGCAACTCTAAAGAATAAGATTAAGGTAAGAGTAAGGCAACAGGATTCTGCAGCACTGGTGAGACAATTACAGGTCTCCCCAGACTGTGAACTACCATTTGGCTGCCTTTAAATGTTTGCAACATTTTGCAGGTACAAAAGATATACACCGGTTGCCCCTCTCCCAGGCCAGCTCTCTGCTGTGGCCAGGGAGTGCAGTGGAGGATGGCCCAAGTACTTGGGCCCTGCACCCCATGGGAGACCAGGATAAGTACCTGGCTCCTGCCTTCGGATCAGTGCAGCACGCCGGCCGTGGCGGCCATTGGAGGGTGAACCAACGGCAAAGGAAGACCTTTCTCTCTGTCTCTCTCTCTCTCACTGTCCACTCTGCCTGTCAAAAAAAAAAAAAAAAAAAAAGATATACAGCCTCAGGAGGACAAAGCAATGCTAACAACAAGCAACAAGAAAACTAAACACTGCTAATTTGCACATGGAAATATAATGAAGGAAAAAAAAGAAAGAAAAGGAAAGCAGGGAGAGAATGGAAGTTCCTTCTCAAAGAAACGCCTATTTTTCTCTTGTCATAGGAGGGGGAAATACCCCAGACTAAGAGGGACGCTTCTCTGAGGCACTGCCTGCTAGAGTTCCCACAATTTCGCATAAAATAGAGATTGGTATTAAGCAGAAAATTTGGGGGAAGTTTTCTTTATGGATTCATGAACTAGTGACCTCTCAGAGGGTACAGACAACACGTTAACATCAGTTAAACTACAACCAACTTTTGATCAAAAGACACAATTTTCAAACTTCATGTTAATGGCAAATACATTAGGCACTCAAACGTGCATGCGCCATTACATAGAACTTACGAAACACCCCAGGCTGAACAGCAAAAGAAGACCGAAGTTTCCTAAGGATGGTGGGAAAGAAGAAATCAAATGGCTGGGAGGAAGCTTAGGAGGCAGGGTCTTGCCATAATAATGGCGCAGGCCGGACACATTCATATATTCACATGTATGCATTTGTTGTTCTGCAATAAAGAGCAGGATGGGTGTCAGATCAGGGAAAACATGTTACACCCCCTGTTGCCCATGAGCGAACCAATTCTCCAGCATGAAATGGGCACAGTCGGCTGATTCTCCTGACCCATTTCCTGTGGGTTCTGGGACAAGCTGAGGTCCCCACTGACAGCATCCATAAAGTCAGAGCATGCAGTAGCACGGACAAGAAGAAGGGAACAGGATCTTCGGAACCTGGAACTCATGCTACCGTGCTGTTTGAGTTAGGTCTCGTCCTCTTTCATGTTTCTTCAAGAAACACAAAGCGTGGCCTTCGTGCTAGGAAGTGTTCTAAAATTTGAAAGTGTGCAACATTAGCTCAGCTAATCCACTGCAAACTATCTTATAAGGGCGTTGTTATAAATTCTCACCATTTTAGGTGAATTGCTCCAGCTGTTAGAGGTGAACTCCCAGCACGGGCAGTCTGGTTCCAGCACTTGTTACCTATAACTCAGAAAGCTTTGCTTCTTTTTCCTTTGTATTCATCTCTTTCAAATGAGGTTAACCGTGTGCAAAGTAAGACGTAAACTCCTGAGAGGCCCGGAACGGGTTAACGCCTAAGCAGATCCGAGAGCTGGACAAAAAAAAAAAAAAAAAAAAAAAAAAAAAAAGACCAGCGGGCACAAGCCTGAGAAAGCCCCTAGGAAATTCACCGGGCCTCCTGCTCCTTTAAACTCGAGCTTTCGCTCCCGCCGACACTTGACAAAGCGGCGGCGGCGGGGCCGCGCCGAGCCAGCGCCTGGCGTCCCCCAGCGCGGGGCTGGGGGCCGGAGGGGCTCGCGGGGTCAGGGAGCCGCGGGGCTCCGGTTTGCTTTGCTCACCACCCCCAACTAACGTAGAGCAGCCCTACTGGAAGGGCGCTGTAATGAACCCCTAGCGCGTAGCAGACCCCGCAGGCGCGTGGGCCAGGGCCGGGGGACCCCCGCCCCCACCCCCAGCCACCGCCGGGAGCGCAGGCGGCTAGGGAGCCAGGTGGGTGCGGGCAGCGCCCGGGCTGCCGAGGGCGCGGGCCGGTACGAGGATGGCGCCCCGGCGGCGCGGGGAAGCCGCCCCGTGCTTCCCTCCCCTGTCTCCCCACCGACTCCGCTCACGGCCGGCGCCCCGGACCGCCAGCGGCGGGGGCGCGCGGGGCTGGAGCTGCCCTCGCCCTTCCCCTGGCCGGGCCGTTCCGGCTTAGGCTGTCGGCGACTCCGCTGCCAGCCAAGGAAAGTGCAGCCATTGGGCAGGTCGGTGCCGGCTGCGGGATTCGGGAGGAAGGTGGGAGAAGCCCGGCGGCGCGAGGGGGAGGGCGCGGGGCGGAGGGAGGAGGCGCGGCGGCCGCTCCGGCGAATCGCGCGCCGCCTCCCTCCCCAGAGCGTGGGGCAGGAGCACGGGGGAGCGCGGCAGCCGCGGCGGCTCCGCCACCAAACTCCCGGGGCGCGGTGCGGCGCGGCGCGGCGCGGCTGGGGCCGCCTCCCTCTCAGCCCGAGGAACCCTCTCCCGAGGGGTCTCACCCTGACTTCCCCCCGTTTCCTTTCTTCTTCTTTGTTAAAGCCTCATTTTCCGGGCTTCGGACCTCAGACTGCTGCAGCTCCAACCTTCCGTGGGCTCAGCTCTTCGAGCTGCCCATCGCTCCGGCGGCCAGAAAGGACGCGCGCCCTGCGCTGGGCGAAGGAAAGAAGCAAAAACTCGTCGGAGGGGCTTCCCCAGCCCAGACCCCCCCCCCCCCCCCGCCTGAAAATCGAGGCCTCCCGCCGGGACCATCCCAGGGCCGGGGAAAGTTCCTCGGAACCCACAGCGCCCTTGGATTTGGAGCCTGCCGCGGCGCTGGCTGTGGAATCCGCTCTGCTCGGAGCCCAGCGGAGCGCGTCGCGGGCGCTAGGAAGCCGCCGTCTGCGGGCGCCGGAGCGGCGCTGCCCGTGCGGAGCCGAGAGTTTGCAGCAGCCCCGGCCGCGAGTGGCCCCGTCGCCCCGCGGTTGTTTCCTGCGCGGGGCGCGGCGACGAGGTCGGCAAGTTGCGAGGAGACCCCCAGGGGTCCGGAGAGGGCTGCGCTCCGCCTCGCATCCCTTCCTGCGGTCCCCGGCGCTCGGGCGTGAAATCGGGGCGACGTGTACGGAGGCCTCCGGGTCCCGCCGAGACTGATCTGCGGCGCTCCCCGCCTGGCCCCAGTCCGCACCCGGAGCCCGGGAGCGCGGGGTTCAAGGAAGGCTCGGCCGGGGGGACGAGGTCGCGGGGCGGCGGCGGCGGCGACATGGCGCGGTTCCCCAGGGCCGACCTGGCTGCGGCGGGAGTTGTGCTACTTTGCCACTTTCTGATGGACTGCTGTCAGTTCGCCCAAGGGGAGCCTGGACGCCGAAGGAACGGTAAGAGGCGCTTCCGCTGGCGGTTCCGTGGGCGGCTGAGGACCTCCCCGGGCCCCCAGCCCACCCCCGGCGCGACGGTGGGCCCTGGGGAAAGTTGCTGAGGTTGCGCCCCGGGTGCAGCCGAGCTTCCCAGTGGAGGGGAGGTGGACACGAGAGGATGGGGTGGGACCGTCTGCTCCAGGTAGCCCTGGGAGGGCTGCGGTGTGGGAGCGAAGCTCCTGCGGTGGGTGCCTCACCCAGCGCTGGGCGCCCGGCCGCCACCTCCTCCTTCCCCAGCTCTCGGAGAAAGTCGGCGAGTGGGGGTGGGGGATGCGCGGGCAGCCGGGGCTTGCAGGGCTCCCTTTGGCAGAAGATTCCCGGCGGTCGCCCCGGGCTCCCCCTGGTCGTTGGGGGGCTGAGCGGGCCCTGGCTGTGCTGCGGGGCAGGTGTGGCCCGGCGCTAAGTGGGCAGGAGGGGGCGGGCGCGCCCCTGGAGACCCACCCCCGACCCCTTAGCTCCCGCACGCAGGCTTCACGGAGGCCCAAACGTGCCGGGCTCCCTCCCCGCGCCCTGGCCGGTCCCCGCGAGGAGCCTGGCTCCGCATGCGCCCTGTGACTGCGCCCCCTTCTCAGGCGACGGCTCCGGCCAGGTGCGCGTCCTGTGGCGAGCTGCGCCCCTGGTTGAGCGGGAGCCTGCGGGGTGCCTGCCTGTTGGGACCCTGCCCTTCGCCAACAGGGTGCCGGCTCCGCATTTCTGCCCTTGGGTGACCAGAGTGGAGACACAGGCTGAGAGGGGTCTTGGCAGAGATTTGTAAGCTAGCGGGGAGAGGAGGTGAAAGGAGAAGCACTTGGAGAGAAGAGAAAAGAAAGGGAAACTTTGTGTTAGGACGTTCACTTGTGTTTAGCTTTGCGTTTGTGCGTGTGTGTGTGTGTGTGTGTGTGTGTGTGTGTGTGTAACTTGGGGGAGGGGTCTGGTGGAGGATGCCCAGAAAGCCAGCAAGCGTCCCCAGCCATCAGACCTGAGAGTCACAGATGGATGCCAGCTGGGGATTCCAGGAAGGTGGACCTCCAAAGAAACCCTTTAATGAAATTTTACCACGCTGCGATCTAGAAAAGTCAAAATACTGTGTCTGTCTCTCCTGTAGATTCTGTGGAGAAAACACAGGTGGTGCACTACGGGGGCATTTGTGTTTGGAGGGGTGTGAGAGTGTGTGTATGTTGGGAAATCTCTGGGGGGAGTTGACACCACTTTTAAAGCAAGGAATAAAATGCAACATTTCCTGGTTTTGATTTTCTTTGCCGTACGTTATTGTTGCGCAGTGGTGGACATAGGTTGTTCCTGTGTATGGCGCCTTGTGTTTATTACTCTCGTGCATTGCACAGATTGAAAAGGTGATGCTTTTACCCCCCCCCCCCCCCGGGAAACAGCACGTATTAAAAAGGTGCATTGGCAGTTTTCATGGTCACATTCATGGAATTAAAGTGTTTAAAAAGCAGCTTACGTCATTGACAAAGGCGACTGGGGGACTGGAGGGTGGTGCCAGAATGCATCCCAACTTGTTTGATTGAAAACTTGTTTGTCTACTACCAGGAGTAGGTGATGGATTTACAATAAAAAGATAGAAAAGCAATAAGCAAATGTGTTTTCTTTTTCCTAAACTTTTTCATTAAAAATCTCACTGAGGAAAGGCTCTGTATCTTCTCTGTGTCCTGAAGTTGCTGTTAAAGTTCTGAAGTTGAGGATGGGATTCCTTCCACTGTAAGATGGGCCGGGTAATCGAATGCTTTTACTTTGGGCAATATAAAATACCTGAATTGTTCAGCATAAATGGAGTGGTATTGTCAACTAATTGAGTATTTCTGATGGAAATCTGCTCTTGGAACTCAATGTTTATATAAGAGGCAGTAAAAAAAGGAACACTTTTGAAGTTGATGGTGACTCTCTTGTACAGTGGAGTAACTTCTCTCCTTGGCATCAGTCAAGGTGTAGTTTTCATAATCTTGGAACGAAATGGTAGCCTACTGAACATACACAGTCAGAGAAGACAACATTGGTTTCCTTTGTAAAATAGCTCCTCTGAAAGTTCAGTACAGGGGAAGAAACCCAACGATCTTGGAATTTGGCATCTAGCAGACAGGATTTTTATTACAGACGTTTTAGCACAAGGAGAAAATATCTGATTTCGTAACAGGGAGATTTTAAGTGCCTTTAGTTAATACTGCAGTTGATTTTATTGCCACTAGGGGGCAGAGAGACTGCTAATTTCTTCTATCTGTTTTAGAGACAAGCAGTCGGTTTAGCATACCATTTACACTTTAGTTCCTTTTCTGGTTGGATATTTTTCTGTTACTTCTGTTGATGTTAAACAGTTTCCTTGGAATTGCCAATTTGTAGAGTTTGTTATGGGCGTGTCTCTGTTGAGACCCACCTGTACTGTCATAGGCATATATTTTCTGTCTGCAAATATTCCTACAGGGAACTATTGTGACAGGTGGCTAACTCATGTGAATAGTTCCTGTACAATAGACATAGGTCAGATTATTGGGCAAATGGCTGGTTAATTATTTTATTGATGACTGGTGACTGCATGTTAAGAATTTTTACAATACAAAATGAGTATTTTTCCTTTACAGAACAGGTACAAGTTGAGGCCTGAGACATATTGTGATCCAGAACAGTTCTTTCAGACATGAAGTCTTTTGCCCCTGGATTTCTGCAGGGAAGAATTGTAATCAGGATAATGGACACGTTTGTTAAGCTTGAGCTTCAGAAGCAGACTCTTGCCAAGGAGAATGCCTGGATAAAGCTTAGTAACAGAAAATACTAGTGTGCTCCAAAAATTAAGACACTCTCATGCGAGGCTAAGACACTGTCCTGCGGAAATGTAGGAAATAGGTTTTGCTTTAAATCGGTTTTGTCTGGGTCTTTTCTTTCTGAATGAATCTCCTATTGCAGAGACCGCATGCTTTCAGAGAGGAGTGAGCTGATCAAGAACTGGGATCAGGAGGTCTAAAGTCTTCAGCCAGTTCCATGCAGATGTACAAGTCCTTCTTCCCCTTCAAGAGCCATCACCATGTGGCCTTGGCCACTCCCCAGCCTGTCTCCCTTGCACATCTTTGACACCGTGACTGTGTGGGCTTCTAGATGCTCCTGAGCGTCCTGTGTCTATACCTCTGCCTTCCTCCTGCTTCTCCTTCCGATTCCGTCTCCATCCAGTCATCGCTTCCTTTTTCTTACAGACTCATCTCAGCTGACGACCCCCACAAAACAGTGTGTTCTTTTTTAAAAAAAAATATTTTATTTTATTTATTTGAAAGACGGAGTTACAGAGAGAGAGGTCTTCCATCCTCTGGGTCACTCCCCAAATGACCGCAACAGCCAGAGCTGAGCTGATCTGAAG
Organism: Oryctolagus cuniculus; assembly: GCF_964237555.1. Lineage (NCBI taxonomy): Eukaryota > Metazoa > Chordata > Mammalia > Lagomorpha > Leporidae > Oryctolagus > Oryctolagus cuniculus. Next base: position 46,175,975 of record NC_091444.1, read on the forward strand.
CCAGGAGCTAGGAGCTTCCTGGTCTCCCACGTGGGTGCAGGGGCCCAAGGACTTGGGCTATCTTCTAGAGAGCTGGATCAGAAGTGGAGCAGCCGGGACATGAACCAGCACCCATATGGGATGCCGGCACTGCAGGCCAGGGCTTTAACCCACTGTGCCACAGCGCTGGCCCCAAGAATGTGTTCTTAAACTCTCAGAAGTCTATGCCGGCTGGCGCTGTGGCTCACTAGGCTAATCTTCCTCCTGCAGCGCCGCAACCCCAGGTTCTAGTTTCGGTTGGGGTGCTGGATTCTGTCCCAGTTGCTCCTCTTCCAGTCCAGCTCTCTGCTGTGTCCTGGGAAGGCAGTGGAGGATGGCCCAAGTGCTTGGGCCCTGCACCTGCATGGGAGACCAGGAGAAGCACCTGGCTCCTGGCTTCGGATCAGCGTGGCGCGCTGGCCGTAGAGGCCATTTTGGGGGTGAACCAATGGAAGGAAGACCTTTCTCTCTGTATTCCTCTCTCTCACTGTCTAACTCTGCCTGTCAAAAATAAATAAATAAAAAATAAGAAGTCTATGCCTATTTTAAGGCACTTGCTTCGCTCTGCTTGGTATTGTAGACTTTTCTTTTTTTTTCATTTTTGCATCTCCCTCAAACATTCTCATGTTCTTGAGGCTGGGGTCTGTTTCTTTTATTTTGCTTTCATATTTGATATCAGAGAGACAGAGAGGGAGAGAGAGGCTCACATCGACAGGTTTACTCCATAGATGCTCACAGCAGCCAAGGCCTGGGCAGGTGAAAGCCAGGCCCCAGGTGAAGCCAGGGCTTCAGTCTTGGTCTCCTTGAGGGTGGTAGGGACCCAGCCACTTGATCATTAGCAGGAAGCTGGAATTGACTGGCAGAGCCAGGAATGGGCCCCAGGGGCTTGGGTATGGAGCATGGGCCACACCCCTGCCCCTTCATGCGTTGCTCTGCTCTGTAGACCTGCAGCAAACAGCTGCAGAATAAAACGTAGTTCAAGTTGGGCTATCATCTTGCATGTCATCTTGGGAGATTTTTAAATAATTCTCTAAGTTTTTCCTTTAAAAAGCTGGAAATGAGTATGGCGACTGGCTTCACAGAATAGTTTAACACCACACGCAGGGTCCAGAGGGCCACCACACTGTCCTAATGCTTTCGGTGGATGGTTTTTACCTTCAGCCTTCTATTAATAGACCTTTCAGAAGTGCATTCTGCCTCTGCCTCTGCCTCCTGCTATACTGCTGGCTTCTGACTGCATTTTCACTCATGGTCTTAATCTACTACCTTTTTTTAATGCATGTCTTAAACAATCTTTCTGCAGTGTACAGCATAATTTTAAAAATTGTTCGTAAGGGAGACTGAAGTATTTGTATTTCTATGTCTTATTCCACTTAGCACAGTGTCTTCCTAGTTCATCATGTGTCGCAAATGGCAAAATCTCCATTTTAAAGACTAAATAGTATTCCATTATATATGTGCAAAATGACTAAACAATATGACATAATATATATTTATGTATATATGTGTGACATGCATGCTATTCATACATATTATATATACATATTATATATATATGAATATATATAATGGCATATGTGTGCATGTGTGTCACAATTTCTTTAGCCATCTCTTGACATACTTAGGGTGTTTCTCTATCTGGGCTATTGTGAATGATGTTCTAGTAGACATGGAAGTAAAGATTCCTTTGGGTACCCAGAATCAGGATTGCAGTGTCATAAGGTGGTTAATTTTATGAGAAATCTCCATACCATTTTCCAGATGGCTGTACCAATATAAATTGGTGTTATAATCCTACCAACAGGGCTCGTTGTAAGACTTACCAACACCTCTCTCTGGTCTTTTTGGTAGGAGCTGCTCTCAGAGGTCTGAGATGCTTTTTATGGTGGTTTTGATTTGCATTTCCTGATGATTAATGATGTGGAACAAGATTTTGGATAGCTGTGCACCTTTTCATTTGTATGTCTTTGGAGAGACGTCTGTTCAGGTTCTTTTCCCATTGTTTGAGTTATTTATTTCGAACTTTCTACTACCACAACTTTCATAACATTTAATCCATCATTCTCTTAAAATGATGATTTCTGACTAAAGGTTTACTCATGTTCTAATGTTCTATCTTAAAATACTGTATATACATAGATAGATATGTGACATACATAAATGTGTGCTGGTGGTGGCGGTCTGTTTTCAGTGGAGGTGAATATTAAATATGTTGGCTCTTTGTGCGGTTGCCTTGAACTGCATGTGTGTGCCAATGGCCTGCACCGAGGGAGCTCCCCCGACCCAGGACGCTTGCTCTGAAGGCTCTTGCAGGGGGGAGGCTGGGGAGCCCTGCAGTGCAGTGCGGTCTCTGCTCCAGGAGCAGCCAGAGGAGAGTGAGAGGCGGGAAGAGACAGCGCTTGTGCTTCAGTGGCACACGGAGCTCTTCCGCACTGTCTTGTTAGTGCATCTGGATGTTGTGCTTTGTGGCTAGACCTGTTATTTTTAAGTTCAACTTTCTCCAACAAGCGTGTGTGTGAACCTCCTGGCCTGTGTTTTGTGTACTCCCTTACCTGTGTCTTCATCTTATCCTTCCTACCTTTCCTCTCATACAGTCTTACTTTGTGTGTGCCTTGGAGATGGAGACAGGTAAGTAGAATCCAATCACCCGAACATGGAAGGTGTTACGTGTTCCTAGACGACTGTGTGGCTTTGCCTTTCTCTGCCAAGTTCCAGCCTCTGGCTTTTCTCGGAGGACGTTTTTCCAAAGCTTTACTCGTGCCAGCAGGTTGCTCTGTTCGGGTGTGGGGGGGGGGTCTTTCTCGGCCTGGGTTCACAAGCAGGCTGTCCTCCCCGCTGAGGGAGCCACTGCGGCCCACAGCCTAGGTAGCCATGCAGTTAGGACGGTTGTCCTGGCTCTTGGGTCACAGGTCCCCTGGCCCTGGTGGCAGTGTAGCAGCTAAGAAAAGATGAGAGTTCAAAACAGCGCGCGATGTGTTTGTTTCCAGACAGTGCGCCCACTTCATATTTGTTCTTTGGTTTTTGTTTTCCTTGATGTAATCAACAAGGTGATGAGATGAGGAAAGCAGGCAGACTTATATATTTCAGTGGAGTTAGAGGTCTGGTTAGGGGCCCGTCTGGAACTCGCACAGCCTATAAAATACTGCAGATGTGAACATGGGAGTAGACACTGTGTGCCCTTACCTGAAACCCAGCCCTTTAATTCTGCTCTCCCCAGGCTGTCCACCTGCTCTGTGCACTAGGGGCTGTCCTTGACTCTGAATTGGACGGACTTTCCTCTCCCTCTCTGCCTCTGAGGCAGTAGGGAAGAACCTGTGGATTTGTCAGGAGAGGCAAGGTGCAGACCCACTTGCATTTCACCTTTCTGGAGCCTCATTAGTTAGCTCCTCCAGCCCATTATTTGTCACTCATTCATTGAAATCGTCCTTAGACTCCGTCTTGCTGAGGATCTCATCCCACAGGGAAGGTGTGCAGCTCGTTGAGGCTTGAGCATATAGAGAGAGCATTAAGAATTTACCCTGTGGAAGGGATGTACAATTTGGGACATGCTCAAGCTGACTTGCCCCAAATGGTAGAGTTAGAAACATACCAGGGGATTCCAATTGAATTCCATCAAGGTGGCATGTACCAATGCCATCTCACTAGTCCATTTGATCAATTTCCGTTCACAATTGATCATAATGATAGGACTAAGAATCAAAGAGATCACATAATCAAGACTAGTGTCTGAAAATACTAACCGATAGAACAAAAAAGGGAGAGAACGATCCAACATGGGAAGTGGGTTACACAGCAGACTCATAGAATGCCAGATGTCCTAAACAGCACTCTGGCCTCAGAATCAGTCCTTAAGGCATTCGGATCCGGCTGAAAAGCCCATGAGAGTATTTCTGGCATGGAAAGCCAAGACACTCTGGCAAAAAAAAAAAAAAAAATGACCTAAATGAAAGATCTCTGTGAGTGAGATCCCAGTGGAAAGAACAGGCCATCAAAGAAGGAGGAGGTACCTTTCTCTGAAGGGAGGAGAGAACTTCCACTTTGACTATGACCTTGTCTAAATAAGAGTCAGTGAACTCAAAAGGCTTCCATAGCCTTGGAAACTCATGACTGGAGCATAGGGAGATTACTGATGCCATAAACAGGAGTGTCAGTTTGTAAAGTCAACAACAGGAGTCACTGTGCACTTACTCCTCATGTAGGATCTTTGTCCTTAATGTGCTGTACATTGTGATTTAATGCTATAACTAGTACTCAAACAGTATTTTTCACTTTGTGTTTCTATGTGGGTGCAAACTGTTGAGATCTTTACTTAATATATACTAAACTGATCTTCTGTATATAAAGAGAATTGAAAATGAATCTTGATGTGAATGGAAGGGGAGAGGGAGCACAAAAGGGGAGGGTTGCAGGTGGGAGGGAAGTTATGGGGGGGAAAAAGCCATTGTAATCCATAAGCTGTACTTTTGAAATTTATATTCATTAAATAAAAGTTTTAAAAAAAGATTTACCCTGTGGGTAAACTGCATAACAGTCTGAATATTTAAAAGTCAATTTTTACAATTTATATAAGGGGAACAAATTTCATTTATTTCATATATGCAGTTTTAAGAGCATAGTGATATTTCCTATCTCACCCTCCTTCCCTCCCACCCTCCTTTCTCCTTTCTTTCTTATTTTTCTTTTAATTTTTACAATGACATGCGTTAAATTTACTTTATAATCATAAGCTTAGTCCTCCACTAAATAAAGAACTCAACAAGTAGGAAGAAAAACTGCTGTTCCTCAAGAGACTAGATAAGGGCCGTAAATAATAGTCAAATCTCCAAATGTCAGTTTCGCTCATATACATTACAGTCTTTTTTGTACTCTGTATGTTAGTTACCACAAATCAAGGAAAAGATATGATGTTTGTAATTTTGGGACTGTCTTATTTCACTAAGCATAATGGTGTCCAATTGCATCCATTTTTTGCAAAAGATAGAGTTTCACTCTTTTTTTAATGGTTGAGTAGTATTCCATAGTGTATGTATGCCACAGTTTCTTTATCCGGTCATCAGTTGATGGACATCTCTGGGTTGAGCCCATATCTTACCTAATGTAAGATGAACTGCTATAAACATGGTACAGATAACTCTTTGATGTGCTGATTTCATTTCCTTTGGGTGAATTCCCAGAGTGGGATGGCTAGGTCATATGGCAGATCTATTTTCAGATATCTGAGGAATCTTCGTACTGTCTTCCATAATGATTGTACTAGTTTCAATTTTCTACATATCCTCAGAATGATGGGAGGACTTTAAACAAAGCTGACATATTCTCTTTAAAGTGTGATGCCTGGTGAATACACACCCTGGTTCCTTTAGACCAGGGAAACACCTTCTTTGATCCAAGCAGAATAGGAAACATTCAGGCACGCAGTAAAGTTGGGGTAGCAGTGATAAGCTCCCGTGCATCTTTGCATCTGTAGTAATGCTCCCAACCTCTTCTCTCAGCAGCCATAATGTGAAAAATCCAATAAAATACTTATTTTTTTTCTGAAAGGGAAGTAAGACAGGTGGAATGTATCATTTTAGAATATGAAATTTACAAATAATAATGATTTACATGATGCAAAATAGTCTTATAGGTGTTTTTCATATGTAACTCATGCTGAACACATATTTACTTAATTGTCTCCACGATCCAAACTTAGATTGAAGCTGCAGTACCCCAATGAACTTGATTTCCTATTCGGTATATTTTTGATTAACTCTTTGGTCAAAATAGCCCTCCGACCCTCCAGTTGGCATCACTGGGTATCAGCCCAATATTTCATCTTTTGTGTCTTCTTTTTTTCCCTCTTTAATATGTTGAGAAAGGTCTGTACACAGATTACATGAATGTAATCCACATTGTGAAATGTTCGTGGCAAAGTGAAATGATTTTAATGTACTGAATCTATCCTCAGTGCCTATGGATCACTGTTATTTAAAAAAATTCTATCCAGACTTTTGATTAAAAAAGAAAAGTAATAGGGAGGGGGAGAGCATTTGGCCTTAGAGTTAGGACACCCTCATCCCACAGTAGAGAGCTTAGATTTGATGCCCTCCTCCAGCTCCTGGCTCCAGCTTCCTGCCGAGGCAGACCTTGGGAAGTGGCACTGATGGCCCAGTTAATTGGATTCCTGCTACCCAAGTAGGATGCCTGGATTGGATTCTCAGCTTTCATGGATATTTAGGGATTGAATCAGTGGATGGAGCATTTGGTCTGCCTCGATCTCTCTGCCTATCAATCAGTCAATGCATAAATACATTTACTTTTAAAAATTATTTTGCTGGTTCATAGCTTAAGTTTAAGATTAGCTAAAGTATACTACATTTATGTAAATTTTTGATTATTATCTTTTTTTTATTTGACAGAGTCATAGAGAGTGAGAGAGAGGCAGAGAGAAAGGTCTTCCTTCCGTTGGTTCACTCCTCAAATGGCCACTATGGCAGGCGCAGCTCCGACCTGAAGCCAGGAGCCAGGTGCTTCTTCCTGGTCTCCCTTGTGGGTGCAGGAGCCCAAATACTTGGGCCATCCTCCACTTTCCTCCCGGGCTACAATAGAGAGCTGGACTGGAAGAGGAGCAACCGGGACTAGAACCCGGCGCCCATATGGGATGCCGGCACCGCAGGCAGAGGATTAACCAAGTGAGCCACGGCGCCAGCCTCGATTATTATCTTTTCTAAAATCAGCTATTTTAATTCTACTATTTGCATAGTCCTGGAAACATACATACTTGGTTTTTTTGTAATGAAGCCATTTTACTTGCTAATTCTAAGAAATAAACATTAAATTAAGGAGTATCAGTATGTCTGCAATTTTGCTGTTTGGTTCTTGTTTGGAGTAGAAATAGGAAGAGTCATTGGAATTTTTGTTACACACAGATTTTAAAGAATAGCTTAACTGCTTTCTGAAGACTCTAGATGCCCTATAACAATGTGAATTGACTTGTAAGGTTAAAAAAATTCCATTTCACATTTTAGTTTGAAAACATTCTTGCTATATGGCAAAGTTACCCAGCGTTTTCTTTATATCTTAGTTTCACATCATAGGATATTAAATATCTTAAATTTGTATATTTGTACTCATTTTGAGTTGTGACTTGGATTTTAAAATTATATAGCTTAAACATTATTGCTTTAATTCATGTTTTTATTTTACATGATGTATGAGGAAAAATGATACTTCCCTTATCAGAATATTGTCCAGTTTATTATTATGGAAAGATTTCAAGACACTTTGCTATGTTGCTCTTCGTGTCCCTGTGCCAGAGTTACTCAGCTTAACTTAGAGCTAGAATTCAGGGGTTATTGGCCTCATGAATGTTCTGCTATAAAAGATAATTTCCGGGATAAGAGCTGCTAGGATGAGGCACTTCAAAGGCAAGGAAGAAAACCCTGTAATTATCCTTGTGGTGATATCACTCAGTCTTAATCACAATAGCTTTATCCTAAGTCTTTCTATATCTGATGGGGGCAAACCTGCCTTCCTTGTTCTTGATCTTCAGACACAAGTGCAGCCATTGCAGTAGGCCCTTTGCTTTTCTACTTGCATTGAAGAATAAACATTTTAGGTTTTGTCGGAAACTCCGTTGGGCTTTTGATTGAAGTGACATTAAGTCTTGGGGTCATTTTGTAAAGATTCAATCTGAGTGATAGAAGATGATGTAATTTCTTTTCTACGTGTCTAAGAGCCAAAGCAGGCACCACACCACTTCTAAGGAATTAGCAGTAGTGACCGTTTGGCAGCGACTGTTTCCAGTTGAAGTCTAAAGTCTCTAGATTGGGGTTGGTGCTGCTTGCCTTGCCTACCACCTCATCAGACTCGGCAGACAGGCTAGCTGTTCAGTAGGCAACCCAGCAAGGCTTTAGAGGTTGATTAAAATGAACCACACAACTCTGGGAAGGGATGTTAATTCCTAATTTCTTAGGAGGTGTGAGCTCCAGGCAGTTAACATGGCAATGATGACATTTTTACAGCATCCCTGTAAGCAGCCTATGTCTGGCTAGCATATTCTACCAAAATTTTAGGTTTGCTGCATCTTAAGAAATAGTTTCATTGAGATGGTAAAATTCTCTGAGTTTGGGGTTTCTGTGATGTTTGCTCATTAGCTAATTAATTTCATCTGTCTGGGAGATTGACACTGAAAGAGAGTGCACTTCACTTTACAAATTGCTACCATTCCAAAGAGATGCTAGAATTTATGATTATTGGAGACATTTACAAATTAGAGGCTAATAATTTGCTTTATATGAAAATCTGAACTTTACCTCCTTATCAGCATCATTTGGGACTGGCTATTGCTCTGAACTCATGCATAGTGATCCGAATATTTTCTGTTCAGAAGTAAATGGCCAAGCCAGGCAGCCTGTGTTATTTCTTTGTTGTTTAGCCTTCATTATCTTTTTAACATCTGTTGCTCATTTCAGATATTTTTAAAAACAAGCATGATTCAAAGTCATTCTGCAGACTACAGTCTCGTTGTCTGCACATTGCAAAATAGCTCTACACAGGAAGCCAGATTTGTGCAATCTCGGGGTTGTCAAGCTGTTTTTAGAAGGGAGGTTTGTAAAACAGGCACAGCCAATAAAGAGCTGGCTTTTTAAAGCAACATCAGTGGTGTTTGGCATCAGATGTCTTTGCCCCCTCCCTAGTTCCAGGATCCTGTCTCTAGTAGGCCACAGTCCTTTCTAGTGTGGTTTATCACTAACAGCCTCCCACCTTGCCCTCCCACTTGTCCTGTTGGAATCCACTTATTCCACAGCCCAAAACATCTTTCTAAAATGCAGCCTGGCTGGGTGCCTCCTCTTGAAAGTTCTCTCACACTAAGGGTGAAGGCCTTCTCTAATCTGGTCCTAGTTTACCTCTTAAGGTTCAAACTCACCACTTGTTCCTCTTCCCCAGCTTTTCCCACAGTCTCCTCTCTCAAATTCTTCACATGCTATTACTTCTCAGAACACCTTTTCCTCTTCTGTGGCTGTGTGTCCTTGAAGTCCCTGCTGAGAATTGATTTTTCAGTATAGTGAATCTTTATGCCAGTGTTTCTCCTCCAGTGCAATTCTGCAAGGAGTGCCTCACCCAAGTGTACTCTACACATCTTCACCCTATCACTTATCATCAATAGTGCAATTACATGTGCCTGCACTTGACTGTGAACTGCCAGAGGTTAGAGAGCATCTGTGGCTGACTCCCATTACTTCACTAGATCTAAGTATAGGATGGCCTCTGTGAACATTTGAATGAAGGTATCTTACTAGTGTTCCGCTTGTGTGATGCTACTGCTCTTGCTCGAATTGCAAAGAATTTTGTTTATGCCTTCTTTCTACATGTTTCTTCAGGCAAACTTTGTAAATCATAATTTCTATAACGTGATATCCTAGGTTTAAATATAGGTGACAGAAATAGGCAAGCCAGAGATTGAGTGACTGCAGCAGAAGGGAATTTGTCATATGTATTTGAGAAGAATTGAGAATTCATCTTGAGGAGGGTTTATGAATGGTGAAGTCATATACAAGCCTAGAGAGAGAAAGGGACACTTCAGCTAGTCTTATCAAAAGCAAGTTTTATGGGGCCGGTGCTGTGGCACATTACGTTAAGCTGCTGTCTACAGTCATCCCTATGAACACCAGTCCTAGCTGCTCCACTTCTGATCCAGCCCCCTGCTAATGTGCCTAGGAAAGCAGCGGAAGATGTCCCAGGTTCCTGGACCCCTGCACCCATGTGGGGAACCAGATGAAGCACCTGGCTCCTGGCTTCAGTGTGGCCCAGCCCTGGCTGTTGTAGCCATTTGAGGAGTCTACCAGAGGATGGAAGATTGCCTCTCTCTCTCTTCCTCTCCCTCTCACCCCACCCCCACTCCATCTCTCCGTAATTCTGACTTTCAAATAAAATAATTAAAAAAAGTTTACATTTCTGAGTTTTGTAAATTTGAACATTCATAGGCTGTAGGAGGACAAGATTTAAATCCTCTATAATGATTTATATATAACCCAGGAACGTGAATTGTCTGATTAAAATATTAAAGTTGGCTAGTTTTCTTTTCTAGAGAGAAGTCCATGGTTTAAAAAGTTATAAACAGGGGCCAGCACTGTTGCATAGCAGGTAAAGCTGCTGCCTACAGTGCCTCTATCCCATATGGACACTGGTTTAGGTCTCAGCTACTCCACTTCTGGTCCAGCTCTCTGCTATGGCCTGGAAAAACAATAGAAGATGGCCCAGGTCCTGGAACCCCTGAACCCACCTGGGAGACCTGGAAGAAGCTCCTGGCTTCTGGCTTCAGATCAGCCCAGATGCAGCCATTTTGGCCATTTGGGGAGTGAACCAGTGGATGGAAGACCTCTCTCTCTCTCTCTCTTTGCCTCTGCCTCTCTGTAACTCTGCCTTTCAAATAAATAAATAATAAATACTTAAGGAAAAAAGATGAAGACAATGAAAGAAGTAGAGATAGAGCTGTGGAGTTTGCATAACCAGCTTTACAGTTATCTCAAATCGAAAGATGCAAACTGGGAAATACTTAACCAAGATTAGCTATTTAAAGGACTTTCAGGTACAGATCCTTGGACAGCAGCAGCCATTTAAGCACTTTCTCAATAGAGGGATCTAAACGATGTCTGCTATTCCATTCATTCATTTGAGTTACATCATTTCAGGGTCTTGAATGGGATCCGCTTGCTCAAGTTTGCATCACTCAGGGTCAGCACCATTCGTGTACCCAACAGTAGGCTTTGTTCTTCTCAGAACATGTTTTTCCTCACCCCTGTTATTATATTTCTTGTTTTTCTTTAAACATTTTTGAATGTGACATACACATTCTGTGCGACAGGATTTTTTTTTTAATCAGGAGTTGGTGCATTAGAAGATAGAAATCTAAATCTAAGGGGCCAGTGCTGTGTCAGTAGCACATTATGTCACGGCCTGGGATGCTGTCGTCCCATGTGGGTGCCCCACTTCCCATCCCACTCCCTACTAACGGCCTGGGAAGAAGCAGCAGAAGATAGCCCGGGTTCTTGGGCCCCTGCACTGATGTGGGAGACCTGAAAGAGGCTCCTGGCTCCTGGCTTGGGCCTGGCCGCACCCTGGCCATCCTGGCCAATTGGAGAGTGAGCTAGCAGATGGAAGACAGATTTCTCTCTCTCTCTATCCCTCTTCCTCTCCCTTTCCCTCTCCCTCTCCCTCTCTCACCCTCCCTCCCTCCCTCCCTCACCCCTCCACCCCCTTTCTGTAACTCTGCCTTTCAAATAAATAAATCTTTAAAAGAAATGGAAATCCATTGCAGTCTTGACCTTTTTTGTTTATATATTTTTTTATTTATGTAAAGTGAACAAATGTCATGCATTTCATATATACAGATTTAGGAGCATAGTGACCCTTCTCCCATCCTCCCTCCCATCCATGCTCCCAACCTTCCTCCTCCTTCCTGCCTTATGCTTTTCATTTTTACAATGACATACTTTCAGTTTATTTTTTGTTCATAAGATTAACCTCCCCTATAACATAAAGCAGAAAATACTAATTTTGATTTGTGAATTCCTGTTTACCACTGAGTGGGTATTGGAAAATACGTCAAAATTTTTAGTTCTGTTGCTATTTGTATTGTTTAATTAAGGGCTACTCCCCTAGTAAATTGTAAGCTATGTGAAGGTAGAAATGTCTGCTTTACTTCCACTTTTTTAGTCTTTGTGGCACTTTTTTAAATTGCTTGTTATATATAGGAACTCAATAAATATTTGTTTTTTGTTTTTGTTTTTACTTATTTGACAGGTAGAGTTAGACAGTGAGAGAGAGAGAGAGAAAGGTCTTCCTTCTGTAGGTTCACCCCCAAAATGGCCACTTCGGCCAGCGCTGCGCTGATCCAAAGCCAGGAGCCAGGTGCTTCCTCCTGGTCTCCCATGGGGTGCAGGGCCCAAGCACTTGGGCCATCCTCCACTGCCCTCCTGGGCCACAGCAGAGAGCTGGACTGGAAGAGGAGCAACCAGGACTAGAACCGGCACCCATATGGGATGTCAGTGCCACAGGTGGAGGATTAGCCAAGTGAGCCATGGCACCGGCCCTCAATAAATATTTGTTAGATGAATTGTTTGCATAAATTCTTTAGTTAGGTCAGAATTAAGATTTTTAATTTATTTATTTATTTGAGAGGTAGAGTTACAGACAGTGCGAGAGAGAGACAGAGAGAAAGGTTTTTCATCCACTAGTTCACTCCCCAAAGGGCCACAATGGCTGGAGCTGCGCCAATCCAAAGCCAGGAGCCAGGAGCTTCTTCCTGGTTTCCCATGTGGGTGCAGGGGCCCAAGCACTTGGGCCATCTTCTGGTTTCCCAGGCCACAGCAGAGAGCTGGATTGGAAGAGGAGCAGCCGGTACTAGAACTGGCCCCCCATATGGGATGCCGGCACTGCAAGTGGCGGCTTTACCTGCTACACCACAGCGCCGGCCCCTGGACATCTTCTGCTGCTTTCCCATGTGCATTAGCACGGAGCTGGATGGGAAGTAGAGTAGCCAAGATTTGAACCAGCGCCTGCATGGGATGCCAGCACCGCAGGTGGAGGATTAACCTACTGTGCCACAGCGCCGGCCCCTCCTTAGGTTAGGTCAGAATTAAAACAATATTGGGGGTAGTTATTTGGAGCCATGGTTAAATTGCTCTTTAGGACACCAGCATCCGATTCTGGAGTGCCTGGTTTGAGTGAGAGCTCCTGTGCTTTTGATCCAGCTTCTTGATGCACATCCTAGGAGGCAGCAGGTGATGGTTCAATTAGTTGGGTCCCTGCCACCCACGTGGGAGACCTGGATGGAGCTCTAGGCTCCTGGATTTGATTAGCTCAGTGTTGTTTCTCCGCAAAGAGGGGGAGTGACACTGGACCCTGCGCTGTTCTTTTGTCTGCTCGGCTCTTCCAGGGTTTGCTGCTGGTCCTTCCCGGGTTGGCTGCCTACCCCTCCACCTCCGTGGAGGGGCGGTACCCCCTGCCACTTTCCCTGCTTCCGCGGAGGAGCGGCACACCGCCGGCCGGCTCTCTTGGGGGCTGCTCAGGTGTTCCTTCAGATGTTCCTGGTGCATGTTGTCTCTCTCCTCCTTTATAGTCCTCTTCCACCAATCCATGCTCTGCTACCCACACGCCGAGTACGCTGCTCTCCAATCAGGAGCAGGATCAGCTCCTGCAGCTCATCAGTCAAATTGGCGAGAGGCAGCTGCGTAGAAGTTTACTCCTCCCCAGCGCCATATTGTGGGAGAGCAGATGCATAGAATAAGTCTTAATTCCAGTAACTTAGTCTAGCCTCAGTTGCTCCCCACAGCTCAGCCCTGGCAGTTGTGGGCATTGAGGAGTGAATCATTGGATGGAAGATCTTTGAGTGTGTGTGTGTGTGTCTGTGTCTGTCTCTGTCTTGCCGCATTTCAAATAAAATACAAATAAATAATTCAAAACATTTTAAATTGTTCAGATCTCACACATGAGGTGATGTTCATCAGATGAGTCAAAAGCTGTCACTAAAATAAATTCTTTCCTTTTGGTTTTCTCTAGTAGCCTCTTCTCATTTTACATGTTAAATTCTTACCTAGGTCTTATTTTTATCTTCTTTCTTTGTGGTTAATTTGATGCCTGCCTTGTGGTGTGGCAGGTAAAACCACCGCCTGCCATGCTTGGGCCCTTGCACCTACATGGCAGACCTAGAAGAAGCTCCTGTCCCCAGCCTCTGCTGTTGTAGCCACCTGGGGAGTGAACCAGCCGGTGGAAGATCTCTCTCTGCCTCTCTCTCTCTGTCACCCTTTCAAACAAATAAATAAATCTTTTTAAAAAAATTTGGTGCCTTCCTTTATTTTTCCTGCAGTTCCTGTCATCATCTTATTTTTTTCTGTGGGGTGGATAGACCTCCCAGGCAGCAGGACATAGTGAAATTAGAGGGGTCTCACGTCTTTCATGGGTGATGATGCATCATGGCTTCTGTGAGTCATTTATACAAGGCAAAGGACAACATGCAGTGAGAACAGAAAACAAACCCACCCAGCAGACGAGATGTGCTCCAGAGCCAGTTCTTATTCAATGTATTTATAATTTTATTAGGATTTCTAGATCATTTTTTAAAAAAGTACAACAAAATAGAATATACATTAGACACAACATCTAGCACATAATAGGTTCTAAATTTACAAATTATTGGTTTACTTTTTGGATAAAGGCCTATTTTACTTCTAATAAGCCTATCATTTCATTCCTCCTTCCACTAATTTATTCAGTAGCTAAATAAATTTAAGCAATGGATGGAGGAATAAGTCGATATGTTTATTAGATGTAAAAGAGGCTGTTGTAGGTTAATTGGGAAGCCAAAGCCAGCCTTTCTGTTTCACAATCTTTATAAGTTGAGAACTGCCTCTCCTTGCATATTTTGATGTGATGTGTTCTTAAAATGTATGACGAACCAGAATTGTGGCAAAACAGGTTAAGCCACTGCTGGTAGGAGCTTCATCTGGGTCTCCCATATGGGTGCAGGGGCCTAAGCACTGGGACCATCTTCCACTGCTTTTCCAGGCACATAAGTGGGGAGCTAGATCAGAAATGGAACAGGTGGGACTCGAACCAGTGTTCATATGTGATGCTGACGTCACAGGTGGCAGTTTAACTCCTTGCGCTGCAACACCAGCCCCTAAAAGGTGCTTTAGAGGCCAGAGAAACTTGGGTAAAATTCTTGACTTTGCCACTTACTAGCTGAGTGATCTTGGTTCAAAATATTAACCTCCTAAACCCCTATTTCTTTGTAATACAGAGATGAAATTACCTATCTAATAAAATAACTGCTGGGAAACTTTCTTGTTCTCTGAAGGTTTATTTGGGTTTGCATAGAAAAATAAGTACATTTAAAGTAGTACCATTAAGAGTGAGTGGTAAGCCAGATCAGAAAGAGGACAGGACAAGGCGCTGAGCGTGTTTAGAATGGGGAACGGTGAAGAGGCTTTCATTGGTCACCATTGGGTGTTAATTATTGGTGGCTTCATATTTCCAACTGCCAGAGATAAGACTGTCTCACCTTTGGTTTAATGACTGCCTATTGTGGTACTGTGGAAGGGTTAGGAAGATTTTTGGTTGATTAAAGCTGTTGATGGCCACGTGCACACGGACTGGCAGACTGATAAAGGGTGGCGCCCACTGCACCCCCAGCAGGCTCCAGCTTGCCCCCCCCCCCCCCCAGACTGCCAACTGTTTCTCTTATCATGGTCATGCCTTACTCAGAGAAAGCCTAGGGCAAGATTTGAATCTGAAGACCATTGTTCCAGTAAACCATGCGCTAGAAGATCACTCAAGGTGCTCATTTTTCAGTGGACTCCTGTTTTGTGCCATGAGATGAGGCTTCCAGAACCAGTCTCCTTCTCTTGGCATGGGCTGCAGACACAAAACAAAATTCTGCTGTGTCATCTACTTGAAACAAGAAAGTGATACTCTGGCCTTATTAACATTCTTGCCACTAGGGATGCATAAACTGCCTCAGACGCTTACGCAGTCTTGGATGTCAAGTTCACTTTTTTTGGGTATGATGCTCTGTAAAGAGTTCTAACACAATACCTGTGGCTTGGTAAAGTTTTCGGGAAAGGTAGGCAACACGTGTGTAAGAAATGACAGCTGTTCTAAGACTTCATCAGTGAGTGGAAGGTAAGAAATGTCAAAATGAGATATGAGCAGAAATTTTTAAAAATTCAGAGTTCCCTGAATTTTTCATATTTTATGTATTTTTTCCCAGAAATGCACCAAGTCCCATGGTATTTAGTTGTGGTCAGCCCTATGAGGGGGCTTCAAAAAGTCTGCACAAATGGAATTCGAAGATAATGTGAATTTCCTGTGAACTTCTGGAAAGCCCTGTGTGTGTGTAGGAGCAGTGGAGATATGTGCATTCATGCGGTTCTTTGAGATCAACAAAGCAACTGCTGCTCCTCTACTTCCTACACTACAGTGTCAGTGGCCATCGACCTCAGACACTCACATATTTGGGTGTAGGGAAAGTATCTTGGAAAATGCAAGCATCACAAAAAAGGAGCCATCATCAGCTTTGTCCTTTCTGTTTGAAGGAAGCCTGAGGAAGAACAGGTGTGGTAAAGAGATAGGTCAGTGTCCATATTCCAGCAGAGTGGGGAAGGAAGTCTTGGCAAGGCCCCTGGCTTGACTAAGAATAGCAAGAAGTCACTAGAAGTTGGTGAAGTGTGTGTGTGTGAGAGAGACAGAGACAGATAGAAGGGGTAGGGCAGAAGAGCAAATAAAGGGGCTGGGCAAATTGATGAGTGGGTGGGATCTGAGACCCAGACCGACATAATATTTCTTTCCTTTGTGTCTAGTGCCTGTGGTACTATTTTTTTTAAATATTTTATTTATTTATATGAAAGAGTTACACACAGAGAGAAGGAGAGGCAGAGAGAGAAGGCGAGCAAGAGAGAGAGAGAGGTCTTCCATCCACTGGTTTACTCCCCAGTTGGCCGCAATGGCCGGAGCTGCGCCAATCCAAAGCCAGGAGCTGGGAGCTTCCTCCAGGTCTTCCACGCGGGTGCAGGGACTCAAGGACTTTGGCCATCTTCTACTGCTTTCCCAGGCCATAGCAGAGAGCTGGATTGGAAGTGGAGCAGCTGGGACTCAAACTAGCACCCATATGGTATGCAGGCACTGCAGGTGGTGGCTTTACCCACTACGCCACAGCGCCAGCCCCTGTGATACCATTTTTATATGAGGATACTTGAAAGAGTTCCTGGAAAAATGGAATTGAAAGATAAGTATATTTGGGGCCGGTGCTAAGCCTCTCCTATCCCATATGGGCGCTAGTTTGAGTCCCATCTGCTCTTCTGACCAGCTCTCTGCTGTGGCCTGAGAAAGCAGTAGAAGGTGGCCCAGGTGCTTGGGCTCTTGCACCCACTTATGAGACTCAGAGGAAGCTCCTGGCTCCTGGCTTCAGATCAGCCTAGCTGCAGCTGTGGTGGCCATTGAGGAGTGAAACAGCAGATGGAAGACCTCTCTCTCTCTCTCTCTCTCTGCCTTTCTGTAACTCTAGCTCTTAAGTAAATAAATCATTAAAAATGATAAGCATATTTTGGTGCAAAGCAATTTTGAAACCGATGCATTTTTTCATAGTGAGTTCATTGTGAACTTTTTGAAGACCCTGCATATATGTCTGCTATTACACTGTAATATTTAAAGTTAGTAGAATTTCTCAAGATAGTCAAATCATTCAGGTGGATTATCCAGTAAACTAGAAGAAATTGGATCAATATAAAATTGTTTCATAATGACTAAGATGAATGAGTGAAATTAATATGCTACAACATTGGCGTTGATGGCATTTTTTTCTCAGAATTATTATTTAGTTGTTAGACAAACATTGGCTAGATATATTCTGTGTGCCAAACATTTTGCTGTAAAGAGTTAAAAACTATAGTCCCAAAGTGCCAGATAGGGGTGACAGTGAAATGTTGAAAATAGAACAGTAAACGGGACAAATGCACAATTCTCAGGAAACTTGGTGAAAGAGAAAGCCAGCACACAACAGCATCAGGCAAGTGGGAGTTAGGAGTTAGCCTGTGAGGTCAGGTTCAGCCTCCTGGAGGAGGTGCCTCTGGGTCTTGCTTTGTGAGTGAGAATCAGGAGGGTGGAGAAGGTGAAAGGGCTTTCAGAACCGAGAGGAGGCGTGGGCAGGCAGCTGCAGGTCACCTGCTGGCGCGGGACCGGCACAGGGCTGGGCTGGGCCTTGTGTACCCAGCTGCATGTTGAGCGCTGTCCTGAAGGTGACAGTTGGCCAGGGACAGATTTTTGTCAGCAGAATGACCAACTCACATGGGCCTCTTAGAATGGTCTGTGGGGATCATATTAGGAGCAGTTAGGAAGGGGCTGGGCCCCGGACAGCAACTTAGAGACTACTCAGTTAATAAAAATGGAAAGTGATGTGTTCAAGGAAGGGGAGGAAGTCTGAGATAATCCACCACTTCCCCAGCTGCTTTAAGGAATAGAAAACTGAGTCAACCTTAGACGCGCTCAGTGGTGAGATGCTTCTGGGCCATCCCAGTGGAGTAGTGACTCACTCACGTCTGGGGCTCAGCAACCAGGTCTTGGATGAGATCTGATGTCAGATCATCCCTGTCCAAGCGGTGGGACAAGCCAGCCAGGGAGCAGGAGGGATAGGGCAGAGGCCTGGAGAGGTGGTGTAAGCTGGGGGAGGTGCCCGAGAGGCAGAATGAGGAGGAGGGACCTGGCGAGGGAGGCAGAGTGGTCGTAGGAAAGCAGACTCCCCAGGGCAGGAAATGAAATGTTCTTAGACTTTGGCAAGGATGAAATCATCTGGGAACTTAGCAAGCGTGGTTTCCGTGGAGGAATGGAGACGGCTGGTGCCAGACTGCGGTAGAGTTGTGATGGAGCAGAGAGGAGGAAGTAGAGACAAGGAGTCCATGCCTGCTTCAGACAGAAAGAAATGACAGAGAGGAAGTGGCCAGAGGGGAACACAGAGGCAGGAGAAGGTTTTGCTGGAACGGGAGATGTGAGTCCTTTGTAGGGGTAGGGGAGCAGCCAGCAGATGGGAAAGGCCAGCTGAGGGGACAAAGAGCTGCACTGCAGGTGCTAGAAACCGGAGTAACACTCTTGTCTCCAGGAAAATGATCACAGCTCTGTGCAAATGCAACTGGACTTGAAGACTTCTCTTTGATTGTGGCCACCGCTGTGGCATAGTGGGCTAAACTCTGTCCACTTGCAGCACCAACATCCCCTATGGGCACTGGTTCAAGTCCCGGCTGCTCCTCTTCCAATGCAGCTCTATGCTATTGCCTGGGAAAGCAGTAGAAGATGGCCCAAGTGCTTGGGCCCCTCACCCATATGGGGGACCTAGAAGAAGCTCCTGGCTCCTGGGTTTGGATCGTCCCAGCTCTGGCCATTGCAGCCATTTGGTAGTGAAACAACAGATGGAAGACCTTTCTCTCTCTCTCTACCTCTCTCTTTCTGTAACTCTGCCTCTCAATTAAATAAATAATATCTTTAAAAAAGGCTTTTTTTGATCCCACATAAGAACATTGCTGTGATGACTAATGACAATTTCATTAAGACTTAGCTGGTACCACATTGTATGTAAGCTGAAGTTGTTAAATCCATGAAATCTCTCAAATTTTGTTGGAAAGAATCTTATTTTAATGTCTTGCAGCAGGAAAAATAAGTTCTATTTATTTTATCAGTCTTTTCAGCCTTATTTAAAAAAAAAAAAAAAAGCTAGAATTAGGCCCTGAAGGAAAAGGCAATAATGACTTCATTGTTGTTTTACCAATGGAGAGATTAAGATTTAAAATAATGAACTGAGGAGAGAGAATTGTTTTTTGCTTTCTGTAACTGATGTGTTTTATTTTATACACTATAAAATAAATGTTTTTCACATTGTAATTAATTTGTGTGATTGTTATAAGGATGAATTTTTATAGTGAATAAAGTAGGCACATAGTAGATGCTCACTAAACGTCTGGAATGTGCATTCCCTAATCTTTATTTGTATTTGAGGAATCAAGGAAGAAAAGGTCAAAATATTCTTTCCTAAGACTCCCTTCTCACCAGGAAACTCTGTACTCCTAGAAGAGAGGTATTTTATTTTCTCCCAGTATTTCTAGCTAGGTGAGTTAGTGTTTTAACCACAGTTGTTTTATAAAATTGCTTGAGAAGTGATAGGACTGATGTTACCACTTGTATTGTGCTACCTAGCAAGACATTCCTGAATGGCTTGAAGTTTAAAAAGAAAAAATGGAAAGAAGAACTTCTTAAAAGATCAAGCTTTTGCAAGTTTCAAATGAAGAAAAAGAACAATAAACCAATAAATTCTTCTTATCTGTGCCCTATCTTTCAGTTTAGATTATAAAGTTGTTTCTCTTGCACTTGGAACATTGTTTTCTGTCCTCAATGTTGGAGGGGAATCAGGGTCAAGTGAATGAGTTGGGAAGAAAGTAAAAGCTGAGAAACATTGCTAAGGTCAGGTTCTGAAGACTCCACAGTATTTGTGGATGCACCATAAAGTAGGTAATTACTTTATGTTTTCATAAGTTGTCCTGTTTTAGCTTACAGTGCATTGCAGAGACCCAAACAACGGCATGCAAAAATTAATGAATTTTATAAGACTTGCAGAAATGCTAACATACAATATAAATGTGCATTGGTCCACAGTGATCCTTCAGTTTGTTACTGAACTTGTTAGGTCATTTATCATCGTTTGTCTATGTAAATTGCTTTGCCACATGCCTCCCTATAAATCAGGAACACAGGCCTGTCCTTTTTGCTTTTGTTTAGTTTACTTCTTATTTGTTTAAGAGTCTTAATATTTAACCTGACAAGATCTTTTGATCCCGGAGGACAGGGGGCTTGTGCCTCCCCCCGCCTTTTTTTTTTTTACAGGCAGAGTGGACAGTGAGAGAGAAAGACAGAGAGAAAGGTCTTCCTTTGCCGTTGGTTCACCCTCCAATGGCCGCTGCGGCTGGTGCACTGTGGCCTGCACACCGCGCTGATCCGATGGCAGGAGCCAGGTACTTCTCCTGGTCTCCCATGGGGTGCAGGGCCCAAGTACTTGGGCCATCCTCCACTGCACTCCCTGGCCACAGCAGATTGCTGGCCTGGAAGAGGGGCAACCAGGACAGAATCCAGGGCCCCGACTGGGACTAGAACCCAGTGTGCCGGCGCCGCAAGGCAGAGGATTAGCCTATTGAGCCACGGCGCCGGCTGTGCCTTTCCCTTTTTAATTGTGGCAGTTTTCGGGGGAAGAGTTATCTGCAGAGCTGACCTGTGGCCTGGCTGTCGCTGGTTCCTTCTTGGCACTCATGGGATTGCTGGCGTGTTCTGTTATGCTATGTGATGGGTCACAGATGGAGCAAGAAGATTGTAACTCTCAAAGCTCTGAGTTGTGCTAAGATGGAGGCTTAGAGGGGTCAGGCATAGCTGAATAGTGTGTGCAGGCCACTGGCTTTTGATACAGTCCACAGCCACAGTGATACTGCCAGTAGTACAGTAGAAGCGTCGGCACGGGGGAGAAAGGAGCCGACTTGAAGCTGCTTCATCAGAACAGGGAGTTAGTTATGGGGAAGCCCAGCAGAACCCAAGAAAAACAGCGTGGCTGACCCTCAGGGGCGGGGCCCTGGTTGGAGTCTCTCCTCTCTCTCTCATTTGTGCACCTGTC
Organism: Oryctolagus cuniculus; assembly: GCF_964237555.1. Taxonomy (NCBI): domain Eukaryota; kingdom Metazoa; phylum Chordata; class Mammalia; order Lagomorpha; family Leporidae; genus Oryctolagus; species Oryctolagus cuniculus. The sequence continues at coordinate 46,197,171 of NC_091444.1, forward strand.
TGTGCCTCCAGTCGGGCGTTGTCCGCCTTGTGGGTCTATGTGGCAGCCACGCGTTCACTGCCATCCCTGGCCCTCAGCCTGCCCTGCAGGGCTTAGCCTGGCACACGCCTGCTCTGGGCCTCGGAAGTCCTGGCAGAGGGTCTGCTCGCCTCAGGACCATGGCTCTGTGGCTTCCACTCAAGCTTACCTTTGTATGGAGTGAGCTACATCATGGTGCTCTGTGCTTAAGGCCTTCCACTTCCCGCTGAAATGGATGTGATCAGGCCCCTCCCATCCTACCTCTTTGTCCTCATCCCGAACTACTTGGAAGAGGGCGTTTTAAAAAGTTCATGGAAAATGGAATTTTAAAGATAAGTTTATTTGCGTGCAAAATTATTTTGAAAACTAGGCATAGCTTCGTAATAATACATATTTTCCACGAACACCCCTGTGTTTGATACTCACTTCCTGTCATGCAGAGTATTTCCCCAACCCTGTTCTGTCTGGTTCCTTCTTGTTATTCAGGTCTTGGGTCCAGTGTCATTTCATAATGGCCTTGCTTCCTTCCCAGTAGACAGTGGCTGCTCTATAAAAGCCTTTTTTTTTTAAAAGCACACTTTTTTCTTCATCTTTTCCATGCATTATCCCCTCTTAGCACTGGGTGCCAGGGCCCTGGCCTATGTCCCTGCAGGGTCCTCAGTGTCAGCTCTGCTCACTGTAGCTCCCCAGCCAGCTGTGCTGCAGGAGGAAGCTCTCTTCTTGCAACCATGCAAGTGGGGTTGGGGCGGGGGTTAGGCTCGGCTCTTGATTGTAGAAGAAGAGGTGACGAGCAAGCAAAAGGAAGGGACCACCACACCACACACTTACCTGGCACTGCAGCTCTACAGAGCCTTCTACCTTCTGATATTTTACTCCATCTTCACGCCCAGCATAGTTTTTTTTTTTTTTTACCAGTGCAGAAGCACTGGAAGGTGAGGGCACTTGTTCAAGGTTACACAGAGAGTGAGAAGGTAATGAACCTATGACTCCAAAATCCAAATTTGATCTTTTTTCTGTGCCACAGCTGATCATGTAGTGAATATTCTAATTTCTCCTTTTCTAGTAATTGCTATAAATGTATGTTCTTAATCATAGTCAGTGTTGATTTTCTTGATTCTGTACATACTTAGGTGGTCTTTATCTAATTTATAGTGCATCAGCATCATAAGCTCTTGGTTTGTAGCTTGTACCATTACTTTTGAAATCTTCTGTTTAGGTGTTTGAGTATTTTTAATTTCCAGGGAGATTTTTCCTATGAAGAGGTTTAATTATGAATGGAAATTATGATTCCTTGAAGACACTGGTTGTCTTTGGGTTAGTATTCAGTAAAAATCAGTTGGTAAAAAATGTGTTTATTTTTCATGAGTGCTTTTTGCGGTTTAAAATTGACTTTCCTTTCAGTGACTCTTCATATCCAGTGATAAGATGGTGCGAATCTATGGCTCTGGGACACTTGAAAGCCTCAGGTTGCTCTGGGAGGAGCAACCTTGGGAATGTTGCATTTAACACTGGGAATGGTTTTGTTATCATTGTCCTTTTGTTTTGGAAATCGAGTGTGAAGGTATGCACGATTACAACATACTTAAAACGCTCCATCTGAATTAATTGAATTTATGTTGTGGCCATTCTAGAAGTGGGAGATGAGGATCAGAGAGTGATCTAATTGCTGATGTTAATCTGGTTGATTAGAAAAGTGGTCACAAACCCTAACTGGATTATGGAGATCACTGGTGTTTTTTGAGGACTCCTGAGGTTGCAAGTTGAAGCTATAGCTCAGCTCCTCATGTTCAGTGCTCTGGGGATGGGTGTTTGGTGCAGCTGTTCAGACACTGCATGGGACACTCACTTTTCAGAGTACCTGGGTCCAGTTCTAGCTCAGCTTCGGATCCAGATTTCTGCTGATGTGTGTCCCGGGAGGCAGCAGTGGTGGCTCAGGTGCTTGGGTCCCTGTCAATCACATGTCAATCACCCAGACTGAGTTTCTAAGCTCTTAGCTTTGCCCTGCCCCAGTTTGACTTATTGTGGACATTTAGGCCAAGATCCTTCTCTCTACCTCTCTCTCTTTCACATAAATACAACACTAAGGAAAACAAGGATCATTGATCTGCTGCCTTAAGTGTACACACAAAGAAGAAGGGTCTAGATCAGCTCACAGGGGCCTTAAAAGTATGGCCTAGGGTTGACTTCCAGGCCCATGAATCACTAATTCTATGACCATGAGAAAATTGCTTCACTCCCATCCAGTTCCTTGGTTTTGTCATCTGTAAAATTGCAATTATGAGGTTAATCTTGCAAGAGTTTCGTCAAGATTAAAGTATAAAATACAGGGGGCCAGTACTGTGGCATGGTGGGTTAAGCTGCAGTGCCAGCATCCCATAGGGGGCGCCTGTTTGAATCCCAGCTGCTCCACTTCTGATTCTGCTCCCTACTCGTTCCCCTGAGAAAGCAGCAGAGGATGGCCCCACTCCTTGGGTCCCTGAACCTAGGTGGGAGACCTGGATGAATATCCTGGCTCCTGGCTTTGACACGACCTAGCCCAGACCATACTGGCCATCTCCTTCTCTCTCTGTAACTCTGCCTTTCAAATAAACAAAGTAAAAATCTAAAGTTTTAAGATAGACAATACAGAAAACTTAGTACGCAGTCTAGGGTATGGAAGGTAGCTATTTATTTACGAGACAGACATTGCAGATACTCCACATGCATTGGCGATGGTGTGCTTTTCAGAATGTGGAATTCAGATACACATACACTTTTTTAACACAAGTTAAGGTTAAATATGTATTAACAGGCCAGCACCAAGGCTTACTAGGCTAATCCTCCGTCTGCAGCGCTGGCACTCTGGGTTCTAGTCCCGGTTGGGATGCTGGGTTCTGTCATGGTTGCTTCTCTTCCAGTCCAGCTCTCTGCTGTGGCCCAGGAAGGCAGTGGAGGATGGCCCAAGTGCTTGGGCGCCTGCACCCGCATGGGAGACCAGGAGGAAGCACCTGGCTCCTGGCTTCGGATGGGTGCAGCGCGCTAGCTGTAGCAGCTATTTGAGGGGTGAACCAACGGAAGGAAACTTTCTGTCTCTTTCTCTCTCTAACTCTGCCTGTCAAAAAAATGTGTATTAACATTTTAATGATAGTGCAGTTTGAAACTGTACCTATCTACTTGCATTTACTTGAAAATAGCCATTTAGCACTTCAGAAAAATGAAGCTAAAACATCATACAGTTTGAGTGGGTTAGACATTACAGATTTGTGTGTGTAGTGATTTTTTTGAAACAGCAGGATAATTGAAACAAAAACTAAATTTTAACTACATTTGTGTGTACTGTTTCTAGAAGCCTAACGGTATGTTTTCATTTTCTGATGCATTTTTTCCTTTGCAACAATCTACATTGGCAGTGCAGGGGTTTTCAATGCATTTTGGACCAGTACTTATAGTACTTGTATGTAATTGTGAAATACTAACATTTTCACAGAAAGACTGAAACTAAAAACATCTTTGTGCATGTGACTGCAGAGGAGGGAGGAGGTTCACATTAAGTATAGACTCACCTGTTTAAAGCTTTGGGTAAATGTGCAGCTCTCCAGTAAAATTACAAAACTTTTGTAGCTGGTGGATGTTGGGAACACCTGGTCCAATCTCCTTGTTTTATTATTTCAACCCAGGACGGTGCAGGATCAGTTCTAGAAAATGCTCTTTCCATAACACCATTACTAAGTTAAATTTAGCAATTATACCTGAACAAGTTCACAGTTCTTAGAGTACATTGAACTGTAAGCTTTGCTAATAAAAATGCAACAGAAATACAGTTAATTTCAACAAATTGCACATCATTATGCCTCAAGCAAAAATATACATTTTATTCCTGTTTTGTAGTGGACCTTCTTTTTTTTTTCCTTTTTTCCTTTTTTTTTTTTTTTTTTTTTTTGACAAGCAGAGTGGACAGTGAGAGAGAGAGACAGAGAGAAAGGTCTTCTTTTTGCCGTTGGTTCATCCTCCAGTGGCCGCCGCGGCCGGCGCGCTGCGGCCTGCACACCATGCTGATCCGAAGGCAGGAGCCAGGTGCTTCTCCTGGTCTCCCATGGGGTGCAGGGCCCAAGCACTTGGGCCATCCTCCACTGCACTCCCGGGCCACAGCAGAGAGCTGGCCTGGAAGAGGGGCAACTGGGACAGAATCTGGCGCACCGACCAGGACTAGAACCCGGGTGCTGGTGCCGCAGGTGGAGGATTAGCCTATTGAGCCACAGCGCCGGCCATGTTTTGTAGTGGACCTTCTAATTTATGTGTCTTAAAGATTATTGAAAAGAAGAGAGACTATGTTAGGAAATAAAGGTGGCCCATCCTCATTACTGTACTATGCATCACAGGTGTAGGATTTCATGGCTGAAAGGAATGTGGTGTGGAGTATATATAATTGGTACATAATTTCGTTTTTATTTTGGTGAAGCATTGAACATTGCTGATTAGATGTGTACTCTTCATGGCATTGCCATTATCAAGAACTGATTATGACAGTGAAACAGATGTCAGAAAGCAATTACTCTAATAACAACATTACTGCCAGCAATTTCATTCGAGAAACCCGCCTAGAATCCTTATGCCTCAAACAGCTTTCCTCAGCCATCTAGGACAGCTGCTGGTCCCTGTCCTTTATCGTCACAACGTAAAAGAACATGGTGTTTAAGCATTTGGGATAGATACAACATCAACTTTCCAATGTTTTAAGTCCTACATCTTTATCAAAGTGATTTACTTTTCAAAGCTTACTTTCATAGAGGGAGGCTTCCCTGTTAGATTTGTTCACATTTGTGTGACCACGGTCACCCTTCCGAGTGTGTGCATTGACTAAAAAATAATCCATTCTCATTCCTCTTCAGGTAACAGACGTGTCTGCCTTGTCTCTTTCAGTTTTCTACATTTCTCACTAAGTCACGATGTTTTAATCTTAATATTTAATGCTGTTCCCTGTTCAAGTTATAAATCAAAACAATACATAGAAGGAAAAGCTTATCACCCAGTGGTTAGAAATGATTATGGTTAGAATGTGATATGTTTCTCTTTCTTTTCTTTCTTTTCTTTTTTTTTTTTTTTTTTTTTTTTGATGATTTATCTATTCATTGGAAAGTCAGAGCCACAGAGAGAAGGAGAGAGAGCTCTTCCCTTCACTGGTTCACTCCCCAAATGGCCGCAATGACCAGGGTTGGGACATGCCAAAGGCAGAAGCTTCATCTGGGTCTCCATTTGGGTGCAGGGGCCCAAACAGTTGGGCCACTCTCAGCTGCTTTCCCAGGCACACCAGCAGGTAATCGGATCTGAAGTGGAGCAGCTGGGATTCGAACCGCTGCCCATATGGGATGTTGTGCCACAGCCCTAGCTTCTCTTTTTCCAATGTAATCTCTGCTTCCCTCCCTCACTCCCTGACTCTCCCTCTCCTTCTCCATCTCTCTCTCCCTCTCTCCCCCCAACACCTCATGTACTTCTCTTATGTATTCTGGTTCTGCCACTTCCTAGCTGTGACCCCTAGACCCCTGGACCTATCTTTTCTCAAGAATAGCAACTCTTGCCTCAGGATGACTTTGAGGATTAAATGAGTTAATTCATAGAAAGTGACTAGCAAATGACAGAAAATGTTAAATTAATACTAAAAGTTTCAGTGCTACATTGCATATGTACATCATATTTTCCTATGCTGCTATAAGAGTGCCTATATTACAGCATTTAAATAAAATTGAAAAGAAGCATATCCCTTCAATGGATAGTCTGCCATGCTCTACATGGAAGACCTCTTGTGATATGACGTTGAAAATTTGCAAGGAAAATAAATATTTACAGGTTTCTTCAGGTGACCACATTTACCTTGAGTTTCAGATTTGGGATAGGAGTCTTAAGTCATTATTTGAAATTTGGTACTCTTCCTATTTTTTCTTAAAAATAAGATTTATTTATATGAAAGGTACAGAGACAGAGATCAATATTCCATCCACTGGTTTACTCCCCAAGTGGTTGCAACCACAGAGGCTTGGCCAGGCCAAAGCCAGGAGGCCTGGACTCCATTTGGCTTTCCTATATGGGTGCCGGGGACTCAACTGCTTGAGCCATCTTCGGTTGCTTCCCAGTTGCATTTGCAGAGAGCTGGATTAGAAGAATAGCTGGAATTCGAACTCTAGTGTGGGACATGAGCATCCCAGGAGATGGCTTAACCAACTGTGCCACAAGCCCACCCCTCTTTTAAATGTTAATGTATGTCTTTTTACTGAATGCATATGTAATTTAAAGGCATCTTATGTCTTAGTGTGAGGCACCTTAAATAATGACAGCTTTACTGTAATTGGTTAAAATGCTGGGTTAATTTTTAAATTTTTGAGAGGCAGAGAAAGAGTGAGCATGTATGAGTGCAAAGAGGGAGAAAGCAAGCTCCAGTCCCTTGGTTACTCCCAAAGTGTCTACAAAATGCCTGGGCCAGGAGCTGGGAACTCATAGGCCTTACCCATGGTGGGCAAGGGGCCAGTTACATGGGCCATTGCTGCTGCCTCCCCGGGTCTGCATGAGCAGGAAGCTGGAGTCAGAAGTTTGAGCTGGGAATCAAACCCAGGCCCTCTGATGGGTGTGTCTTAACCAGCATCTACATGACGGTCCTTTCTGCTGGGATTATGTTTTAGGAGCGCCTCACCCCACCCGCTCCCACCGCTGCCCTTTCCTGACAAGGGCCCCGACACTCTCGCCCCCAGTGACTTTTCTCCTTCCTGACTTCTTTCCACTGCAGCCTTGGCCATTTGGGCACCTTCTTTCTCCACGTGTGTGAGTCACAGCATAATGAACAGAGTGCATCAGTAACACTCAGGCAGATTTAACTCAAATGAATTGAAACCCAAAGCCCAGAGGTTATCAGCAGCACCCAGGCTGTTATGAAGCCCCTTTGGGGCCTACATCCCATATGGGTGCCAGTTCAAGACCTGGCTGCTCCACTTCTGATCCAGCTCTCTGCTATGGCCTGGGAAAGCAGTAGAAGATGGCCCAAGTGTTTGGGCCCTTTCACTCTCATGGGAGACCTGGAAGAAGCTCCTGGCTCCTGGCTTTGGATCAGCGCAGGTCCGACCATTGCGGCCAATTGGGGAGTCAGCCAGCTGTTGGAAGACCGACCTCTCTCTCTCTCTCTCTCTCTGCCTCTCCTCTGACTTTCAAATAAATAAATATAGCCTTTAAAAAAACAAACAAACAAAAAGAAGCCCCTGTGCTGGGACGAAGTGAGTGTGAAGGCAATCGAATACGGTGCCAAGTTAAAAGGCGCCCAGAGACGGCAACTTGTATCTGGCATCTTCTCATCTGTGGGTCAACCAACAGTGCTCTCTCTCTCTCTCTCTCTCTCTCTCTCTCTCTGTGTTTTCTCTTTAGGATGTTCCATAAATAGCGCCCTTTGTTCTCCACTGCCTAGAGGGTTTCATTTTCTGATACCATGCTTATGTTATTCCAACACAAACAAAGCAGTGCAGAACGAAGGTACAGGTGTATTAAGTGTTTATTAGCAGAGATAATTTCCCCTAATAGCTTGATTTTAAAACATGTTTTTATTCTATGTCACAAGTGTCCCTTACTCTGTAAGGCTTCCTACTTATGTCACTATGATTCAGTAGCGTTTATCAACCCCCTAATGTCTATGCAATTATGTGCTACATCTGCCATACTTAGAGGGTTTTGGTTTCCTGCCAATGTTGGTTTAAATCTCGTTTGCACTATTAATTTATTTGGGGATCTTGTTTGAAAACAAGACGTTCATGTGGTAAACATGGTTTTCGTAGCTGCGTTTCTAAAGGATCACAAGTGCAATTGAATCCTGACTTCTTATGTTTCATGGTTGAAGGCTAAGGCATTGGCTTGGTGGTTATTCAGTACTCCATTCTCATGTGCTGTATCCGTAAAGTTTCTTCTAAATTTCCAGAGAGCCAGCTGCTGTTCTGTTAGCATCTTCCCAGGCACTCTGTCCTTGGTACCACTGGAATCTTGAGCCGTTTCCTAGTGCAGAAAGAAGCCAAGGGGAGAGATATGAGTTAGAAGACAAAGGACGTGAGAAGTCTATGGGAAAACCTAACTGAAGAACGTTCAGGACCACACACTTGTGTGTGTAGAAGACAGGGTCCCCAAGCATCAGCTGCCTCAGTTTCCCTCTTCTGGCGTCTTGGATGGCATCACTGCACAGCAAACACTTGGTTGTTGAGGAATAAATCTGTCAGTTGTTAAAATGCATCAACAGCATAGCTTGTTCTGTAAATGTGGTCTTGAACTAATATTTGCAATTCCCATGGATAGAGAATCACAGTCGATATTACTAACTGAATTAAACTGCACTTGCCTGGTGCTGACTGAAGTGTCTGCAAGAGGGGTTAGATGTAGCCGCTGACTGCCTGTGAGTAACTTGTTAAAAGCCACTAATCACCAGCTACCAAGCACACACAAAGAGGAACCTCTTGCTTCCCAAAAGCTATAGGAATGGGGGTTTTCCAAATGCTGTTTTGTGGTCATAGCGTCATTTATTGTGTCCAGAATTTATGAGGTTCTGGACATGGGAAGCAGGGGGACAGCCCTAGTTGTGTTTCCTTTCAATATTTGCAGAATAATTGTGAGGTTGGTGTTGTGGCATAGCCAGCATTCCATATGGGTGCTGGTTCAATTCCTGGCTGCTCCAATTCTGGCACCCTGCACCTGGGAAAGCAGCAGTAAATGGTCCAAATCCTTGGACCCCTGCACCTATAAGGGAGATTCGGAGGAAGCTCAGGACTCCTGGCTTCAGCCTGGCTCTGCCTTGGCCATTGCGGCCATTTGGGGAGTGAACCAGCAGAAGGAAGAGTCTTTCTCTCCCTGCCTGCCCCTTCTCTGTCTCCATCTTCCTCTCATTCTGTAACTCTATCAAATAAATAAATCTTTTTTAGAAAAGAAAAGAATAATTGTATCAGCAGAAAGTGTCACTTGGTTATTCTAGTTACTCGTTTCTTCACTGTGGCAAGTACCTTCTGGGACTTGACCCACATTCGTTCTTAGCAGGAAGTCTGGCCCTGGATGTGGTTCTCCTGGTTAGTCTCCCCTCTCCACAACTCCGTTCCTTTCTCTCCTGTCCCTGTTCCTGTCCCTGTTCCAGCGCCCTTGCGCTAAGCCTGCCTTTCTCAGCAGGTGGTCGTAACACAAAGATTTCACAGGTGTCCTGACAAATTGTAATAACCACATGGGATTGATTTTTGCTACAACTCTGGGGAGGCAATTAGGGGGACTTAAATGTTAACCTGAGCCGTGCGGAGTATGGCAGGCAGAAGGCAAATTGCAATGTTCAACCTGTGCCAAGAGAAGGCCTGGGGGTTGCTGGGACCTGGGAGAACTTTCTTCTGAGTGTCAGTCACCGAGCAAGGCCCTGGCAATAGACATTGCTCCCTGCTGGGGTGCCAAAAAGGGCTGACTTAACTACGGAGGTTGTTTATTCAGTTTCAGGTCAGTTCTGTTATTTTTATAATATTCTGACGCCATCAACATTTTACGCTGCACTCGATATCTTGAGGCAAACCCTCACTTCTTGCTGGATACTTGGGTGTAGTGATGGCAGCCACCCTAGGGCGTAAACACCCAGCTGATGCTTGTGCCAAAGGTGAGGAATCTGGATCTGATAGTAGCAGGGAAGCTGTTTTTAGGGGAGGAGAAAATGAAAGCTTATGCTTTGACATTTTTACCATGCGAGAGAAGATCGGATATGGAGGAGGAGGACGTTGTGATGTGATGAGTCTAGCGAGCAGCAGGAAGAAAGTGCCGTCCTACTGAACAGGTTGCAAATCAACTTTTCCTGGAGGCTTTAACTTCTAAAGCGTTTTCTGTTCATCCTTCCTTCGTGTGTGAAACCTCTCTACTTTCTGCAGGATACGCCCCACAGTCGTCAGTGGCCCCAGAAAGGTAGCTGTGTTCCGGATGGCTCTGTAAGAGGCCCTGGGTGCGGCCTTTTGTGATCTCACCAAACTGTTGTGCAGGGTAGGGGTCCGCTCCTGCTCAGGAAGCAACGCCCCCATACCCAAGAGGGAGGAGGAGATCGAAGGACCCTAAGGCTCATAGCTGACTCACATCCAGTGGCCACTGGGAAGTGTCCCAGCCACCCCACAGAAAGAATTTATTGGTCATCTGGTCTACTTTATTGCAAGTCCTTAGGGCAAACCATGCAGTGTTCTAAAGAATATTGCACTAAACATTTGAATGTGCATGCTTTCTCTATTTATTCTGAGGGTAGAGAGGCCCAGATTATTTCACACATATTTAGATGTGTTTAATAATTCTACTCACCACCACACATATGGGGAACACAAATTCCAGGGGCTGAGCAGAGCACACCTTGGGTAGTGTGGGCCCGTAGCTCACACCCAGAAGCCCTGAGACGATGAGAAGTGCCTGCCTGGTGTGCGTGTCTGAGCTCTGTGGTTCTCTGCAGGAGGGGCGTCAGCCTTCCCTGGGGTTCAGCACAGGGGGCTCAGAGACCTGGCCCCTCCTCAGAGCTCCCAGGTCGGAAACTCGAGGACTGAGGCCCAGCAACCTCTGCTCTCCCAGCCCTGCCCTCGCTTTCTGGCGGTCCACAGTGGGTGTGCGTCAACCACCCTTGAGCCATAGTAACCACGCATGGTGCCCTGCAGCTGCTGCAGGCTCTGCCCAGTGCCTCACATATGAGGGTGCCACAAAGCTCAGGAAAGTGGAGTCCAAAGATAATTTTGCTACAAAAAATGTTTGAAATCTACACACAGATTTTTTGTAACATGAATTTTCCATGAACTTTTTGAATACCCTCTCATATTCATAGATTTCAAGATCTTCTGCAGCAACATAAATTGATGTTTTCATTCTATTTTCCATGAATTTTTTCACATATTCTCATACATCAATATTTTCTTTTTTACAAGTTTTTTTTTTTATTTGATACAAAGGGAGAGAGAGAGAGAAAGAGAGATTGATCTTCCTTCTGTTGACCACTCCTCAAAAGCCTGCAATAGCCAGACTGAGCCAGGCTGAAGCCAGGAGTCTGGACTCCTGGTGAGTCTCCCTCGTGGGTGTCAGGAACCCAAGCACTGGAGCCATCAACTCCCTTCCATGATGCTCATTCACAGGAAGCTGGCACTGGAAGTAGATAGAGAGAGAGAGACTGGAACCCAGACACTCTGCTACGGGATGTGGGCATCCAAAGTAGCAGCTTAACCCACTGTGCCATAGTGCCCGCCCCCATCAGCGTATTCTGGTAGCAGCCCTGTAACAAAGAATCTATCATTAGCTTCATTTTATATCTGTGGTAACTGATGTACACAGTGATATATTTTCCCAACACTACAGAGCTGGCAAACAGCAGGGGCTGGGATCCACACTGTAAATGTAATGCCTGTTTGTGTGCTCCTACCCGGAGAACCTTACTTCCTGGGTTAGAACAAGGTGGTCTCAGACTCAGTGGGATCTCATTTTAATACACTGGACTTTGATCTGTCTTCTCCGAGTCCATCTGTGTGTGCTGTTTTATCTAGAAAAATTGTACTTTCCTTCTCTCTTCATCTTGTTGGTCATTTAGCCTAGAGGGTTAGCTATCAAATAGGATGCCCACATCCCACATCAGAATGCCTGATTTGAGCTCTAACTCCTGACTCCAGCTTTCTGCTAATGCATGCTGGGAGGTGGCAGATGATGGATCAATGGCTTGGGCTCCTGCTACTCGTGTGGGAGACCTGGATTGGGTTTCTTGGCTACAATGCTGGCCCAGCCTTCTATGGGCATTTGGAGAGTGAACCAGCAGATGGGAGTGTATCTCTCTCTCTCTCTCTCTCTCTCTCTCTCTCTCTCTCTCACTGTCTCACTCCTTTCTGCCTCCCTGCCTCTCAAAAAAAAAAAAAAAAGATTGTTATCAAAAATACCAAAGATAACAAATGTTGTCAAGTATGTGGGGAAAAGGGAACCTTGTCTACTTCTGAGAATGTCAGTTAGTCATTGTGGAAGATAACATCATTGTGGAAGATAGTGTGAAAGTTCCTCAAAAAGGTAAAAAACAGAAAAACCGCATGGTCTTGCAACCCCGATATTGGCTGTATATAAAAGGGAAATGAAATCAGTCTATGGAAAGAATTTGCATGAAGATGCTTATTGCTACACTATTCACAATAGCCAAATAATGGAAACGACTTAAGTGTTCATCCACTGATGAATGGGCAAGGAAAATGTAGGGGTGGGTTTTATGGCACGGCAGGTTAAGCTGCCACTTGGGATATCTGTATCCCATATCAGAGTGGTGGTTTAAGTCCCAGCTGCTTCACTTCCAAACCAGCTTCCTACTAAAGCATCCTGGGAGGCAATAGATGATGGTTCCATTGCTTGGGCTTTCCAGCCCTGTCTATTGTAGGCATTTGGGGAATGAACCAGTGGATGGAGGATCTATCACTTTGCCTTTCAAGTGGATAAAAATAAACATTTAAAAAGAGAAAAGTGGTACACGTACACAGTGGAATAGTACTCAGCCTTAACAAAGGTTGACAAAATGCCGTCATTCACAACATGGGCAGAGCAGAAAGTCATTGTGTTAAGCAAAGCATGCCAGGCACAGAAAGACAAGCGTCACTGGATTGCATTCATTTGTGGAGTCTAAAACAATAGGCCATCTCATAGGAGTTAAAAATGTAATGGTGGTTACACCAGATGCTGGGGAGGATAGGCTGAAGGGAGGAAGGTACTATGGTGAAGGATTGACAGGTACTAAGTTATAGCTGAACTGGAGTAAAAAGTTCTGGGGTTCTGTCGCATAGTAGGGTGACTACAGATAATATTTATGTCCTTGTATATCTCTCTCTGAAAAAAAAAATAAAACCCTACAAAATAGAGTTTTGAATGTTTTCTTCATAAAGAAATGTTAAGTGTTTGAGGACATATATATATATATACACTGAAACATCGCATGGTACATCATAAATGTGTATTCTTTTTTTAATAAAAAATTTTTAAATATTCAAAAGCTAAAAGTTGTACTCAAGATGTTTCTAGCCCATAAGCTGTCTCTGGTTTCCTTGTGGAGTGGATCCTTCCTTTAGACCACCCCAGGTTTCTGTTGTCTTCCGGTTGGGCAGTGTGGTGGTTTTGCACTGTGTGTGCCTCCCGTGTCTGACCCCTCCAGAGGAAGTGCAAGTCCTTCCCAGAGAGGAGCCTGGAGGGACCTCTCAGTTCTCAGCAGGGCTCTGCACTCCAGGGGGCGTCCAGCTGTGCCTGGCAAATGCCAAGGATGTTTGTAGTCTCTCCTCATCCAAATACAGTTCTGGGTTGGGGGAGGCAGGGGACCACCTGCGGCCTTGGAGAGGGATGGCTAAAGGAAATTGAAAGACAGTAAAAGTGTGGGAAGAAATAGCTGTTGTCACTGTTGTCCTCTTTCCACACATCTGGCAGGCTGGATGAGGGGGACTCCAGCAGTTTCCCTGAGAGGCTGCCTCCTTCCTGGAGCACTGCTGCACCCCAGGCTGTTCTCGTGGGTTATACTTGAGTTCCACCATGGGATGCCATTTGCCTCTAAGGGTTTTGAGTGGGCAGGTGGCAGAGTTTTTTAAATGAACGCACTCTTCATCCTATGAAAGGAAGCTTTCAGAAAAGACAGTCTGATTTCATTGCTTCCATCCTGAGCAACGATAGAAAAACCTGTTTAACTTTTCAGTGGGAATCCAGATTTTATCCGCGACGCTTAACCTATGATACTGATTTTTCTTTTTATAGAATTGAGTTCCCACTTAAAACTGCATCTACCAGTGGATAGGAGAGGTTCTTGTGAAGTTACAGAATACTTGTATGAAGACAATTATGTGAGACAGTCGTGGTGAGAGAAAGGAGATTGCAGCAGAGGTTTTCCAAAGTGAGGTGCACGCACTGGGAGCAGTCCTGATGGAGCAGCCCCTGGCAAGATTGAACGTGGTGCCCTCAGTCACGGCCCCTGCCCTCCACGTGGCTTTAGAATAAAGCTCTGTGTGGTAGAGCTAAGGTGGTAATCAGTCATTGCCACTGCACCTTTCACAGGCTGTACCGGGAGCGGTGGGGGAGGAGTGTGCTCTCTATTACTGACCTCACTGTCTACCTCCACTGGCAGTAGTTGCTGAACGTGTGAATTTTCTTGCACTCTGTGATTAAACTAGAAATATCCCTTATCTTGCCTGGAATAAAACCGCACCTGCCTAGCTGATAGGTTTTCTTCAGATACACATACACGTTGAGTAAAGAGAAACTAAGCAGTATTTTCCTTGGCAGTAATTTTCAGTCCCCAATACTAATTCTTCCTTGAATAAAAATCTCCCTCCAGATACCCAGTGAGAAGTCAGCTGAGGTGCTTATGGATGACGTGTCTTCCAACTTTTGAACTTTTACCCTTTATATTAAGTATTATAATTCAAAGCTAAAATACAAAGCAAATTTGCTAAAAAGATTAACAGCTCTTGGATGTTTAATCACAAACGAGCCATCTATTGGGTTCCTACATGACCCCTGCTCACACCCCCTATACTGAGATAATCTAAAGCAAATAATCTGCATTTGAATTACTAGCTATTAAATTCTTTACAAGAGCCACCTAAATATTCATCTTAAATAAAGTATCTTGTACACTGAACTGTAGGAAAGACATGAATTTTAATGCATTTTTGAGTAGCTGATAAGGAAGCAAATCATGACTTACCCAGAATTTCCAAGTGACAACTGTAGACCTGTACCTAAGTGATAAGGAGTCCTGTCCTGCAGCTCACCGTCCTTTGCAGCTGGATCTCAGAGGAGGACCTTCCTCAGAGATGGCAGAGCCCCCAGGGCATTTCAGTCGCTGTAACAGACATTTGTGGAGTGCTCACAGTATTAGAAGAATTCAGATATGCAACCCTAAGAACTTTAAGGAACAATAAGACTGACTTCTTGCTCTTTCAAGTATTCAGAAATAAAGGACAGGAAAGCAAATGGGCAGAGACAGACGTGTCAACAAAGTATTTTATGATGCTGATAAGGGTTATCAATAATGGTATTTTCACAGTGCTGTGGTTTGGGACAGAAAAGGGGACAGATATTCTCCCAAACCCCAAAGCACTGGCTTTGTGTGGCTCCATCGTCACTAGTTACAGGAGTAATGTGACTGGCCTTTTCAGTAATATTTGCTCCACACATATTTGTTCAGTTGACTTGTATTAAATAAAACCTTTCTAGTTTTTTGAATTTTTTTTTTGAGGTTCACTTATTTATTTGAAAGGCAGAGTGACAGAGAGATCATCCATTGTTCATTCCTCAAACAGCCTCAACAACCAGAACAGGGCCAGACTAAAGACTCAGGAACTCCATCCTGGTCTCCCACATGCGTGGCGGAGGCTGGAGCACTTGGACTGTCTACTGTTGCCCTACTAGTCACATTAACAGGAAGCCAGATTGGAAGGAGAGTAGCTAGGACTTGAGCCAGTGCTTTGTTATGGGATTTCCCCTTAGTTATACAATTTTAAAAATTCAGAGGGCGTGGCCACACAGTGGGTGGTTGTTGACAGAATTCCATTTCCTACAGCCCACTCCTCTAACAGGCTTTGGAATCCCTCTCCTGCCTTACCTCAGTGGGCATCAAACGCTGTGAGAAGCCCTCTTCCATGGAGCTTTTGACTGGGAAAGGACAGGAGTGACCTACACTTTCACTCAGCCCTTTTTCCTGGTATCTGAGGAAGCCAAGTTTGTCGGCCCTGGATGAAGACTAGCAGATGGTGACTGTGGGAGCCATGCCCTGGGGGGTGATTTTAGTCAAGAATTAGCTTGATAAAATTTAAGTTCAGGAACAAGAGGAAAGATTGACTCAGGCTATAAAAAGGTTATCTAGAGTCTTGTTGCTCAAAATGTAGTCCATGAACTTGTGATATCAGCTTCACTTGGGAGCTTTTGAGAAATGCAAAATATCTTCAAACCTAGTGAGCCAGAGTCTGCATTGTAAAAAGATTTCTCAAGAGGTTGCTTTGCTCATTAAACTTGGAGAAGGACTGATCTAGATCCAGTGGAAAAGAGGACAAGTGATTGAAAATTGAGAACTGCAAATGGATTCTCGAAAGAGAAGTTTTTCAGCTGTGATGGTGTGGTTGCGTTTCATATTTCATGAGGGCCTTTTATTGACTAGAGATAATACAGTATGCAAATAAATTATAACCAAGACATCAAAACACATCTGCAGTTAAATGGATGCTATTGTGGACTTTGTAATCCTCCGGGAATGAAAGCCTGAGCTCTTAGGAGGGAGGTTTTCATGTTGACTGGCCTGCAGGGTAGTGTGTGTGGTAAGGCCCTTCTGGAAAAAGAGCATTACCCAGCGTCAGTTATTAAGCCAAATAGTCTGATTGTGAAAAATGTCTTTTGAACTTTTCATTTTGCAGAGGTTTTAATTCAATTATGTTCTTAAGTGGCACAATTAAATATGCAATATGACTATCACCAGACTGAGAATGAAAATACTGCATCTTGGGCATCATTCGGGAAGCCGTTTATTTAACTACTCTGTGTCCTTTCTATTGCTGAGTAAAGACGGAGCTCAGACTTCCTGGGGCAGGCGTTTGAGGTGCAGTGGTTAAGTTGATGCCAGGGATGCCTCTGACATGCCTGGTTTGAGCCCCTGCTGCTCCAGCTTCCTTTTAATGCATCTTGGAAGGCGGCAGGTGATGGCTCAAGTTCTTGGGCCTCTGCCATGCATGTGGGAGATCTGGATAGAGTTCCAGACTTCTGGCTTTGTCTGTCCCTGTCTTGGCTGGAGTTGGAGGCAGTTTTCTGTTGGTGGTTTTTTGGGGGGATGGCCCTCTATGGCAACGAGAAATGAAGGAAGGAAGACACAGAAAGGGTACTGTTGAACTGGCCACCGTTTCTCAAGGAAACAGAGCTGGAAACTTGGTCCAGCAAATTGCCTCCAGAAAATCAGAACAGATTGTTATCTGCATCAATTTATTTCCTGTCTGCTTGTGTCTTGTGTCTCACTTTGGTCCAAGCTTATCCCAAAGAGTTTCTGCTCCCTGTGCATACTCTGGCCCTGTGCAAAGACTGGCATCTCCATGGTTCTGGTTGGGTCAGACTTGAGCATGAGAGATGTTGTGACTTCCATCATGTGTGTGTGTGGGGAGGTGTAGCGGGATCCCCACAGAGCCTGGCCCTGGGCCCCTGAGAGGCTGCATCACTCTATGTATGATGACAGGAGGCAAGGAGACTGTAGCAGCAGCATGGGGCTTTGCACCAGGCCCTGGCAAGAATCACCAGTGAGTGCCTTGGCCTGCATCATAGCAAGTGCTGAGGCCCCAGAGCCAAACAGACCTAGCAAGTTGGGGTGGCGTGTGAATCCTGTTCTTTATATAACTGACTAAATGACAGCCATCTTAAAACATGTGTTTGTCTCTCCACAACAATCACACTTGCCCCACCTGGGCCTAGGTATGTTGTTTTAACAGAAATCAACCCATGGTGATTTTTTTTTAATCCACTGGTTTGCTCCCCACATGCCTGTAATGGCCATAGCTGAACTGATCCGAAGCCAGTAGCCAGGAGCTTCTTCCAGGTCTTTCATGCAGGTGCAGGGACCCAGGCACTTGCTGTGTTTCCCAGGGCATAGCAGAGAGCTGGATCAGGAGAGGAGCAGCTGGGTCTAGAGCCCATGCCCATATGGGATGGGAGGCAGGGGCTTAGCCCACTATACCACAGTGCTGGCCCCAAGCCATGGTGATTTTGCCTCCAAGGGGATGTGTAGGATGTTGAGACACTGAGATGGCTGCAGCTTGAAGAATGCCTCTGTGGGCAGAGTCCAGAGATGCTGCCACACACCCTCAGCTACTCAGGGTGGCCTCTTAGCTGAGAATTCACTGACCCAGTGTATCTGTTGTTTGAGAAGTATTGCTAGAAAGTCCTACTTTCCATTATTTATTATTATAAGGCTAATTTCTTGCTTTATTGATCAGTAGCAGGACGAATCTCAGTTCCTGTCTCTGGACACTGGTTGGGAATTCCAGCCCAGCCTGGCTTTCCAGAAGCACCAGTGTCTGGGTACAGTCAGTGCCCCAGGGCACACGGGCAGTTTCACCTGCTTAGAATTCCATCCTTAGCTAGCGCTGCAGAGAGGAGAGAGGTTAAACTTTGATCTTTACTCCCTCCTCCTCCCCTGTTCTGCATTTATGTGATCATGATGTTCAAGGCCAAGAATTCTGGCTGCAACCTGTAAGTCACTGTGGTTCTGATAGGTTATGCAATGAAAATACATCTGATCTGTGGGCCTCACTGCCTTTTAGAACAACTTTCCTCAGGGAGAATGTGTGCTAAATCACAAACAGATCTGTGATTTCTAGAATCTGTGTAACATTCATTTAAAATATTTTGATACATCATAGTCTGAAGAAATCTCCCATAGTTTTTGAAAAACACTTTTGTTATTACTTAATATATATTCAACTGCAGTGGAGCCAAAATGTAAATTAATTAAGGTCAGGAATCTTTGTTTTATTATGGATGTTTCCAGCAAGCCTACAGTCGTACCTTCTTCATACCTAGAATATAAGTTTACATCTGTAGTAGTAGAAGTGGCAGTTTTTATGAGAGGAATATATAAGTATATGTGTAATTAAACCTCAGATGCCACCCCCTCCCTCTTTTTGTCTGAATTAATTAATATAACTGACTCACTAGGCCCATTACAGTCACATTTTCAGTTATTATCAACTTTTGGCCTTTGAAGTTTTTGAAATGGATGTTTCTTACTCCCCCCCCTTAGATATTCATATTTTTGGAATCAAATGAACCTAGCTATGAGTCCTGGATCTGCCTCTTGCAGCTGGGTAACTTCTGGGGGTGTAGTTGCCCTTGCTGAGCCCGAGTTTTCTCTTTTGAGAACCCGTTGGCATTAAGTAAGTTAACACACTGGGCTTAGCTTAGTGCCTATCAACAAAATAAGGACTCCGAAATGTTGGATGCTACTGTTGTTGTATACTTTGAAAGATCATGTCATATTTTGTAATTTGGAGCTATTTAGTCAATTTACCCTATTTACCAGTTGGCAAAGTCCTTTTCTGAAGTGTTTACTTTTCACATGTGTTGTACATGCTTCTGTTGATTCTTTTGCTTTAGAAGAAATACGCCTTTTTCAATTGCTTCAGTTATACTTTGAGCCTTTTAGACTTAACCATCATAATGTTACACTTTAAGACAATGATTTTTGTTAATGATTAATAGCTGAAGGTTTATAAACACACCACATGCCCTGTGTGTCGATGTTCCCTCGCAGTTAAATGTGGTTTGCCACACATCGTCGTCTGCTAGATTGATAACTTGTGATGAACTTAGAATCAGACATGGGCATCGTCAGCTTTGTCCTGAAAATTCACGTGGAGCTTGAGAGCCGTCAGCCGCTCACTGCGAGCTCAGCCAGAACTAGAGCTTTCTTCATGCTCATTTCGCCATTTCACATCCTTGTCTTTCCGGGCCCTGCCAGGCCAGAATGAACTGTTTTAGGTCTGAATGATAAGGGGAAATCAAACCAAATTGTGCTGAAATTTTAACAGTTCTGAAGAACTTTGTTTCCAGTTCCTTCGTACTTCACGAGTGAGCTTAAATATCTTGTTGCATTTTTTGTGATGTGTGACCTGGTGATAGGGATAAAGAAGCAATAGTTGCTGAACTCATTAAGAATCATCAGAGAAGGTAGACATGCACAGAGTGACTAGGATCATGCACATTGAGTTTCTGGTGTGAGTTTCAGCTCTTATTTTTGAAGGAAAACAATTATAGTCAATTTATGAAATGCTTGTTATATGCCAGTCATTGGGCACGGATTCTTTCATAAATTTTCACAACAAGCTATAAATGAGCTAATTTATCACTAAGGGAACCAAAGCATACAAAAATTATTTGTCCAAGGTCATACAGCTGGCAAATTACAGAGCTAGGCAGACCCTCACATGAGAAGTAAGACAATTTTTTTTTTAATTTTCGTTTTCCATAGTATAATTAACATTATTGAGTTCTTATGTTTTAATGATAAGAAAACAAAGATGGGATAGAACCAAATCTCTCTCTCTCTATTTATACTTTAAACTTAAAACCTACACACTTCTGAAAACCTTTATTTACTTTAAAGTGGAAAACAACATAATCATTTTAAGAAATCAGATAATTCATGCTTCTAATTTTAACTTAAGACAAGTATAGGGGCTGGTGCCATGGCTCACTTGGTTAATCCTCCGCCTGCAGTACCAGCATCCCATATGGGATTGGTTGCTCCTCTTCCAGGCCAGCTCTCTGCTGTGGCCCAGGAAGGCAGTGGAGGATGGCCCAAGTGCTTGGGCCCTGCACCCACATGGGAGACCAGGATAAGTACCTGGCTCCTGGCTTCGGATCGGCGTAGCTCCGACCGTGGCGGCCATTTGGAGAGTGAACCAATGGAAGGAAGACCTTTCTCTCTGTCTCTGTCTCTCACTGTCTAACTCTATCTGTCAAATAAATAAATTTTAAAAAAAAGACAAGTATAATAACCTATGTTGCTGTACTTCAGCAGTATTCTCAGCACTTCCGATGATACCTGGAAATGTGCTGATGAACATTTTTTTTTCCTTCAGTGTTAAATAGCAAATTATCATCTTTCATAAAGGCAGTTGTATGAAGCGTTCATTCCAAGACCATGTTTTAATTTGAAAAGTTTTTATCCACATATCAATCACAGGTAGAGACGGTGAAGAAGCATGTCGCTTCATTATTCCAACTTCAAACAGGAAACCAAAGTAAGTTGTTGTGGTTTAAATATATACCTGTTTTGTTCCCTTTTGTAACTGGACAAGCATGTATTCTGAAATATTGTTATGTAGACACAACAATATTCACAACAATAAAGTAACTGTGTTTGCTGAATGTACAATGAATGAATAGCCAATGGGTTCTTTAATAGAACCCTTCAAATACTCAGAGAGTTTGTGGTTTGTGTCTTATAAGTGTATTTGGGGTGGGATCAATTGATAGGAGACTTTCCTTCATTGGATTTGCCTGTCCTTTGATTTTCTTAAACATGTCCTTGAAATTATAACTTAATTCCCTTCCCTGTGTCTGTATGTGTTGTTGCATCGGGACCAGTGTGCAGACAAGCCAATGAACTGCCCACAGGTCTCTGAGGAATACTTGCAGAACTGGGGCGAGGAGAAAAGATATGAACAGCAAGAACAGTTTAGAGCTGCTGACTTCTGGGGGCACATTTGCCAGCAGAAAACTCCCTGCTGGCAGCTCTGGTCCTCCAAATTATTATCCCTAACTATTTGCTCTCCTGCAATTTCATCTGCTAGGAATGCACTGTGCAGCTAGTCTGCTACCTCCCATTTAACTGTGGGCTCCTGGGTGTGGATCATGTAGTGCTTCATCCACAGTGCTTGATGCAGGGTCAGGCACAAAACAGGTTCTCAATACTTGATGAAGAGATGCTGAATAAAGTCTTTGCTTTAAGACTGCACTGACTTTATGCCAAATTAGAAATCTATTTGAACTAGCATGCATCCCCTTGTCAAAATAGAAGTACCTTTAGACGGATCAGGGGGTCCCAGGTTAGTAGGAATGGATTAATTTAAAGTTCCCTCTTCTTTACACCTAATTGGAATGGCTGCACTGGTGAAACATGAGTTTATGGAGAACGCAAGGTCTAGGGGAGAGTTTAGGAGAAGGGAAGTAAGCAGACTGGGGATAGAGTATACTTTGGGTTGCAGAGTGGTCACACAGACAGAAACATGGCTGATACGAGGTCACCCTACCAATTCAGCTCTCGTCTTCTCTCCCTTTCCCCTAGTGGTCTGTCCGCTACTGGCTTTGCAAGTATACTTTGCAGTCATTAATCTAAACACTGATGCTTGTTTACTGGTGAACGGAATCCAGTCATGTTTAGAAACTTGGAAAACGTGAGTAGAGGGTACCCTGGGTCTGGGCGCCAGTCCAGTGTGCTTGCCACACTGCTGTGATTCCAAGGCTCAGGGAGAACACCTGGCACAGTGTCCGGCAGCGCCCAGGACAGCAAGGGTGCTGAAGATACACATGGTGTCGAGTGAGTGAAAGCACTAAATGAGGATGCAACCTGTTAGAGATCAAGGAGAAATTCAAGTCTATGGTCCCTGGCTTTTGGAAAAAGAATTCGGGAATTCTCTAAGCTTGGGAAATAAACCAATGTAGATGGGCTCATTTTTCTAAAAGTGCCTTTCTTTCTTGTTGAGATCTTTTTCTTCTTTGGGAGAAACACAAAATTCCGTGAGGATAGGGGCATGTCTGTTTTGTTCACCATCAATACCTGCTGCACCCAGTGCCTGACACCACTGGGACAAACCCAGTGCTTAGTAAATTGTGTGTTGAATGTCCTGTAGGACTCGACTGAGCAGTGGATGTGCTTAGACTGGAACTCGTTTCAGTGTTGTAGGTATTTGGTTGAAGGCATCAGTTTGTACGTTCTCTTTAATACCAGAAAAAAAAAAAAATCTGTGAGACAGCTTTATCTAGTCTTCACTGACCTCCTGTGCAACCAAATACTTGTCAGAGTCTGATAATTCTGTCTTCTGAGTATCTTAAATCTGTCCCATTCTTTCTGTCCCCAAGATACCCCGTTACAACAGGACCTGCACACTTCTTTCCTGGATGGTTTATCTATTGCAGGGCATCTTATCCAGTCTACCTCTTTCAGTCAGTGTTGCTGGCTTCTTTCTTCTTCTCGTGTAACTGGTATTTTGAAAAGTGAAATCTCACTTTGTCACCCCTTTGCTTAAAACCTTAATATCTCATTAAGGCATTGTCAGGTTGTTTGAACTCCGTCATTAACACAGCATTCAAATAACATTTGCACCTCATTTCTCGCCACTCACTCCCGGCTTCCCCCAAACGCCCCGAGTTTGCCTGATGCAGTGTCCTGTCGTGGCTTCTCCTGGTTCTGATTGTTTAGGGTGCCCTTCTCCTCTTCATTTATGCTTTCATCCCTTTTAACGTCCCAGTTCAAATGTCCAGTTCTTTTCTCCTTTCCTGCAGGTCGTCTGACTCCACCTCCACCGCTGTTAGGGTTGGAGCTGATGTTTTATTACCCGTAGGGCTTCTAAAATTGGCTTCTTGCTAGTATCTCTTTTGGACTCTGAACTCGATGGCAGGCACCCCTCCTTACTTAACCCTGAAGCTATATCAGCAACTTGGTCTTTCCCACACAGAAGCTGTTGTATGTGGGTTATTCGTGTTGATTACTAACAGGTATTTGTTTCAGACTCCAAGGGGAATGCAAGCCTGATTCCTATAACCTTAAATAGAGGAGATACATTAAATGATGTTTTTAAAAGATATTCAAGCCTATTTACCAGAGCTGATAATAAATGTTCCAAATGTCTACTTTCTTGTAGAACTTAAGATATTTATAATGAACATGTGTATGACTTGAGGTAATTTAAACCACATCCT
Source organism: Oryctolagus cuniculus (assembly GCF_964237555.1). NCBI lineage: Eukaryota > Metazoa > Chordata > Mammalia > Lagomorpha > Leporidae > Oryctolagus > Oryctolagus cuniculus. The sequence goes on from NC_091444.1 coordinate 46,220,625, forward strand.
ACAATTCCATGAGTGGCTTTAATTATATTTTCCACAAAATATTTGGGTACCCTTGAGACTAGTATATGTTTATATAGACCATAGTGTTCAATCCCTCCCATATGCCTTTGTGTAAAATATGAAATTATGTGAGTAACTCCCTTCCATCAAGAAGCAAAGATTTTACAGCCAAAATTTTCTTAGTCATTTTTAAAAATCATTAAGTAAAGGCTTTCTCTTTTGGGGGGCACTGTGTCAGGCACTAGCAGTTCAGAACTTATCCAAAGAATGCAGTTATGGTAGGGAAAGGGGAACTTGGAGGATTCTTTTCTCTAAATCTTGGGTCTTCGACATCAAGTTTCAGAATTTGAATTGGCTCATTCATCCTAAAGGATAAAGTTCACTGACTTTATATGTTCCTGTAAAAGCATTTATAACACTGACATGTCACAGCACCTCCCTACAGCTAAATATTTTTTTTTTCTTTTTGACTTGGAATTTCTCAGGCAGGAAACAGTGGAAGCAAGTGGCATCAAATCTGTTGACACCCTGCCAAGCGTTAGCCAAGCTTCCATGACTCGTTGTAGTATTGCATCTTGTGTCTCTCAGTTGGCAGCAGCCCCTGGGGCTCTGAATCTAGAAGTAAGGATGGGAGCTATCGGGGGCTCCCACTGTATCCAGGTCTACAGTGAAGAACAGCACAAGCAGGCTCTGAAGAGTTTGCAGCAGTGCACAGAGGGGCACCTGTCCTTATCTCAACCTTCTGCTGCTTTTTCAGAGACATGCACAAAGCCACAAATAGGAACTTTTCTTTTCCACTTTTACTTTTAGGAGATAAGAGGAGCTGATTGATCTAAAAATAAACCCACCTCACTCATACTTGGGACTTTGTGTCATAGTTCAGTGTTTAATGGCAACTGAAATGCTAGGAGTATGAATATGTGCTGTTATGTTTTAGGCCTTTTGTTCCAGTCCTGGTTTTGTTTAGATGACTCTTTTTATTTATTATTATTATTTTTTTGGACAGGCAGAGTGGACAGTGAGAGAGAGAGAGACAGAGAGAAAAGTCTTCCTTTTGCCGTTGGTTCACCCTCCAATGGCCGCTGTGGCTGGTGCATCGGGCTGATCCGAAGTCAGGAGCCAGGTGTTTCTCCTGGTCTCCCATGCAGGTGCAGGGCCCAGGCACTTGGGCCATCCTCCACTGCACTCCCTGGCCACAGGCAGAGAGCTGGCCTGGAAGAGGGGCAACCGGGACAGAATCCAGAACCCAGACCGGGACTAGAACCCGGGGTGCCGGTGCCGCAGGCGGAGGATTAGCCTAGTGAGCCGCGGCGCCGGCCTAGATGACTCTTGAATCTTAGATGTTTGTGCAGAAGTTGTACTGATGAAGACATCTGTGCAGATCCTAGCTCAGAACAATATTTAGTCCTAGGAAATGTTCTGAAACAGCTGCTGGAGCACATCACGTTACAGAAGTGCTTTGCAGGCCTGGTGTACTGCGTGCAGTGCCTTGCCTTTGCCACTGATGATCTGACAGCTGGCTGCCAAGGAATTGCATCGACTGTTGTGAGGAGCAGACAGGACATCCTGGGAAATGATGAGGCCCACTGCTCACCTAAAACAGCCCTGGGGGAAGGTATGTGTGTCCTGCAGCAGTCCCTTGCGTGTAAACTGTTTTGTACAGATAGCTCCAACATGGGATTGTTGTGTGAATGAAATAATGATTCAGTACCTGAATGAAGCAAGACTTAACAAGCCTTGGTTTAATTCAATATATTTTTATGTTTTTATTATTTTTCTTGGCAATGATTTGCTCTTTCTATTTTTTAAAAAAATAATTAAGTCCAATGATTTATGTTGCTTCCATATTAAAAATCAGTACAAGTTTGATTTCAGTTCAAGTACCTGGGTCTCTGCTACCCACACAGGAGACCAGAATGGTATTCTTGGCTTCTGACCCAACCCTGACCATTTTGGCTGTTTGGGGAGTGAACTTGTGGATGGAAGATCTGTCTCTGTTTCTGTCTCTCTTTCCTTCTGTCCCTGCCTTTCAAATAAATGAATAAATAATGTTTTTTAAATTACATAAAAACTCAAATTAGCACTTAAAAATCTATTTTGTCTCCTGACTTTGATTTGATTTAAATATATCAAGAATATTCAAAGTCAATCCTATTGCATGTATTTAATGTGCTATAGTTTACTGCACACTTTTATTTGTGGACATATGATTTATGTGCTTGACTTGATGTATTATTTTTAACTGTATTCATAATTATAGGCTCTGTCACATGGTCTTGTATGTAGCAGCATCCTGACCTGAGGCTTTGCTGCTGCAAAGCGTGGAGGTCCTCTCACGCTTTGTCTTACAGTACGGTAGAAGATTATGTAGAAGTAGTGCAGGGAGGGCTCATAGTCTGCTTTAACATCCCTTGTTTATATATGGCCTGTGCCATTGAATCTGATGTCTCAAGTTCGTCATGAAACTATATAAGGGATAGGTAATTTGAAGATCAAAAATAGAACAAGCTAGAGAATGTTTGTTATCGAAAAGTTTTGCTAATGCTGAAAAATAGATTTCAGTGGAAGTTCTGGTGAGTTACTAGTTTAGGAAAATGGGAGGAAATAGACCCTAATTCGTTTAATCATAGGTATCATGATTATTCATGGGCAATTATTATATGTGTTGTGCTCAGCAGTGAAGTCACCATGATTAATAAGGTGCAGATCTTCGGAGAGCACAGAGACAAGGCAGACAGGCTTTCTTAGGGGAGTAGGCCAACAGCCTGGGAAGGAATTGGCAGGCGATGCTGAATGCAGATTTAAAGGGGGAGTCAAGAGGGGCCTCCTGCAGGGAGCGATGTCTCCTCTTGGGTTTCGGAGGAGAACTGGGAAGGGAGGCTTTCCTGACATCAGTGTCCACAGCAGACCAAGAGGATGGGGCCTAGGAAGCGGGCCACAGTTCAGTGTGGCCAGAGGAGCTGGCAGGAGGGCGAGTGGACAGGTGGGACCCCACGAGGAGAATGATGCGGGAGGAAAGCAGATGTGCTTGTGTGGGACCCCTGATTCTGGAGGTTGGGACACGCAGGGCTCTTCCCCGGCTGCTCTGTCACACGACTCCGCTGCTGGGCGGTGAGTGCTGCAGGGAACTTGGTTACACTGTGGGTTAAAATCTCCTGCTTTCTCTTTGGCCTAAGACTTCAGAGGCTGATGGAGAAAGCTTGGCTCTTCTTTATGCTTCAGAAATGTATTTTTTCACTTCACAAAGGTAGTGTTAGGCTATGCCTCACTTTGCAAATTGCGAGAAAGCCTTTTCTGTGCTCTTGAAAGCCCTGCCCTCTCATTATTGGAAGGAACGATCTGAAAGATGGCCTCTTTGGTCCCATATTTTTGGGTCTGACATCCCCATCACTGACTTTGCTAGTGCCTCCCTTTCGCATTAGCATTTCAGAATGCCCTGGGAGTAACAAGAACGCTGAAAATCTTGGAGTGCCTGAGTATTCCCGAGCGTTTTAATTGAAGGTTGCTTTCTGTTACAGGAAGCCCTATAATGGATTGCAACTTCAAAGAACAGGACACGTAGAAAGCATAAGCCATTGTGATAGTAGTAAGCATAAATCAGGTTTCCCCACTTGCTTACCAGATTTCTTGAACAATCTGGCTAGAAATGCAGAGTTTTGCCTTCCAGCTGCCAGACACATGAGGAACATCCACACGTTGCTACCCCAAGGCCTCCCTTGATTTGCTGATAGGCGTGCGGCTCTGCGAGAGCTCTGCTGGCTGCTAGCACAGTCATCCCAGAGATGCTTACACTGCGGCCAGCTCTGCAAATTGACACCTTCTGCGCCAGTGGGAAAAGGAACCGCTGGAATAAACACATTGTAGAGGATAAGCTTCTAGATGATGTGTGGTTTTCTTGGCTCGTTAGGGTGAATAAAATCAAAGGACCTGGTAGCAAGATCTTACACAGTCTCGGATGTTGTATAAGGTAAAAGTGATGACCTGGGCACAGGTGAAGTTTCAGCAAGGGGAATCCCAGATAAATGCAGCAGCGTTAATCTACCCTTGGAAAACCAAAAGGAAGAGCCATCTGACTTCAGTTACTGTCCATTTTAGTAGAGATTGTAATAAATCTCTGTGAGATACCAACATTAAAATGAGAGGGGTTCTGTGGATTAAGCCACCACTTGGGACACCCAAATCCCATGTTGGAGTGCCTGGTGTCAGTCCCAGATACTCTGCTTCCAATCTGGCTCCCTCTGGCTACCCTCATGGGAGAGCTGGATTGAGTTTGTGGCTCCTGGCTTCGCCCTGGCCCAGCCATGGCTGTTGCAGGCATGTGGGAAGAACTAGAGGGTGAAAACTCCCTGTTTTGCCCTCTCTCTGTGTCACTTTGCCTCTCAAATACATAAATCTTATTTTTTAAAAAAAGAGGTCTCGACTAGATTTGAAGTTGTCATGTGCCATGTTTAGAAATTAAAGCTATTATTTAGGACTTTAGGACCTGTCCAAGTATAATGAGTCTCATAATATAGATTTGAAAGTCGTATTCAAGTCATTGTCATGTGGATTAAAATAATGGAGACCTAGGCCGGCGCCGTGGCTCAATAGGCTAATCCTCCACCTTGTGGCGCCGGCACACCGGGTTCTAGTCCCGGTCGGGGCGCCGGATTCTGTCCCGGTTGCCCCTCTTCCAGGCCAGCTCTCTGCTATGGCCAGGGAGTGCAGTGGAGGATGGCCCAGGTGCTTGGGCCCTGCACCCCATGGGAGACCAGGAAAAGCACCTGGATCCTGGCTCCTGCCATCGGATCAGCGCGGTGTGCCGGCTGCAGCGGCGGCCATTGGAGGGTGAACCAACGGCAAAGGAAGACCTTTCTCTCTCTGTCTCTCTCTCTCACTGTCCACTCTGCCTGTCAAAAAAAAAAAAAAAAATAATGGAGACCTTAGCACTAAGGAATTCTGTAAACTACAGACACATTTTTGAAAATAAAAGTCAATCTCCTGCAGTCACTGTACCTAACCTGAATTTAACACATCCGTTTTCTGATCCTATTAAATTTGCTTCAGAAGTTTAAAGCTACACCATTAGAAGAATACAATCACTTTTTAAATTCATTGTTAATTACCCAGTCAGCAGATGAAGACTGTTGCTAATACACATTCTGTTGATATATGAAAAAAATTCTTTCTGCTTAATGAAGTGCTATTGTTTTCTTTGAAAGGAAAAATTTTAACTGTAATGGGTGTCTTGGACTTTCTTTCTTTTAGATTTATTTATTTGAAAAAGTCAGAGAGAGATTGATCATCTATTTGCTGGTTCACTCCCCATATGATTGCAAAGGCCAGGACTAGGGCTGGCCAAAACCAGAAACCAGAGCTTCATCTGGGTCTCCCATGTGGGTGGTCTCCCACCCAGGTACATGTGGGTCCAAGTACTTGGGCCATCCTCTGCTGCATTCCCAGGTGGATTAGTAGTGAGCTGGATTGGAAGTAGAGTAGCTAGGACAGGAACAAGTGCCCATTTGGAATGCCGGCATCACAAGCAGCATGTTTACCCACTACGCCACAACACCAGCCCCAAAGATTTTTGTCTTCTTTGTTCTGTCAGCCTATGCTTTTTGATCAAGATACTTTATATTTCTTCAAATATGACTTCAAAATATAGCAACTGTATAGAAACCATCAAGGTGAAACATATTTGTAGTAAATTGAAAAGTTTTAATAAACTAGAAATCTTAAAATGTGTATTTTTATTCTGTTTTTTATTATACCCTCAATAATAATTGTTAATTAAATATTTACTAGTACCTTCTGCTGTATTCTACAGATTATTAGAGGTAAGTTAGCATAGGTTTGCATAGGGGGCGACATAGCCAGAGCTTGGGATGCTGGCATCCCATAATAGAGTGCTGATTCCAACCCAGGCTGCTCCACTTCCTATCCAACTTCCTGCTAATGTGCCTGGGAAGGCAACAGATGATGGCCCAAGTACCTGGGGCCCTGCCATCCACATGGGAGACCTGGACCTGCTCATGGTTTTAGCCTGGCCCAGGCCCTGGCTGTTGCAGTTATCTGCGGAGTGAAACAGTAGATGGAAAATTCTCTGTGTCCCTCCTTTCCACCGTCCTTCCCTATCATCCTGCCTTTCAAATAAAGAAATAATCTTTTAAAAGAATGGTTTTGCATTAGTTTTTGAGTCAGAAAACTCAAGAATCCTGTATTTGTCCATGCCCCCTTTCACCTTTACATTTAAATGTGAACAAGTTAAGTGTCTCTAAGTTCATTCTTTCTTCAGTTGCACAATACATTAATAACTATATCATAGAATTCCTATGAAGATTAAGTGAAAGAACAAGCACAATGTGTTTAGTTATAATATTTTAGTGTTAAGTTTAATGTATAATACTTAATATTATCAGAGTGATGTTTATGTCTAATTACCTGGAATATTTAATCTTCATTTTGTTTAACATAATAGCAATTCATTATCTTTTTGAACCTGCTAATGATGCTAGCAGCACATTGATTTTATTGTTCAGAGAATAAATGAAAACATATTGTAGCTTCATGAAGGAGCAGCACACAGCAATGCAGTGTCACCAAAACAAGCCCTGGTGACAATGTCATTTGGTATTGGGCACTTCTCAGGAATTTGGGCCTCTCTTGAAACACAAAGAGATCAAAGGTAAATTCAATACACGTTATTTAAAGATAAAGTTAATTTCTGAGAAGACCATCATAGTAATGAGGCTCTCTGAGAGAGAAAGGATTGCCTGGCAAGTTTTTGCACAAATTAGACAAAGAAAATAAGCCTGGGGTCTTATTCAAATGACCCTTATAAAATGATTGAAATTAATGAAGTGCTGTGGCATCTGACTAAAATTCAGTAAAGATAGAAAGGAACGAGTAGTGATGTACTTTATAAGGAAAAAGTTGAAACTACTAGAGTATTTCAGCAAAATTGAAAGCGTGACCTGTGTTCCTTATCTGTAAATATGGTTAAGTGTGATAAGTTAACTGGAATACTGTGTATAAAATGCTGAGGTCATTTCCTGGCACTAGTATGAACTTCGTGGAGATAAGCTACAATTGGGTCTCCACCCAGGACTTCAACTATTACTATTAAGTTAGATTTGTTTGTGATGCCTGTTTGATAATAGGCTCAGATAAGGAGCAAAAGTCTGTCATGTAATTTATTTACTTTTTAGTATGCACTAGACTGTGTTAAATGCCTTCTGTTACAGTATCTCACATAATGCCTACAGCAGTTCTGTGATTACCTCTTTGCGGAGATGAATCAGCGGAGATTCAGGTTCAGTGGGTTGCAGAGGTTGAGAGGGATTTGACCCCAGGCAGTCTGGCTGCTGCAGACTCACTGCTTCCTACAGTGAGGGTTTAGAAATGGGATAACAGGCAGGAAGGGGTCCTCTTAGAAACTGGAACAACACAGGATTTAGCGTCCCTAAAGAAAGCAAAGAAGCAGATAATGTCAGCACAGTGTCACCTTCTAAAGAATTAGGCCCTCATGAGGATTGATCACATCAATGATGGCAGAGACTTGAAGACTCTTAAACCACATTGTGTCGACATGTGGACATGTCATGATGAACCCTCCAATAATTACAGGATAAATAAAAACACTACCAAAAACTGGAAGACAGACCATAGCATGGTGGCAAATATCAAATTGTATCAACTTGGTAAATTGTACTGTAGCATGTCCCTTTTTAGATCCTTTAAACCGGAAGTTACTGTTCAGATGCGACATCCTGAGTGAAGGCTGTCTTGATTCTGTGGCAGCTGCCTGCTGTTTTTCCTTCAGTGGTGCTAGTTCCTTGGCCCCCTGGAGCTGACTTGGGCATTGTTTGCTGTCTCACTTTCCTTTAGTGGAAGTCCTATGGAGACAGGAATTTCTCTTTTATTCACTTTTTAAAAAATATTTATTTTATTTATTTGAAAGACAGAGTTACACAGAGAGGTAGAGACAGAGAGAGAGGTCTTCCATCAGCTGGTTCACTCCCCAGAGGGCCGCAACGGCTGCAGCTGCGCCAATCCAAAGCCAGGAGCTAGGAGCTTCTTCCAAGTTTCCCACGTGGGTGCAGGGGCCCAAGGACTTGGGCCATCTTCTACTGCTTTCCCAGGCCATAGCAGAGAAATGGGTTGGAAGTGGAGCAGCCGGGACTAGAACTGGCGCCCATATGGGATGCCAGCGCTTCAGGCCAGGGCATTAACCCACTGCGCCACAGCGCCGGTCCCATTCACTTCTGTTTCTCCAGAACCTGGCATGTACCAGGTGCTTAACAACTAGTTACTGAATGAATGAATGAAAAATACCTTTTCAGGGTAACTAGGTTGAATGTTAGTCTATAAGAATGAGTGGGTTTATTTTTCTTCAAAGTCCAACAGATTGGAGATGGAGTTTCTGGGACCCTAAGCCATCCAGGGGTGGGGACACTTTTCTTTTCTGCCAAGGTCATCTGGACAGATACCTGTGACAGCATTCATGGGTCATACAGAGTGGTCAATTTAAAAGTTAGCCTGTTACAGATTGATTGACTTTTGAGTCCAACCTGAGCTTGCTAGGCGAGGCCAGGCCAAATGATCTTGCGAGTCCTTCACAGGCCCTGGGCCAGACATTCCCCCACTCCTGGACCATGAATGAAGGTGCTTTTGAAGACAACTCAGATCAGGTCGAAGGGAAACTCTGGAAGACAGTGCAGGCAGCCTCATTGCTGGGGTGAAGTTCAGTTCCGTGGTGGCAGGTGCCCAGATAATAAGGACACTGCTGAAGCAGGTCTGCAGAGGCAGCAGAAATCATGCTCATGACAGTGGTGACAGCCGAGTGTCTGATGTGTTAGGTGAGAGCAACGTCACCACCTGGCAGGAAGGAAAACCAGGACAAGAGATCTGTGGGATCTGTGGCCCCAGAGAGCGAATCAGCTCAACCAGCTCAGCAGAGTCCACCTTAGTCATTGTTTTTTGTCCTGAGGACATCATGTGCTTATTTGCTTTAAATGCCTTGTAAAGGGCCCTGGATACTTTTGGCATTGGCTTTGACATTGATGTAGCTTAGCTAAGGAGAGAACGGGTTCAGCCACACCTAGACAGATGTGGTGCAGAGCATAGGGCGCCTGGACGGAAAGGGGAGTTGAGAAATTGGGTGGAGTGCACGGCAGCTGGGCAGTTAGCAGCAGGGTGGAGGTAGTTGGGTTGGATAAGAGGTTCTGTTTGGTCTCCCAGGGTGTTCTGTAGCACAAGGGTCTGTGGTCATGGGACATAGATTTTCACAATTGTCGAAAAACCTCATTTGGTCGCACCCTGAGATAAGCGTTTAGTTTCTCTGGGTCTACTTGAAGGTCACCAGTGTCCAGGACTGTTTTGTTAACTCCCCCTTTCCTCGTGTCTAATCTTTATGCTGATTCAAATGATTGCACAAACTCCTAACAGAACATCTTGGCTGTTTACACGACACCAAAGAATTGTTTTGACAGAAAACCTTCTACTCCAGCAAAAGGGTCGGACTTGGTTCAAAACAAGGGTGTCTATGCAGTGTTTTCATCTCTGTGCCAGAGTGCACCATGGTTCAGCGCTGATGTTTTCCCATGGAGTTCCCAGAGTTCCTTGCTGCGGTGATTCAGGATGGACGGAGCAGTGAAGGTCTGCTCTGGGGCCCACTGCTGCTGCTTTGCTTAGGAGGCTGTGCACCCAACAGAGTGGTTTGTGGGCTTGTTTAGGTTGCATTTCATAGCTGATGGTCCTAGATTTGGAGTCAGTGTGGCTCTAACCCTGCTTTCCCCAGCGGAGATGCACTTCCTCAGTTGTACAAGAGCGTTTCAAAAGGTTCTTGGAAAAATAGAATTAAAAGTTGAGTTTATTTGGGGGCAGAGAATGTTTGAATCCATGTATAGTGTTTTTCATAATATAGATTCCCAAGAACTTTTTGAAGATACCTTGTATACATGAGTTCATAATGTTTGGACCAAAATAAAATGACCTGTTAGTTATATTTTTATGAACTTTTTGAAGTACCCTTTTGTATTTTCAATGAATCTTGAATTAACAGAAAATATAAGAATAATTTGTAATATAACACATTATATAACATTTACTCTTTCATTCAAATTCCACTTCATTTTCTTTACATCACAAAGCTCTGTTTCTGAAGAGTAGGATTAGGTGACGTGGGGGGTGGGGGGCAGGCAGTATTTGGTTCTGCCTAAAATGGTCTAGAATCAACAAAGTTTGGAGAGTATTCTTGGAATCGATGATCAGTTCTTGTGAGGACATATCATAAAAGATGTGTACAGCATTTTTAAAGCTAGGAACCAGGTTTTTAAGTTCTTAAAACTTCAGAACTGCTTCTGGGTGGCCAAACAAGGCAGAGAGAGGATGAGAGAGCAACAACATTGATGGGACAACTGTGGAAGTTTTTTTGACTGAAATATGCTTAGCCCAATAAGTAGCCTTTGAGCAGAGTTCAGCAGTGGATCATCTCTGCTTACTCTTGCCAGTAAAATCAGTAACAGGTGTGGAATAACTAATGGCGAGTGCCGGTCTAATGGCAGGAAAACAGCATGAAGTGGAGAGTGTGCAGAACATTGCCGTAAAGCCTCCCTCTGTTTAGAACCCATTTATGGGCCGGCACCACGGCTCACTAGGCTAATCCTCCACCTTGCAGCGCCGGCACACCGGGTTCTAGTCCCAGTCGGGGCACCGGATTCTGTCCCGGTTGCCCCTCTTCCAGGCCAGCTCTCTGCTGTGGCCAGGGAGTGCAGTGGAGGATGGCCCAAGTCCTTGGGCCCTGCACCCCATGGGAGACCAGGAGATTACCTGGCTCCTGCCATTGGATCAGTGCAGTGCGCCGGCCACAGCGCGCTGGCCGCGGCGGCCATTGGAGGGTGAACCAACGGCAAAGGAAGACCTTTCTCTCTGTCTCTCTTTCTCACTGTCCACTCTGCCTGTCAAAAAAAAAAAAAAAAAAAAAAAAAAAAAACATTTATGCCAGGCAAACATGGAAACATGGAACAAGCTTCTTTCAAAGCCGGACTCACCTCTTACTACTTAGTGTCCAAGGAGATGTCATTGTTTCCTTCCTGTCCTTGTTTCTTCAGCCTCAGACAGCCCATGGACTGTCCCAGACCCTTGAACTTACTCTTTGGAGCACAGAGAATTTGCAGAAGTAAAATCTCTGCCCTTAGAGGACTGTGTCTTAAAGCATTTAAGACATCTGCATTCTATATTGGAGGGCCTGGGTTGGACACTCACCCCTAGCACTTGGTTTCGGCTTCCTGCTCATGCAGACCCTGGGAGGCCGCTGGGAAGGCTCAAGTGGCTGGACTCTTGCCACCCACAGCAGGGACCTAAATTGCATTCCCAGCTTCAGCCTCATCTGCCTCAGAGTGAACCAGCAGATGGGAGCACTCTCATTCTCTCATCTTCCCTCTCTCTCTCAAATAGAGAAATAAAACTTGGAAAGAGTATGTAAAGCCCACAAACATTTATGCTATAAGGTCTGATATAGAGAACAGGTCTGTATTGCTAAGTGGCTATAGAATGTTAGATGCAGGGTTTTTTTGTTTTGTTTTGTTTTTGTTTTTTGTTTTTTGTTTTGGTTGGGGGAGGATCTGGGGGAAAATTAGACAAGATTTCTGGAAAGAAATAACACTTGAGTTGGTCTTTGGAGGATGGACATGATGTTAATAGGTAGAATCTGAGGCAGCAAGCATTGTGAGTAAAGGCATCCTAGGGTCAGAAAAGCTGAGTGCTTATCTAGAGCATGTGGGGAAAGTCTGCTAGGGTCTAACTGGAGTTTGAGATTTTTTTTTTTTTTTTTCAGAGACAGGGCTAGGAGTGTTCATTGGGACCTGTTCTCCTGACAGGCTAAGGAATTTAAACTTCTTATGAGCTAGCAACAGCAGCTGTCAGAACTGTTGTGGACGGAATGTTTTCATGAGATAGATAATTCAGTGATATGTCTGACACCTTCCAGAAGTATTACACATTGAACCCATCGTATTATTCTAAGCCTGAAGGTCAAAAATTGAATCACAGACAGTTCCCTGGTGCTCCATAGTGTAGCATTTTTCTTGCTTGGCCTTGTTAGGTTTCTTTGGGGTCCAACATAGAAAATGGCATAAAAGGCAGAATTGTGTGCCATTTAGTTTTTTGATTTACTCAAAAATGTGGCAATGATATAAAATAAATAGAAAAGAAATGCAGGTGGTTAATGGCTCTTTCTCAGTTTTACTTATTGATTGTGTCAGCAAAAACAGATTAACTGAAAGTCATAATTAACATCAAGGGAGTATGAGAAAAATGTTTCTTATTTAGAAAGAAAAATATGAGAGACTAAGAAGATAAAAAAGAATGTTAGTTTTTAGAAATAGTTTTAAGCTTTAAATTTGAATAACCAAGTTAAATTGAAGCCTGCTAATAGCATTGGTAATTAATAGTCATGGGATTAGTAAACTGTCCAATATTTGGCAAGAAAACAAAGAATAGATGAGGTCCAAATAAAAGTGCTGTTTAATGTGCGTGTGTGTGTACTTCCATGTACTGAACAATGACCTGTCTCTTCTGAGAATGCTCCACTGAGCACAGATAGGATTTAGAATTCTTCCTGTGAATTTGTGTTTTACGGTAGAAGTCGAAATGATGTGATTAGTTCAAATTTTCTAAGAAATCATTAGCAGAATTTCTGTTTCCTTTAAGTGTATAATTTTCTTTGAAGATAAATTGAAATTCAGGAGTTGGAGAATGAAGAGAGATGTGAGAGATTTTCATCTCTCTAGTTCAGTGTCACATAAAATACAGGACATTTTAATTAAGGAAGAAAAGCTCAGTTTGTTGATTGTCTTGATATACACAAAAGCACTCAGTGCAAATTTACTCCTGAAATTTGTCATCTTTTACTTTGAAAAAAGAATCTGAAATGTGAGCGTTTGGCAGCAGTGAAGACACCGCCTGTGATGTCCACATCTCAAATGTGGCCGTCTGGGTTTGCGTCCTGGTACTTCTCATTCCACTCCCAACCCCAGCTTCCTGTTAATGGTCACCTTAGGAAGCAACAGTTCAAGTTACTGAGTTCTTGCCCCCGACACAGGAAACTCATTGAGTTCCTAACTCCAGTTTAGGACTGGGCCAGAACTAACTGTCTTGGACAGTTGGAGGCTGAACCAGTAGATGGAGTTTTGTCTGTCTCCTCTGTGTCACTCTCTCAGATATACAAAAATAAAACTTGAATGTAAAAATCTGCTTAAGAAATTATAGCAGCATTTGCCTGATGTGTTTTCGTCAGATGAACTCCACAAAATTTGAGGATCACCATTGATGGGGAATCTGAATCCAAACGCTAGGCTGTGATTTATCCTTCCCCATTCCTCAAGTCCTGTTTACACTGTGGTTCTTGGAGAGTAGGAAAGGGACCAACAGGAAAACACATGGGTCCAGAGAGAAGGATTTGGAATTGCAGAATGAGAGATTCTTTCATTTGTGGCAAAATTGAAGATGGTTTGAATCCAGGAAGAACAATTTACACATTGGCATTTGAAAATCTTTGCAGGAACTGGATACTTCCCCGTGCTTGATGCAGTGAAATGTCTACAGAGCTGTGATTTTTGGTTTCTTAACTGACATTATGCTGCAGTTAGATCTTCTATCAAAGGAAAAGATTTCAAAGGCCAGTTCTGCAAGAGGAAACAACGCATCACTCCTTGTGAACAGTTATGACAGAATGGCTCCCGAACAAGTCTAGTGATGGCAACCACATGGATCGGCGTTTTTCAATTTACTTGCAGAATGTTTCTCAGATTCTGTCACACTCAGATTCTTGAAGGTGACAATGTTGTATAGTAGATAAAAGCATTTCTGCCCCTAGCAACTGTAAGTGTTTCAGGTTAAATAATGTTATCTTTTAAACTCAGATTTTCATCAGTGTTATTTGCAGATACTGAAAAAAAAAAAACTCATAGAAAACCATATGTGATCTCTTGGTGATTAAATTAATATTATCCATAGATTGCTTGAATTGAAAGAAACCTAGAAAATAAATGATCCTATTTAAAATGGAAATTCAGTCAAGGATTTCAGGTGAAGTCAAGAAGCTGTTTGAGTCCTGCTAAACATAAATTTATCATTGAATTCTGTAGTGATGAGACAACATTGCTGGTATTCTGGTTAAAACTCTTTGTTTTATAAGAGAGATATGGAAGAGAGCAAGATATCTGGAAGATACTGAGACTTCTCAAATGCCTGTATATAAAAGCTTTTTTTTTTTTTTTTTTATTTGACAAGGTAAAGATATAGACAGTGTGAGAGAGAGACAGAGAGAAAAGTCTTCCTTCCATTGGTTCACTCCCCAAATGGCCACTACGGCCAGCGCTGTGCCGATCCCAAGCCAGGAACCAGGTGCTTCTTCCTGGTCTCCCATGCGGGTGCAGGAGCCCAAGCACTTGAGCCATTCTCCACTGCCCTCCTGGGCCACACCAGAGAGCTGGACTGGAAGAGGAGCAACCGGGACTAGAACCCAGTGCCCATATGGGATGCTGGCGCCGCAAGCGGAGGATTAACCAAGTGAGCCACAGCCTCGCCCCAAATGCCTGTATATAGATGTGTGTAGCAGACCTGGGATTATTATCACCATTGTTTCTATTATACTTCACTCAAATCTAAATCCATATGTTGTTTCTTGCTGACCTCTCAACCCATTCCCCTTTCTTCAGGGTAATGGGATTTTGAGTTGGGCATATGACTATGTAGCTAATAATGACTTTATTTATCACCTACCCATCCATCTAGGAATGGCCATGTGACTAGGTTTTTGCCCTCATAAGTAGAAATGGAATGTGCAGTCTTCATCACTACTGGAAAGATTTTATTTCCCCTGCTTGTGGGTTTGAATATGATTTATTAGCATAACTTCAATGATGCATTCAAGGCCCATGTCCTAATGGAGCAATGGAGTAGGTGGGTGTGTGTCCCCAAATGGCCTATTGGAATAAAACCACTCATTCACCTTGGGTGGGTGCCTGCCTCTGGAGAGAAAAATGGACCTATCACTTCTAACTGTCAAATGGTTAAAAATAGGTTGGAATTATGCTTTGTAAGCTGTAAATTTTATACTGTTTGCAAGACATTGACTACAAGATACATAGATATAAGTATTTGGAAAATAAACATCACATACATTTCATCAGATTCTAAATTTTTTTTCAAATATTTATTTATTTATTTGAGAGGCTGAGTTACAGATAGAGGGAGAGACACAGAGAGGTCTTCCATCTGTTGGTTTACTCCTCAAATGGCCTCAGTGTTCAGAGCTGAGCCAATCTGAAGCCAGAAGCCAGGAGCTTCTTCCAAGTCTCTAACGCTGGTGCAGGGGCCCATGCACTTGGGCCATCTTCCACTGCTTTTCCAGGCCATAGCAGAGAGGTGGATCAGAAGTGGAGCAGCCAGTGCCTGTGTGGAATGCTGGTGCCTTAGGCATAAGCTTAACCTACCACACCACACTCTGGCTCCAAATTTTATTTTTTATGACAGCGTATCTCACACTAAAATAAGACTAGAATTATTTAAACATTTTTATTGAATATTTATAATTTTTACTTGTTTATGATTTTTAAAATGAACTTGGGATATTTAACTTTATAATTTTCTTTCCCATCTATTAAATTTTAGAATGTATACAGGGTAGGGGCCAGCGCTGTGGCGCAGCAGGTTAAAGCCCTGGCCTGAAGCACCGGCATCCCATATGGCTGCCGGTTCTAGTCCAGCTCTCTGCTGTGGCCTGGGATAGCAGTAGAAGATGGTCCAAGTTCTAGGGCCTCTGCACCCACATGGGAGACCCAGAGGAAGCTCCTGATTCCTGACTTTGGATCAGCTCAGCTCCAGCCATTGTGGCCATTTGGGGAGTAAACCAATGGTTGGAAGACCTCTCTCTCTCTCTCCCCCTCCCTCTCTACCTCTCTACATCTCTCTCTCTCTCTCTCTCTACCTCTACCTCTCTCTGTAATTCTGTCTTTCAGATAAATGGACAAATTAAAAAAACAAAAACAAAAACAAAAAACCAGGGGCCGGTGCTGTGGCACAGCAAGTTAACGCCCTGGCTTGAAGCGCCGGCTTCCCATATGGGCATCAGTGCTCCACTTCCGATCCAGCTCTCTGCTATGGCCTGGGAAAACAGTAGATGGCCCAAGTCCTTGGGCCCCTGCACCCACATGGGAGACCCGGAGGAAGCTCCGGGCTCCTGGTTTTGGATTGGTGCAGCCCTGGTGGTTGCAGCCAATTGAGGAGTGAACCACCGGATGGAAGATCTCTCTCTCTCTCTTTCTCTGCCTCTCCTCTTTCTGTGTAATTCTGACTTTCAGATAAACAAATAAATCTTTTAAACAAAACAACAAAATATACAAAGGGACATCAAAAATTTCATGAGAAAATGAAATTAAACAGTAATGCAAATTTTCCATGAACTTTAAAAAGTCATCTTGTGTTGTCTTTGAAAAGAGCATAAACATTTGCAAAACTTTGAGAATTACATGTGACATCATAAAGATTATCGCGAATCCAGTTTAAATAGAGTAATTTTCTGGCAATGATAATTTTCTCAAAATTTTTGGAACACTGTAGTGCTCAACTGTGGGCACATCCCTCATATAAAGTACTCATTGGCATTTGAATAATTTATTCTGTCAACAAGTTATCCTTTTATAGTTAATTGAAGCTAAAATGGTTTGGGTCCCTCTGATTTATTAATTGCACTACATAGTTTTTACAGTTCCATTCTGTTTTTATTGCCAAAGCAAATTATTTTGTATCTTTTTTCCAGTAATATTTTTCAGCTTCAAATTACTCTGTCAACTGCCTCACATTAGAGAGGATGTAGAAAATGAACTCTGCCCTTCCCTGGGCATCATACAGTTTTGAAATGGCTCTTATTAAGCATTTTGATTTCTCTTAGAATTGACAGCAATTGAGTCATAGCATGAGGAAGAAGGAATAGAGGGCTTCTGCCCGCAAATACGGATGCTCCTCTACCTACAATGGGTTTGCATCCTGACAAGTCTAATGTTGACTGAAAATAGTCCAAATTAAAGATGCATTTAATACACCTAAGGGACAGAAACCTTCACTTAGCTACACGGAACACTATAAAGGGTTGGTTGTTCACCCTGGTGATTGCCTGACTAGGAGTTGGAGAGTCAGGGAAACAGAGTGTGTACCACTTTCACACACATTGTAAAGTCAACTGTGTATATCAAACTGTCCTCAGCCATCAACTGTTGTCAAGCTGTCAGAGCTGTCTGTAGCATGTAACATGTCTCCATTTTATCTTTCAGTCTAATCCTGAGCTTCCTTAGTTTTCATCAATGCCACTGTGTTAGACATGTCGTTTGGCCTTAAAATAAGTGAGCTGTTCTTGTCTGTGCTATATTATTAGCCAGCCAGTGAATCATTGAAGAATTTAGGGATTCAAATTTCTTAAGTACCCATGATGAAGAAAAATAAGGTCCATTCATTTAGTGGCTGTAAAACAATGAGAGGGTAGCTAATTTAAGCCCTGAGAATCACAAATTTTTAAGAAAATCATAGAGAGTAAGTTGCAAAATTAGGCCCAATTGCACATGAAATATTTAGCATCAGGCGGTACTGGGCTTCTGGAGTGCACTCAGCCAGTGTGCTGATTCATTGGCAAATTCTTGTCCACCCTGAATGATGTAAATGCTGCTTTGATACATGTCTGGCAGTTGGTGAGCTATAAATCTCTATGTCAATGTACATATCAAATTATGGCATTATTAATTTATTAAAATTCAAATGGTCAGTATGTAATAGGCACTTTACCAACCACTTGCATTTTAACAAATGCAGAAATTTAGTGATTTATAGATTGTACATATACACAAAGCTTTCTTTTTCCTCTCAGCTCTTCTAGTATTTTGTAGAGTAAGTCTGTTAGACATTCAGAATACTGAAATGTCCTGCAATGAGAGTAGCATAGGTCCCATGTTATTTACAAGCACCAAAGTGCACGTATTCATAAGCAAAGGAGAATCTCTCTCTTTAGAGAGAATATAACCAAATCATGGGTTTATTGAATTACTTAGACTATATCTACCTCCCACAACAGCATGGGCTCTGGTGTGTGGATGCGGTGAGGAGGAGGATAAAGGAGAGGACAAACTGGACACAGAGCAGGCAGACAAACTGTTTGGGAGCTGAGATGAGCTCCAGAGATAGGAAGGAGGGAGTTGACACAAGTGATTGGAGTGATTGCAGCCTCTTCAGGGTCCAGAAGCCAGGTACAGGATCCACCTGGAAGGGTATTTGCCTTTCAGGCAAATGAGATGGCATGAGAATCGGAGGAAGTAACTACAACAACAATGAGTGTACTGATCTGGTTAGGGCAATAAACATGAAGTTGATGCCTATGTGGGGGGAAGGGAAAATATTATCAAAGGTGTAGTCTGAGAAATTTGCAGGGTGTATTTGACAAGAAGTTCATTCAAAATAACCTGTCAATGGGGTACTCTGATCTATAGGCATGGGATATATATTGAAAGAACATGCTTAGGAAAATACAGTGAAAACTCATTTTATTTGTCATTGATTTTTATTACTTATGTGAAAAGCAGAGAGACAGAGATCTTCTATCTGCTGGTTTACCACCCCCTTGCCTGCCAAATGCTTGTAACAACCAGGGCTGGGCCAGGCCAACGCCAGAAGGCAGGAATTCAACCTGGGTCTGTCTCTCTCTCCTTTTCAGTTAAATACATCTTTAAACAACAACAGCAAAGACTACCAAATCTTGGATGACCACTTTTGAAGTATATGACTAATATTTTACGATTCTATGGTATCTATCACATGGCCAACTTAAAGAGTAACTTTCTTTTTTGGACTCTCTTCGATTTGGATGCAGTGAGAAAATACTTCCTTATTAAACTATTCTTAAAGATATATTTGTTAAACTTAGCAATATCATAGATACTGTGTTAAGCAAAGGTGGTATTTTGGAATACTGCATTATAAAAAACACCCAGCACCTTTCATAAGTTGGCTTCTTTCAGCTTCTACATCAGTACTCATTGTGATTTAGTCAAATCATTCTCAGTTTGTACCTTTCTGCTCCACCCATGTCATGCTGTTCTTCCTGCTTCATTAAGAACCATTTAAAATACTATAGAAATCAACAATAAATAATTTTAAACAACTGTGTGTGCCTACAGTCCTTAGTAATTTGCAGAACACTTCTCCCACCAAATATCACCTTTTAATTCTTATAATAGTCTTATGAGATCCAAAGTATTGTTTATTGTGCTCAAGTGAGCCATGAACCTGCCTGATTCTTCAGCTGACTTGAGTATTTTTCACAATATCCCCAATATCTTGTTTTTCTCCTGCTTCTGAGGTTTCAGGATATCGGTTCAAGAATGGACTCGATCACTTCCACCCTACTTGTCTACTCTATGTTGTAAATCTTTTACTCCTAAGACTGAGACTAACTACAAAGAGTTTGACTTAGTAACTGTGAAGCAACTTAAAATTCGTTGAAATACCTATCAGATTTATTGACATCAACTTACGATACCAGATAACAAAGATTTTAACAGAATTGTTCTACTTTTTGAAAACTTGTTTTAACATTCCACAGATAACACCTTATAGGGTTGCTCTGAATTGCTTAAAGAGAAAGGCACATGTGGCAATGAATCATTACATTATTGATACAATGAAAATGATTAAAGAATTGCAGTTGTTCATCACACTAATAAATAAAATTGTTTATACATTTTTCCATTATGGAAATGGTCAAAATGTTCAGATAGATTCTCTAGTTTGATATTGTAGAAAGCTCTATATTTTATTAGGAATTTTAAATTACTGAGTCATTACATTATATGTGTTTTGTATATCTTGTTAGTACACAGAAGCCATGTTTAAATATTTACATTCTACAAATTCTCAGTGCCATCTGTCTCAGTGGATTGAATGAATGTCTGACTTAGCTCCCAGTTCCACCTGCTTCTTCATGCAGTCATCTTGTGCTGTTTGACATCTAGTTTGACAGGATTTAGACTGCTGGTTCCAGCACAAGTTGACGTATTAAAATTTTATATGCTTCTATTAAAGTTGCATTGAGTGCCTACAGAGTGCTTTGTTAAGTGGTCATTAGATTTTGACTCTGAATGGAGTCCTGAATTACGGAACTCTGGTTCATCCTGAGTAATTTGGATGTTTATAAGGTTCAAGATAATTAAGACAAATTAAGAGTCGCTTGTTTTTTTTTTTCTTGAAAGAGCATTTCTTTTTACATACTTTTTAAAATTTTTGATAGGTTTTAACAAACATACAAATTATACATGTTTGTGAGGTACTCAGTGATGCTTCAGGACAAGTATACATTGTGTAAGGTCCAGTTGTGGTGAATACATTTATCTCTTCAGTCTTCCTTGTAAGATCCTACAGATTTCATTTAAACTTCTTTCTTTTTTTATAGAAAGCTTTTATTTAGTAACGACTTCTGGATTATAGTGGTTCTTCCCCCCCATATCTTCCCTCCTACTCCCAAACCATCCCACCTCCTACTCCCTCTCCCATCCTATTCTTCATTAAGATTCATTTTAATTATCTTTATATACTGAAGATCAACTCTATACTAAGTAAAAATTTCAACATAAACTTGTTTCTTTCACAACTTCACACAGTGAAGTCAGTTCATTATTGTACAGTAGGAATGTTAACCTGAACAGAGCAATAAAAGCAAAGGGACTTTTACATTCACTAAGGAAAACAGGAACCTCAGAGGAGGACCAGTATCAGGAAGCCAAAGGGATTTTTCTGTTAATCATGGAGAGGCAAAGAAGAGCTTAATCAGACACTGTAAAAAATTAGATAGTCAGCTAGCAGATCAAACACTTAAACCTAGTTCTGTTTGACCCAAAAGTCAGGCTCTTCTCTGCTACTCTGCTGTCCTGCTTTCATCAGTGAATGTCCCAGAGCTCCATGCTAGAACTGAATCGATGACTCAAATCTAATAGTGTGGGAGGTTTATAAGGACAGGTAGGAAGCTCTGCACTTGGATCAAGGGAACAGATGTGAAAGAATGGATAAGACGTGGGTAAACAGTAGCATATGTCAAGAAGATGGGTTTAACCTACGTTCAGTATTGGTCAGCTGTGACAAGGCCAGTCAAGATTACACTTTCTATAAGGCAGCACAGTATTAAGAACAAATAAGATGAACATCCCATTAAAATAGGTTGTCTGTACTTGGGTTTTGGTTTCTTTGTTCATCTTATACTAAGGGAAAATTTGGCAGCTAAAATTAATTAATAAAATTAAGAACGTGTGGCTCCTAAGAAATAAAGGCTGGAAGGTGTTTAGTCACTGTGAGAGCGTGTGAGTGGGCGTGATGGATGTCACTAAAACCTGACCTCTGCTTTTCAGTCGTTACATGTATTTTCTTCAGCTTTAAAAGTCCATCACTTGAAATGCAAAACTGGAATGATCGTATTCTCTCTGCTTAGTGTGTGTGTAGGGAATTCTGAGAAGTCACCAGTGTCTTCTGCTTTTATATCTTGGTTATTGTAATAGTTTGAATAGTGCTCCTTAGGATCAATATTTTGGCTTATCCTTTCTTACTTTTTTTCTTCTTTTCAGACTTGACAAAAAGATCTGAGGGAGGAAGACAGGATAGTGAAAAGTAATATTCAGCTTAGTCCTTTTTCCTTGAATTCCATGTGCCCATCAGTCATCCTACTTCCCTGTCGTAGGGCTTTGTAAAGTCATCTTTCCCCCAAATAATCATTTGCAAATGTTTCTCTGAATCCTTTCAGTTTGTAAAAGTGATCGAGGACTCAATCATTTTTTTATTATTAAGTATGTCACTTAATACTTACTGTATTAGAAATGAAAATGAGAATTTAAACATTTTTAAAAATAATGATAAACCCATTGAATATTTACATAAATAACATTTTATGGAAAAATACTATATTTCTGAAGACAAAAAACTTGTAAGAGTGGTAAGATGTGTTTTTGCTTTTGCAAATGGCTTTAGTATTCTGCTTAACAGAAGATAACTAGATTCACTTGTCTACTATTTACTTGAAGGGCAGAGAGAGAGAGAGAAATCTGCCATCTGTTGATTTACTCCCAAATGGCCTCATCTGCCAGAGGTGGGCCCAACCTAAATCAGGAGCCTGGAACTCCATCTCGGTTTCACACGTGGGTCTCAGCGGCCTAAGTACTTATGCCATCTTTTACTGCTATCCCAGGCACATTAGCAGGGAGCTGGATCAGAAGTGGAGCAGCTAGGGATTGAATTGGTGCTTATATGGCATGCTGGTGTCACAGGTGGCAGCTTAACCTGCTGAGCCACAATGCCACCCCAAATATCTGCCTCTATATTCAGTCTTGTGCTATTGTGCTTCTTACAACCTTTGGGAAATTTCAAATATAATTATGAGAGAATAAAAGTGAAAAAGACAAATATATTATCCTTCAAAAAGTTTGTGGAATTAAAAAGTGTTTTAAACCCCCTAGTACTGTCTCACTATGATAGTTAACAATAGTTTTGACCTTACGGGTACCCCTCTCCCCACACACTGAGAAGGTCTCAGAGGAATACCTACAAGTCCTGGGAACATACTGCTTTAGAAAGCTCATGTTAAGATATTAGATAAGTTGTTTTTAAATCTTTTAATCAGTTTCTTCTGTAGTTACTGATGGTGTGATCTGTGTAGTATGAGCATTGTCAT
This sequence comes from Oryctolagus cuniculus, assembly GCF_964237555.1. NCBI lineage: Eukaryota > Metazoa > Chordata > Mammalia > Lagomorpha > Leporidae > Oryctolagus > Oryctolagus cuniculus. The sequence goes on from NC_091444.1 coordinate 46,243,360, forward strand.
CCCGTGACACATTGCTCATCAGAGAAGGTAGCAATTAAAAGTTGGAAAATAATTTTTATGAGAGAAAGACTGGCTACAGATAAATAAAACGTGTGTGTGGCCAAGCATATGCTACACATGGAAAATATAAACTCACTCCCTGCTAACCCATAGAGAAATGAAGTAATGGAGTCCACTGAAAAATATCCATGATATTAAAGACAGAATTTCCCTCATTCTTGGATGTAAAAGTATTAGACACTATTTGGGTCACATAACACCAAAGTATAAGTAAAATACATATTGCTTGAAATAGGATGAACAGCTTTTTATAATTACATAGATGACGTCAGCAGGATATAAGTCATTTATAGAGGACATTAATGCTGAGGCAGCCAAAAGAAACAAAAAACAGGTTTTGAATGACTCCATCAGGCCCGCATTCTGTCGTGTGTAATTTTAAATTGCAGTTTGCTGTGTAGTCTTGTGACAGAATGTGCCGGTCACTGCTTCTGACGGTGCAAGAGCCTTTGTGTCCACTTGAGAGACTTTATTAATGGATTTGCTATAATTAAAGCAGTCAGTTTTTGAGGCGCTTTCCTTTCATGCCTTTATTTTACTTTAATTTAAAAGAAACTAGCAGGCTGAGTTATCAGCTCTGCCAAGAGAATGAGAAAGTACTCTTTAACAAGTATTTATTGAACTGAATTCATGTCAAAGGTGATAGGAATTTCACCCTCGGAGAATTCTCAGAGTGTTAAAATGATTGGGAAATCATCTGCATGGATCTAGGACTTGGCACTAATTACAAGTTTTATCTTTCAGGCCAAGCTCTTTTTCTTCTGGTGATTGATCTCTAACTAACTGGCAGCATTCAAAACAATAAATCAGAGATGAACAGGAGTAGATTGCTACAACAGAGTGCGGTGTACCCTAGGGATTTAGGTCTACAAGGAGATCGAGAGGGAGGTAGCCTGAGCAGACTGGGAGGACAAGCAGGCCAGGGGCTAATCCCATACCTGGAGCTTGGCCGCAGGGCCCAGACAGGCTGTCCCTGCCAGGGAAGCCCACTGCCGAGCGAGGGGCAAATAGCGCTGGGCAGATGGGACAAAGATGTTGGCGGTGTTTGAGCAGACCATACTTGCCCAGATCTAGTTTGCCAAGTGAGGATATGCACCCGAGAAGTGTGTCAGATGATGGGGTTTGGGGAAAGACTGCCCATACTTAGGGGAGATGGAAAGGGACCCAACAGAGGCTGGGAAAAATCAAGGAATGCTCAATTTCTAAAACTGCTATTAAAAAGGGAGAGGAGTTGCAAGTCAGGTGAGCTGCTCTATTTTCTAGTCTATGTGAAGTTACTTCAGCAAGTTTGTGGAAAATGGAATGTTAAAAATACATTTAAATTTTGTCAAAAAATATTTGGAAATCCATGCATAGTCTTTATAATATGCATTTCCCATGATTTTTTTGAAGAGATCTCTCATATGCATGGATTTCATAATTTTTGTAGCAAAATAAGCTTATCTTTTAATTTCATTTCCACAAATGTTATTCTTCTTTTATAAGTTTTATTTATTTAAAAGGCACAGAGATAAAGACAAAGAGGGATATTACAGCTGCTAGTTCTTGCCCCCAAATGCCCCCAAGAGCCAGGGCTGGGCTAGACTAAACCCATGAGCCCAGAACTCAATCTGGGTCTCTTATGTGGATGGCGGTGACCCAACTACTTGAGCCGTAACCTGCTGCCTCCCAGGGTATTCATTATCTGGAAACTGAAACTGGCAGCAGAGCTGGGACTTGAACCCAGGCACTCTGGTGTGGGATGCAGCCTTCCAAGTGGTGACTTAACTGCTGTGTGAAATGCTTGCCCTCAGGTCCAGAAACTTTAGGAAATACCTTTGAAAAACATGGTTTGGGCATTGTCTACTAGCATTCTTTGGAGTCTTATCTCCCAAGGAATTTCATCTCTCATGAATGTTAATTAAATAGTTGGGAGTAATTTGATATACTTTTTTTTAAAGTTTAGTTCATAAATTGATCTTATCCTGCAGAAGATAGTTAAAGGAATGCCATGTTCCACTGGGAAACAGTTTTGTGGTGATATGAGGGAGTCCAACTTTTGACAGATTGCTTTATTGGAAAAATGATTCAGGGCTAATGTTCTTCTTCTAGTTTATTATTTAAATATCTTTATAAAATGCTTAAGAATGATTTGATAATTTTTAAAAGTGGTGCACCCACTTTATTAAATATATTCTTAAAATTCATGTGGGGACGAGCTCTGTCAATTTTCTTTCTTGGTGCCCACACCACTCCTGTTATTAATCCTGTACTTGGGGCGATGCATTGACTCATTCAAGCCACTTGGGCTCCTCTAAATATACTGGAGTGCAATTCATTAAGTGACTCATTAATTGTTCTCAAACCACAAGGGTCTCATTTAATAACTTGCTGGAAACATGCAATTAAATAGTGTCCTAGTGCCCTCAAAACGTACCCTCATTTAATGACTCAGACCCTTTTTTAAGTGACCACAGCTGCGCCAGGGTTACAAAGTAAAATGAGTTACTTTTCTTGTTTGCTTTCTTTCCCTTTCCCCATCTGTGGCATTCCCAGTTTGTCTTGCTGAGACACCAACTACAAATATAGATTAGTAATACACAAATTTTGCAGTTTCAAGACGTACTAGTTTTTCTCATCCTTGACTTCAGACATGTATGCACAGGAAAACACATATTTGCAGAAAGAAAGGCCTTCTTGCACCCTGAGACACACTCCATAGCAGTGTCAGCAGGTAGCCCATATAATTCAAATGAGCCCGGACTGTGAGTGGGAACTGGCTTAAATCTTGGTCTGAATTTTCTCATTGAAAATTTGCAAAAATATTATGGGGCTGTGGGTTTTAAGATTGATATGGATTTTACAGTTGAATCAATTGAGGCTTAGAGTAGTTAAAGGTAGAGGAGTGGTAGAGCTGGGACAGGAACAGGCAGTTGCCCCAACTGGTCTCTTGCCATCCCTGTGCACATTTCATAGACCTGGATCATTCATTAATTAATTCATTCATTCATTCATTCCACCTTCCATTATTAATGCCCACACTGACAGATTTGATAGGTGTCTGAGAGTGTTGGGTAGAGCATCTATTATTTCAATTGTTAGAGATAGCTGTGGCCTTTCTCCCAATTCCTTAAACTTCAGTCATGATGGACAGCTGTTTTTTTTTCTTTCCATAATTGTTAAATAACACTTTTTGAGGGGATTCCAATTCAATCCCATCAAGGTGGCATGTACCAATGCCATCTCACTAGTCCCAGTGATCAATTTCTGTTCACAATTGATCATAATGATAGGACTAAGAATCAAAGAGATCACATAAACAAGACTAGTGTCTGAAAATACTAGCTGATAGAATAAAAAAGGGAGAGAATGATCCAACACGGGAAGTGAGATACACAGCAGACCCATAGAATGGCAGATGTCCTAAACAGCACTCTGGCCTCAGAATCAGCCCTTAAGGCACTTGGATCTGGCTGAAAAGCCCATGAGAGTATTTCAGGCATGGAAAGCCAAGACACTCTGGCAAAAAAAAAAAAAAAAACAACAAAACCCTAAATGAAAGATCTCCGTGAGTGAGATCCCAGTGGAAAGAATGGGTCATCAAAGAAGGAGGTACCTTTCTCTGAAGGGAGGAGAGAACTTCCACTTTGACCATGGCCTTGTCTAAATATGATCAGAATTGGTGAACTCAGGGGGCTTCCATAGCCTTGGCAGCTCATGACAAGAGCCTAGGGTGATTACTGATGCCATAAACAAGAGTGTCAATTTGTTAAGTCAACAACAGGAGTCACTGTACACTTACTCCTCATGCAGGATCTCTGTCCTTAGTGTGCTGTACATTGTGATTTAATGCTATAACTAGTACTCAAACAGTATTTTTCACTTTATGTTTCTGTGTGGGTGCAAACTGTTGAAATCTTTACTTAATATATGCTAAACTGATCTTCTGTATATAAAGAGAATTGAAAATGAATCTTGATGTGAATGGAAGGGGAGAGGGAGTGGGAAAGGGGAGGGTTGCGAGCGGGAGGGACGTTATGGGGGGAAGCCATTGTAATCCATAAGCTGTACTTTGGAAATTTATATTCATTAAATAAAAGTTAAAAAAAGAGAAAGAGAGATACTTTCTGTACACTGCTTCACTCTCCAAATAGCTGCAATGGCTAGGACTGGGCCAGCCAAAAGCCAGAAGCCCAGAACTCCATCTGGGTCTCCATGTGAGTGGCAGGTGCCCAAGTACTTGGGTCATTATTGCTGCTTTCCCAGGCAGATCAGCAGGAAGCTGAATCAGAAGTGGAGCAGCCAGAACTTGAAGTGGTAATCTGATACGGGATGGCAGCATGAAGAACACCAGGGCTTAACCCCCTCTACCTTAACACTGGCCCCCAAATACTTTTTAAGCTCAACTGTGTATAAGCATTTAGCATGTAATCGTCTAACACGCTTTACTGTGTGCTTGACCTTGAGCAATATAGTTAGACACATGTGTCTGTAACCTAATGTAGTTCTGTCATTTACACTGATAATCCCCAACATACAAATGCCTTGCTTACGGAAGTCCCTGCAACTTCCCTATGTAGAGATTAAGTTTAATTTGGACCTGCTGCCTTTCTCTGTCAATCAGCCACATGGAAATACGATTACCTTGTTAAGGAGTTAGAACAAAATGCAGTCTCTGGATAGTTAGTGTTTCTGTTCTCCTTATAGTAAGATAAAATGTGGTCTTGTAGTGGTTGGTGGTCTTGTAGTGGTTTGTGTGTTGCTCTGTGGTAGAGCCCACGGCGTCACAGCCTGCAGTTATGTGCGCTGATTTCCATCACAGGGACACCTGGCGTTTGACCTGCTTCCACTTTCACTTTCCCCTCCTGCTCTCCTCTTCCTCCTGCTTGCTTCCACAGTCATGTGTAGTTACCACACACAGGGATGAAATTGCCCTGCAGACTTCTGAATGGCCTAGCCACAGAGCCACATGGGGAAGAGTGTTTTCTGAAGCGTGCCCCTGCTCCCCTAGCAGCCTTGCAGGCACTTGGAGGTGGAAGCCGCAGGTCTCCACTCTGCCTCCTCCCTGCATAGAAATGAAGTCTGATTCAGACCTGTTGGCTGTGGGAGCGTGGGGTCCTCTGCAGGAATAAGGCATGATGAAGGAACCTTCTCTTTTGCTCCTAGAATAATTCCATTTAGCTGTTATAACCTACTTTTGAAGTAGAATTCAAGTCTAATAACCAAAGAATTGGCTTTACCTTCAAGTTCTCAACAAAGCAAATGCCAAATGATATTACATGTGAAATTGCTTCTTCGATTAAAAAAATGGATTTTCATTTTCTCAGAATAACTTATGAGATCCTTACTGTAACAAAAAGTAGCATAGCTTTATTCTTGTGTTAGATTGTTCTCTCTTAATGGATTTGCTTGTCTATGGGGGAAAAAAACTCGTGAAAGAGATATTTTCTTTGTTAAAGAAGCAAGGAGTTTAGAATTACAGAATGTTAATGTTGACAGAAATTTTCTGGCTACATTAATTTTTACTATATAGAGTCATCTGCCCTTGGTACTTTATGGGTACTTGACGACTATTTATAAATAAATACTAATGATAGCTTATACTTGGATATTTCATTCACCATGTGCCAGCCACGGTCTGAGGACCTGTAGTTAATCCTCACTACTGCCTAAACAAGTTGTGTTATCATTGTTTCTGTGTTAGAGAGGAAGTTCTGGGCTGTGGCGAACTTGAATGACAGTTAGTCCAAAGGCATCAAGCTAGTGAGAAAGTTGAGCTGGGATTCAAATCCAGGCAGGCTGGCTCTTGAACCATTATGCTACATATAAATAAAGGCTTGCTCATGAAATCACATGCCAAAAATGCCTGTTGAAATAATTCTACTCATGAAGATTTCAAGTGTAAAATGACAACTATGCCTCCAACTGAACTGGCTGGGTGCTATGTAGTTAGTCCTGTACAGGAATTTTGCATTGCCATGAATTCTTAACTCACTGATTTCTGTTACTTTATCTTTTCCCAGAAAAAGCTCAATCCTATGGTAAGAATTTAAGAGAGTGATAGCCTCAGGACACAAAGGCAGTGTTTCAGTTGGTTTTGTCTTGCTGTAACAAAATGTCCCAGACTGGGTACCTTTTTTTAAAAATTTATTTATTTTATTTGAAAGGCAGAGGTACAGAGAGATTGATCTTCCATCTGCTGGTTCACTCCCTAAATGGCCTGAATGGCTAGAGTTAGGCTGATCTGAAGCCAGAACATTCATCTGGGTCTCCCATGTGGGTGCAGGGGCCCAAGTACTTGGGTCATCCTCTGCTGCTGTCCCAGGCCATTAGCAGAGAGCTGGATCTGAAGTGGAGGCAGCTGGGACTTGAACCGCTGCCCATATGGGATGCTGGCACTGCAATCATAGGCTTTACCGGCTATGCCACAGTGCTGGCCTCCTGGGTACTTTTTAAAACAGAGGAGTTTGGTTTATGATTCTGGTGACTAGCAGGTCCAAAGAGCATGACCATAACACCCCAATAACTTGTTCCCCACACTTTTCAGTTAACTGTGAAATTCACCCTATGTCACAGCCCCAAACCATCAGTCATGTGAATCATCCACTTTAGGTTCCACTGGGATTCATATATTCTAGGATGCTTTGACATGGAAGCACCCATGGTGCTCTGTCTGGCATTAGAGAGACAATGGTAGATAGTTAGGGTGGTACAGCTCAGGGCTTGAGCACTGAACCGGACCTAGGTTGCATTGTGGCTCTGTGTTTTTCAGCTTATGACCCCACACCAGTTACTTAACTAGCTTTTCTCTTTACAATATTTGTGGTGGGGATTAAATGTGAGAATGAGTACAAAGTGCCTGACAAGTCCTCAGTAAATGCTTGTTATTAATTTTTTTCATTAATTCTGTGGACACTTTCGTTTACTAAGTTAGCTAGGCAAAGGTGAAATTGCCACAAGTTTTAGATTTGAGCTGTGCAGTTAGCAGTTCTGCACAATAATGGAATTTCAAGAAAGAACACCTAGGACTGATTGGAGCAGAGTGGTATTTTGACAGAACTTTACTGGTGCCATTACACATTTTTTTAAGAAAATTAACTTCTCTTTTGATTCTGATTTCTATGAACTTTCTGAAGCACCTTCATATGTGACAGTTTTCATATGAAATTATATGCATTATTACATAATACATAATATAATATGATTTTTAAGGAGAAAGACTGGCTGACAGCCTTGTTTTTGCAAAAATGAACATTCTATCTTCTATCATATCTTCTGTAATCAGTGAAAATGAAGAAATACCAGATCTCCATAACATCAAGCTCATTAAATAATTTTGTCTTGACTACTGCATAGTTATATTTATGATTTATGTTTTCAGAAATAATAAAAAATAGCATTTCAATATTGACAGCTCATTTAAACTTATTTTTGAATCATTCATTGCATAAATACAAAAGGATAGAGAAGACAAATCAAAGTTGACATTGAGGAGTTTAGATGAAATAATTATCAGCTTTGGGGCCAGCACTGTGGCGCAGCAGGTTAAGCCACTGATTGCAACACTAGAATCTCATGTTCGAGCTTCAGTTTAAGTCCTGGCTACTTTGCTTCTGATCCAGCTTCCTGCTGATTTGTCTGGGAATGCAACAGCAGGGGACCCTACTGCTGGTGCCCCTGCCAGCCGCTTGGGAGATTTGATGGAGTTTCTGGCTCCCGGCCTTAGCCTGGTGTTTCCCTGGCTGTTGTGGCTATTTGGACAGTAAACCAGTAGATGGAGGATATGTGTCACTCTCTCCTCCCCTCCCCTCTTCTCCTCTTCTTTCCTCTCTGTCTTTTCACCCCCTCCGACTATTGCTCTGCTTTTCAAATAAATAAATCTTTAGAAAAATAATAACCAGCTTATCTTCTGGTTATACCTGTGTAAGTTCTTCTCATACCCACGTACAAATTTTATAGCTATATTAACTATAAACAGCATACTTATTATTATGGAAATATTAAAACCAGTCTTAACTTATACACGTCTTGTAGGCATGGCTGGTTGAAAATTAACTCTGCCAACCAAAATTAACTTTAATTAACAACAAGAACCACAACTAGCTTCCATTTAGTTTGGCAAGCGCAACTGGTAGAAAATTAACAGGAACAGCAACTCTTAACCCTGACAATAGAAGCTGGCTCCCTTTAGGGATTGGCACCTGTAGCTTCTCAGGCTCTTTCCTTTCTCCCTTCCTCTGTTCCTGACTCTTGCCTTGTGCAGCAGCGGGAGAGGATTTTTCCATATCACTTTAGCCTGCTGGCATTTATTCAACTCCAGAGATTGTTTGTTCTCTGTCCTCAGTCATGTATGACCTAGAACAGTTCCACGCACATACCAGAGGCTCATTAAATATGTGTTAAATGATGCATGAGTGAATGAATGAAATCAGTATTTTCTCAGCTCCTGCTCTGGTTTAGCTGGGGGGCTAGGTTCCCTATTCAATCTTAATTTTAATCCCCCCCCCTTTTTATCATTTTATCTGTGCTACAAAACAAAAAGACAAACAGGAAAAAAAAAAAGCCCTCAAAAGTTAATTCATGTGGCCGGCGTCGTGGCACAGTAGGTTAATCCTCTGCCTGCGGTGCCAGCATCCCATATGGGTGCCTGTTCTAGTCCTGGCTGCTCCTCTTCCAATACAGCTCTCTGCTGTGGCCTGGGAAAGCAGTAGAAGATGGCCCAAGTCCTTGGGCCCCTGCATCCATGTGGGAGACCGGGAAGAAGCTCATGGCTCTGGCTTCAGATCGGCACAGCTCCAGCTGTTGCGGCCATCTGGGGAGTGAACCAGTGGAAGGAAGACCTTTCTCTCTGTCTCTCCCTCTCACTGTCTGTGACTCGACCTCTCAAATAAATAAATCTTTAAAAAAAATAAAAATAAAAAGTCAATTCATTAACTACATGTAAAATTCACTCAGAATTTGCAAGAAGGAGGAGAGCTTTTGGGAGTAGTGCCCTGGTGTAGCAGGTAAAGCCTCTGCCTGTGATGCTAATATCCCATATGGGTGCCTGATGTGTGTCCCGGCTGCTCTACTTCTGATCCAGCTCCCTGCTAATGCATCTGGGAGAAGCAGTGGAAGATAGCCCAAATGTCTGGACCCCTGCATGCATGTGGGAGACCTAGATGAAGCTCCTGGCTTCTGGCTTTGGCTTGATCCAACCTGGGCCATTGCAGCCATTTGGAGAGTGAGTCAGCAGATGGAAACTAACTCTCTCTCTCTCTCGCTTTTTCTCTAACTCTGCCTTTTAAGTAAATAAACTCTAAAAAAAAAAGTAGCGAGCTTTTTTCTGTTGCTACTCTGCTGTGCCCCACTTTTATCCTTTTCGCCTGTGATAGAATTTGAGTCCTCCCAGATCAGTTATTTCACTCAAGTTTGCTCTTCAAAGTTGCTTCTCATAATTTCTGCATTATGCTTATGGAAAATTTGCCCACTTCATTGATACCCTACACACTTAATGGATAAGAATAAATTAGCATAATATCCAGTTTTCATCCCAACCAGGTGGTTTATACAGATCAAACAGCCTGCTCGCTCTCCATCTGCACTAGAGCTGGTCATGTTCTGGTATTTAAATATTCTGGCCTTTAAAGTATACACTGCTGCCTAATTAAGACACTGTTTCTACAAAATTAGTGCAGGGTGTTTTGATTAAACATAAAAGAGAATACTCTTGAACCTTATGAAGTAGCCTCACAAACAGCCTTCTAAGCCCAGGTCAACACAGCCAGTGTATAGAAAGGAACAATATTTTGCTAGCAGTTGCATATTTAAAAGCCATGTTTGGTGTGAAAGTTTCACTTCACTCATTACTTAGAAACACAAGTGAAAATTTTTAATAGATTTATTTATTTGAAAGGCAAAAGTACAGAAAAAAAGAGAGAAAAAGACAGAGAAAGGGAGATCTTCCATCTGCTGGTTTACTCCCCAAATGGCCTCAATAGTCAAAGCTGGGCTCAATCCAAAGCCAGGAGCCAGGATCTTCTGGGTCTCCCAAGTCGGTGCAGGGGCCTAAGTACTTGGGACATCTTCTGCTGCTTTCTCAAGCGCATTAGCAGGGAACTGGATGGGAATTGGTGCAGCCAGGACTGGAACAAGTGCCCATATGGTATGCCGGTGCTGCAGGCGGCAGCTTAACCGGCTATGCCACAGTGCCGGCCCTAAAAGTCAAATTTTGAAAATCAACAAATAATTAAAGCTTTCTGCAGTTACCAGCTATCGAAAGATGCTAGGATACCAGGTTCATACCAGGTTTGCATACAGTAAATATTCAAGTATTTTAGATTTCTTTAAAACCATGTTGTGTAAAATATTTTAATAAAATCAGTAATTTTTTTATAACCATTGGCCTACCTTTTCTGATTTTATTTTAATTTCAAACCTTTTATTTCTTGGGTCAGTAACTTCTGATTATATGACTTTTCCTAAATGTTGATTTAACATGATTATGTTTAAAGCCTTATAGAGTTCTTCTAGATTCCTCATCATAGGAAAAAGATATAGACATACAAATAGAAAATGTATCACAGTTCCTTGAGATTTCAATTTGGCCACACTAAATTACTTTTGTCTGTCTCATTGAAAGGAACTTTAATGATTGTTTTCAAAGTCACATAGCATATGAAATTCTATTTGCTTGTTATTTATATTATTTCACAAAGGATTTGAAAACCATACAAAAAGATTGAAGTACAAATGGATTCAGATAAGAATTAGAATATGGAGAAAAAAAGATCAAGGTGAGGGTAGGGGGTATATGGTGGGAAGTAGTGTTTGGGAATGATAGCGTATGAGCTACTTATTTCTAAGTAATCATTTTGTTGAGCTCAAATTGTGATTCTGACATTCCTGATGACTAAAGCAAAACGGAATACATGAACTTACAGGATTCACAGTATCCGTTACAAAAGTGCTTGCTATTTCTTTAAAAGAAACAAACATTTGCTCAATCCTGGGTATGAAAAGAAATGTAGGTGCCGGTGCCATGGCGCAGTAGGTTAATCCACCTGCGATGCTGGCATCCCATATGGGCACCAGTTCTAGTCCTGGCTGCTCCACTTCTGATCCAGCTCTCTGCTATGGCCTGGGAAAGCAGTAGGAGATGGCCCAAGTGCTTGGGCCCCTGCTCCCATGTGGGAGACTGGGAAGAGGCACCTGGCTCCTGGCTTTAGATCAGCGCAGCTCCGGCCATTGCAGCCATTTGGGGAGTGAACCGACGGAAGGAAGACCTTTCTCTCTGTCTCTCTCTCACTGTCTGTAACTCTAACTCTCAAATAAATAAATAAAATCTTAAAAAATGAAAAGAAATGTTGTGTCATATCTTCAGCTGGAGATATAGTGCACACAGTCCTCTGGAGTCATAGATGGCCTCAGGACATTGTTGGATCTCTTGATGTAAACTGAGTTCATACGCTATTGGAAAAATATTTTAATAAGTAGGTCAGAATCCTAGATTTGGTATGGCATCTTTGAAATCTACAGACTGTTTATGGGGAAGGCTGACATCTCAGACCTCCACTGCAGCTTGTGTTAGGTGGAATAGGAACACCCTCCCTGTCATGAATATGGGCCCATCTTCATCAGGTGCTGTTCCTGCATGATTCTCTTGGGGCCACATCAGATGCCTAAAACTCGGGTGGTGCTTACCGCTTCCAAATTGGAGTTAGGCAAAGGTGGCACCATAAATCTCAATGGGAAACAGACCTGCGACATTTTTCAATTTGCTCTGGCATACTTGTAAATAAAACCTTTTTAGCTGTCTCATTCACTCTCCAAGATTATTGTTTTGCATTATGTAATTTCCCACCTATTTTACTCAGTAGTTGCCTATGGAACGTAAAAGTATTGTTGACACCGCAGCAATGGGAGTCGTGAGACTCATGGATCCACAGATGGAACCGGGAAACCTTCAAAGTCATCTCATTTCCCCTCTTGGGGATGTCAGTTGGAGATCCAGAGAAGGGGAATGACATCCTCATGGAAGCGGGGCGGGGGGGTTTGGTGGCTGAGCCAGGTAGAACCCTCAGTTCTCTTCCCCCTAGTTGAGAGCTGTTTCTGCCTCGCCAAGAAACACAATGTTTCCTATTTCAGTTCAGGCAGGAACCAAAGTATTTTTCCCATGTGACACTTTACAAGGTATGTGGATTGTAGATCAGTATTTAAAGTAACTTCATGCAAATATAGATACTGAACAGACAGACACATCCTATTTCAGAGCAGACCTTCGATGTCAGCAAATTTCGTTTCAATGGCTTTGAAATTCTCTCTGCTGCATCTGAGAGGATTTCCCTGAAGCGATTTCCTTTTTAAAAACTCGTTTGCAGTCTACTGTCATTTATTGCTTGTGTTGCTCTCCTCTGCCTGAGTTGAAGGCTGGGCCAGGCCGAAGCCAGGAGCTTCATCAGGGGCAGAAGTACTTGGGCCATCCTCTGCTGCTTTCCCAAGGACATTAGCAGGGAGCTGGATCCAAAGTGGAGCAGTCAGGAATTGAACTGGTACCCATGTGGAATGCTGGCACTATAGGCGGTGGCTTAACCCACCATGCCACAGCACTGGCCCCCATTGTTGTTGTTTAAAGATTTATGTTATTTATTTGAAAGACAGAGTGATAAAGAGGGAGAGAGATTTTTGATCTGCTGGTTTACTCCTCAAATGGCTGCAACGACCAAGGCTGGGCCACACTGAAACCAGGAGCCAAGAATTCTACCCTGGTTTCCCATATGGGTGTCAAAGGCCCAAGCACTTGGACCATCTTCTGTTGCCTTCCCAGGCATATTAGTCGGGAGCAGGATTGGAAGAGGAGCAGCTGGTAACTTGGACTGGCTCTCCGATATGGGATGCCAGTGTCACAGCTGGCAGCTTCACCTGTGCTACAGTGCCAGTCCCCAATAACAGACATTTGCATCACCTACTTTCTTTCTTTATTAAATATTTACTTATTTGAGATGTAGAGTTACAGAGAGAGGGGGATACAGAGAGAAAGGTCTCCATCTGTGTTGGTTCACTCTCCAAATAGCTGCAACACCCAGAGATGGGCTGATCTGAAGCCAAGAGCTTCTTCTAGGCCTCCCCAATGGGTATAGGGGCCAAAGTGCTTAGGCCATCTTCTACTGCTTTCTCAGGCCATATCAGAGAGCTGCATCAGAAGTGGAGCAGCTGGGACTCAAACCAGTGCCCATAAGGGATGTTGGCACCGCAGGTGGAGGCTTAAGCACTGCCACTACACCAAAGCATCAGCTCCACTCTTGTTTTCTTTACTCCTGTTTAAAGGTTTATATTCTATGTATCTTAAACATAATGAACTTTGAAAACCAGCACAAATTCTTTTAGAAGTTAAAGGTGTGTGAAGTCTAAGAACAAATAGAGAAATGGCAGCGATTAAATACAATTAAATTCATAATTGCTTAGCTATTTCTTTTGCTAACAATGGGTGTTGCTTCTGCCAGCATCTACTGATTTAATAACTTTCAGAAATTACTAGATTTCCTAACTGTACAGTAGAGAAAACCAGGAGGTACCAGAGCTGTGTTAATCTGCAACTCTTTCCTAAGGCAGTTTAGTGACTTAAAATGCACCTTTAAAGATAGGATTTTCTTAAGCTTTGACTGGAGAGAGAGTAATCTTTAATAAGCTCTGGTGCCTGAAATCTCAGGAGTTTTCAAAGGTCTGGATGTTTCTAAGTGCAGCAACGTCAGTGAATGGAATTCCCATAATTATTCATTGATTTAATGAACATTTCTGTGGATTTATAACTTCAAATTAAAATAATTACTTGAAATTTCAAGTTTTATTTTCAGTTGTTCATTTAGTAACTCATTTGGTAATTCATTTATTAAGCTAAAACTTACTGTAAACTTGCACCCCCCCCTTTTACTCTATTTTTTAAAAAAGAAATTTACTTATTTTTATTTATTTGAAAGGCAGAGCAACAGAGAGGTCATGGGAACAAAGAGGGAGGAGAGAAAACAAGTGAGAGAGAGAGAGAGATCTTCCATTCACTGGTTCACTCCTTAAATTCCCACAACAGCCACAACTGGGCCAGGCCAAAGCCAAGAGCTGGGAACTCAATCAGGGTCTCCCACGTGAGTGATAGGGACTCAGCCACTTGAGCCATCACCTGTGGCCTCTCCTGGTCATGTTAGCAAGAAGCTGGATCAGAAGTGGTATAGCTGGGACTTAAACCAAGCATTCCAATATGGGATGCAGGCATTGCAATGGTAGTTCAACCCTCTGTTCCACAATGCCCACCCATCACTCTAGTCTTTTGACTGATTATGGTGAATAAAGATAATAGTGCCTACCCTCTTTGGGGTGCTGTACTATTGCCTGTCAATAGCAGATGGTAATATCAGATGCTGGTGGGAGGGAGGAGTATATTTATAATTTTTTCTTTTCCTCTTTTGGAAAAACAGCTAGTACCTTTTGAGATATTAAGTTTTGGCTTAGATCATTTAGTATAAAAATATAAAAGTGAATTTCAACTATAGCTTTCTGTTTTCATCTCATGTAAGTTAGAATGACTGAAATGCACAGTTATGCACAAACATGCATAAACAACCACACAGTGATGAGGATTATACTTGAAAAGACCAGCTCTCACTGGCAAGGAAGATTGAAAGTACACAACTGGGAGAGAGAGAAAGGAAGAAGATATCAAGTAAGATTACCTGGGTAGTTGCTTTTTGTTCTTTTTTTACTTATTGACTGTGGACTAGTAAATAGTAACTGCATGGTCTCATTGGTCTCTCTGGGTCCTTACCTTCACTTCCTGAAAAGTAGAGGCAGGGCCAGCATTTCATACGGGTGCTGGTTTGTATCCTGGTTGCTCCACTTTCCGTTAATGGCCTGGGGAAAGCAGTGGAAGATGGCCCAAGTGTTTGGGACCCTACTTCCCAAGTGGGAGACCAGGATGAAGCTCCCGGCTTCAGCCTGGGAAGAACAAACAATGCAAGCATAGCCTTTGTCCCAGCAGAGCCTCCCTTGGTTCACCTTGCATTACACAGTGGGTCCTAGAGTGAATTGGAATGGACCATTTTTTAAAAATTTTACAAGTTATTTATTTGAAAGGCAGGGAAGTAGAGTAGTTCCATCCACTGACTTACTCCCCAAATGCCTGTAATAGCTGGGGTAGGCCAGGCAGAAGGCAGGAGCCAGGAACTCCATCTGGGTCTTCCAGTTGGGTTGCAGGAACCTGAGTACTGGAGTCGTCACCTGCTGCCTCCCATATGCACTATAGAAGGAAGCTGGATTTGGAAGCAGAGCTGGGACTTGAGTCCAAGTACTTTGATATGAGTTGCAGCCATTGTGTCTTGCATGTTAACCACCATGCCAAACACTTGCCCTGAAATATATATTTCTAACACCAAGAAATCAAGGCTGTCACTGAGCTATACATATTGGTGTTGAGCTTCAGTGAGCTCAGACCCTTTTCCCCAAACAGCAGTGGATTAGAAATAAATATATAAAGTACCTGGCACTCATATAGAGCTCAAAAGTGGGTATCATAATTTCTGTTTTTTTTTTTTTTTGTGTGTGTGTGTCATTTAAAGAGTCATTTGGTCTAGGTGTATTCCTGATTTTCCAACACTGAGGCTGAAGAGCAAAATTCCATGTGGAGGCAGACCACAAGACACTTTCCTAGCCACGGTGGTTAAATACAGCTTTTCAGTCATTCAGGAAGGAAGATGCTTAGCAATAAAAAGGTATTGTCAAAGACTGTTCTTGATGAGACAGTCACTTGTACGTGTGGCTGTTGGCTGATTTTCATCACTCCTGTTCGAATGCTAGCGTTGTAAATGTCTCAACTCTGGGTGAGAGTTGTGCAGTTGACTCTGGCAGAGCCTCTCTCGATTCTGACTGCAGCCTTATATTGCCGAGAGAGGCACAGGGTTTTGTATGTAGCAGTGCCAGCTGAGCAGGGACTGGGGGCTGCTGTTTGCTTTAAGCCCAGCTGGGCCTCCTTACCCGTGAAAGTGTACTTCACATCCATCCTGGGGTCAAGCATCACCAGTGGCACAGAAACTCAAATGATGCTCCACACTCATCTGGGTCTATGAGCCACCTTTGAATTTTGGAGGCACATCCTCCCAAGTTGCTTTGCAGTTGTTTATAAAATGTCTGATTCAGTTCAGTCCCCATCCTTTCGGCCATGAAAAAGGTATGCAGCTTCAACTTGTCCAGTGCTCATGTGCTGTCTGATTTTCAGTGGCTTTCACATTTAGATTGCTTTTGTTTTCTCACAACACTAGAATTTGGACAGTATGGGTCTCTTAGAGGACTTTCATTCTCCAGTGTCCCTGATCTGGGTCAACAGCTGAGTATACTTTTTAACAAGGACTTAAAAACCTACTCATCTAAATACATTACAGTAAAATAAATTAAATATGTATTTTCTGCTTTAGCTTCCTCTGAACGCCTCATAAAGTAGAGAACAGGATAACAAAGAAAATCATAGTCATCATCCATTTTTTCCCTCACATTAAAGCAGTGAACCTGATTTGCCAAGTTCACGGCACTTGCTTTCTTGGTGAATGGTGCAGAGAGGGCACACCGTGTTTCCCTGTGGTCATGAAGGAACCCGGGAAGTTAGCTCCCCCTTCCCAGGTAGGTGCCCCATTGCTAGATTCAGTCCTTCAGAAATGAGATCTAAGCTCTCACATTCCAATTCAGCTGCTGGTGAATTTTTGTCTGGTAACCAGAACGATATTATCTTCCTGCCAGAAAGGTTAAGCAGGTCAAACCCTGGGCTTACGTGAGCTACACTGGGCACTGCTGCTTTCTCCTAGTTCTTTATTTTTCAAGAGACGAGACTAGACTATTGGACATCAAGAGACCTGTGGTTCAAGACGTTCAGCTGGTTCTTGGCAGTCAGGAAATCCCACTCTGGTCTTTTTGAAGGAATGCAATTAACCAGGGTTGAAGTAGTTAGAAGTTTTCTGGAACCGAGATTCTGTTAATCCTAAGTGCTGAGAAGCACATGAACAAGTAGAGTTTAATGTTACTGTGTAAGTAGCAAGCAAAGCTGTAAAAGGAAGGCCATGAAATGATAACAAAAAGAAGTGGGCATGGAGAACTGTATTTAAACTGGACAAATTGTTGCAGCTTTTTTTTTTTAATATCTTCTGGTTATTTCCACATTTGGTTGACTTTTTTTCCCCCCAAAATTGACTTATGTATTTATATGAAAGGCAGAGTTAAGAGAGAGGAAGAGCCAGAGATCTTCCATCTACTGGTTTACTCCCCAAAAGGTTGCAACAACCAGGGCTGGGCCATATCAAAGCCAGGAGCCTGGAACTCCATCCTGGTCTCCCACCTGGGTGCAGGGCCCAAAGTACTTGGGTCATTATCTGCTGCTTTCCCAGGCACACCAGCAGGGAGCCAGACTGGAAGTGGAGAAGCTAGGATTCAAACCAGTGTCTGTGTAAGAGGCCAGCTTCAATGTGCCACAACACCAGCCCTGCAGCAATTTTTGAAAAAAGTTTTGAGAGGTGGCAGAATGGTTAAGATGCTGCTTGACATGTCTGCATCCAGTATCAGAGTGCCTGGGGCCAATCCTGGCTGTAGCTTCCTTGCTAGTGCACACCCTGCAAGGCAGCAGGTGATGGCTCAAGTAGTTGGCTCCCTGCCACCCAGGTGGAAGACCCAGATTGAGCTTGTGGATCCTGAGCATTTGGGTAGTGAGAACCAGCCTCTCAAATAAAGAGTAAATAAAAATTTATAGGAAAGTTTGAGTTTTCGGTAATTTAAAACATCAGAAGTAGAGTCTTTGACCTGACCTGAGTAGGGGTTTGGAGGCTTGACAATTGTGTGAAAGAAACTATTAAAGTAGTAAAGTAGTATAGTACTTTTCCACACTCTAATATCAACTCTCGTGGATGACATTGCAAATACAGAGTAAGCTGATCATCATGACAAGCTTTTCTTATCTCCAGAAACAACAACAACAAAAACCTTGTTAAAAGTGCACGTGCACACATTAGGATGGGTTTCCTTTCAGCACCAGGTTTGTAGACCTGTAAGCATTTTAGATTGTTGGGCAACTACAAAACCATGTGAAGGGTGCAAGTGGGGTGCAGGACACACAGGCATCATCCTATCAGGTGTGAATGTGCATTTTGGTAGCTGAAAAACAAGCTAGCTAGTCACTGAACATATCTGACGGGTTAGTACACATTGGGAGAGGTACAGCGTCGATGGTGTGAGCTTTATACGTTTGTAAACGTGTATGTTTACTGTATTGCATTGTGGCTGTCAACTACAGAGAGATGGAAACATAGGGCCTGACTCTAAGTGGCTTCTGATTGTTCCTATGAAACATGTAGAAATTATATCCAAAAAGGTACAAATACAAATTCATCTTACAGACATTTTGCCTTTCATTGGTGTTGCGCGTGCCTGTACGGTGTTGTACTCATTTTCATTTGCACAGAAAAGCTTATTAAAAAAAGGACATTATCTTGCATGCAGGCACTTGCTAAAAAGAATGCAGCTTGCTAGCAGAGACTATTCTAAAGTGCCAATCTCATTGGGAGCCTGCCGTAAAAACATCAGCAGCTGGGAAGAATGGGAGCCGGCTAATAGCAGTGACTATAATTAATAGTAAATTGTTTTAAGGAAAGCAATTAACAAATTGAGCTGATAATTAATCCGCCCAATTAAAAAACAAGCAGAAAAAATTTCAGAGAAAGGAAATAATGTGTATTATCTCCTTGGTTGTTCCTTGTGGAGATGGTTGGTTTTGCACATTTTCCTTTTGAAATATACCTGCAGCTGATAGTGGTGATGTGGACCCAGAAGATTACATTTATTTTGCCTTTCTCTTTTGCCCTTTATTGTTAAAGCTTACACTTTGGTTATTGTGTGTTCAAACTCTGGTCCTCCATTCTAGACACCATACACACAGAGGATACTTGTAAAAAGTAGCTCTGTTTAGTCTGCAACAGGAAAGAGTGGACAAAGACAGCTTAACTACCTTTTAGCATAGCAGAGGCTGTTTGAAAAGTCAGAGATTTATTGTCTTGCATAGTTACACAAAGTTGATTTTGTACTAATGGAATAATAAGAGGAAAGAAGTGATGCTTTACCCACCCACCCAAATAGTTTATTAACAAGGATGTTCCCGCACAGCCATTAGCTGACTGTTGCCACCACTGGAGCACTGTCAGGTGTGGTCCTGTCTCCCTTTGTCTCTCCCCTGAGGCTCCCTAGCACTGAGGCCAAGCCCCTGGGGCTGCCATGGTTGTGTCTGTATCTTTGGCTTCTTTGCACAGAGCACCCTGTGCCTGTTAGGTGCCTTTGGCAAGTCTCTCCAGGCCATTGAGCTTTGTTCTGATTTTGAGGTCTCTTCTGGAACCTCCTGCTGCTGCTAAGTGGCTCACTGTATTGTATTCATCTCTATCCTGTTTAAGTAAACACTTTACTTAAGTTTGCATGATTCTGAAAAGCAGAATCTTTGGCTTCATAATTTGAAAAGTATCATTTGGAATGGGGCCTTTTACAAAACCGCCCTGATTTGTGTGTGCTAAATTTGAGAAGAAATGTTTACAGTACGTCAATAAGAGACAATGCACCAAAAACATGGAGTTTATACCATTGTATAGATATCTCAGAGGGCACTTTCATAACTAAATAAGGAACATCATCCTGCTTCTAGAAAGTTATGACACAGACTTAGGGATTGGGAGAGTATTGCAAGCAGGCATGATTCTTGCCTTCATAGAGCACAGAATCTGACTTGATTGATTGATCGATTGATTGACTGAGATGATTAATTGCATCCATCCACACAAAAACAGAGCATGCCCTTATAATTTTGCTGTTGGCTACATTTGTCCCTGTCAGAGTCTGCATTCTGCTTGGAATTTTCAGCTTTCCCCTAAGGGTCAGTTCTTGCTTTAACGTAAGGGCCAATGGGTCTGCACTGGCCTGTGGTACAGTGATTGTGTGGGGCTGGCCCAGGAAGTCAAAGGACGGAACTCTAACTGCTGCATTCCGTATGCCAAGCCCAGTGCCCCGTGGTGAGTCAGGACAACTATGTCTAAATGTCCTGCTTAGAGGATACCTGATACTAGTTTACAATAAGGCATTCTACTGGCTAGCTGGGGCCCAGGATACAGACTTATGTCTCTGCTTACCCGCTGTCAGTTGAGGGCCTGCTTGCCTGTGTGGTTAGAAACTTATCAAAATCTAGCCTTCCTGGGGCTGTGTGGAGAGGCAGGCAGTCATACACATCATTAGGGGCTTAGTTTTCTAAGCTCTGCTCCTGGGACTTAGGAGAAAGAAGTTGCTGCTGGAGATCATCACCCCACTTGACTTTCAGCTCCTGGTATCCACCCGCCCAGGGCGGAGTTTGTCGGAGGAGCCCTTTGGCGCTGTGTGTGGTCTCTGTTGATAAAGTTTCAGATAGTTCTACCGTGTCTGCTTTATGGCTTAAACGTGTGGATGGAGCCGCACTTGAGAAGAGAGAATGGCTGACCCCTCAGAGAGCATAACCACGCCTTCACTGAGTGATTTGAGTGGCAAAGTGCAGCTCGGTGATTCAGAAACTAAGACATGTTTTCAGGGCTCATCCAGCGGGTCTGAAGTGCCAGAAATTCCCATTCTGGACTGGCTTCAAGGCAGTGAAAGCTCAGACACTGACTCATTGAACTATTTCCTTATTAACAGACATAGTCCCAAGCATTTTTGAGGGCTGAAAAAAATAACTGAGCTGTTGTTCAAAACCTTTGAGCCTCCTGAATTCAAGGCTCTTTTAAACTCTTAATTTTGGGACTTTTGCAATTTCAAAGGCAGTCTGATCGGTCTATCTACATATTGCTTGTAATCATTTATTCTTAACTCTTCCAAGTACTACTTAGCCTGGGTTAATTTATGTTTAACAAATCTCTTAAGTCATTTTATATTATAAGCTTTTCAGTTCCTTATTTCTTTAGACCAGGAAGTTGAAAATTGTTCGCTTTAAGCCGAAAGTATGTTATTGAATACTAGCTTTATTTATAAAGACAGATTTCTTGTGTTTATGAACAGATTTATTTCACTGACAGTCCACCCCCAAATTTCACAGTGCAGTTCAAGTTTCTCTAGGTATGTCAGAAAAGTATTGCTTGATAAGAACATTGTCTATCCAAATTATTTTCATAAAATACAAGCACATTTATATTCAAAACCAGGCTTATGGGAGAATTCTTTTATAGGATTTCTCTCTTACGTATTTGAAAGCATTGCAGTGAGAGAGGGAGAGACAGAGATCTTCCATCCACTGGTTCATGTCCCAAATGGTTGCTTCAGTCAGGGCTAGACCAGGCTGAAGCCAGGAGCTCATCCTGGTCTCCCTCGTGGTGCAGGGGCCCAAGCATTTGGGCTGTCCTCTGCTGCTTTCCTGGGCACACTAGCAGGGAGATGGATTGGAAGTGGAACAGCTGCGTCCATATGGGATGTTGGCATTGCAGGTGGCAGCTCAATGCACTATACCACAACACAAGCCCCAGAAGAATTCTTTGACTAAAAAAGGATTCGTGTAATCTCTCTTTGTGCTAACATAAATGTTATCCTGAGGACTTGGCATTGTTGTACATGTTTATTAAGCTGATTAATTTCCACTGGTTTAGGCAGAAGAAAAGATTTACTCAGTTGTTTCACTAAGGCAAAGCAAGATGATTTTAAAAATTCCTGGAAGTCAATGGAAAAAAAGGACTGAGCAAGCCTTATCTTTGCTCTACTTGAAATGATTAATTTAAACGTTTTTTTTCCTAGAAAAAACTGAGATGTGGCCCCGTTCATTTTGCGTAAAATGAATCTATCATCCATTCACCTGTGTTGTTATTTATTAGTATGTAATTTATCCACTTCCTTCCAATTTCACATACAGGCCAGCAGCAGGTTATGTCACCTTCCCAATGAGCGCAGGCTCCCGGGGCCCTAGCAGGGCCATGTTACACTGCTCAACAATGTCCTGGATTCTCTGCAGTCTACAGAACTGAATCAGAAATGAAAAGTGGTCAGTGTGGTCTTGAACAGATTAAAACGACAGCCACAGCGACTGAACATCCCCGGACCCGTACTTAACCTTCAGGTGGTCTGCGTGAAAGCACTGGAAGGCTCTCTGGAAAGGTGGCAAAAGCTTGTATCCACATCTCCTCTTCCCCACTGAGGAACAGGTTTCAGTGAAGACCTTCAACTTCTTGATAGTTCAGGCTCTGTGTTTATAAAATAGGCTCGAGGTCTGTGTGTTCACCTGTGATGCAGGGGCATTTAGGATGCAGGTGAAAATGTACTTCGCTCCTCACATGGCGAATGGAATCCCCGGTGCCGTTTTATTACCGTGTAGGGAGAAACAGTAATGGCTTGTTGCATGTGGGCCATGTGGTTGTATTTCTTAAGTGTTCCCCCGCCATGCTTTTTAGGAAGTTGACCGAATGTGGATCTGGAGTTGGGACAGAGTTAAAGGTGTGCAAACGTGAGTGTATGGAATATAAATTTGTGGACCTGCTTGAGCCAGCAAAACTCACTTAAGCTCCAGTAGTGACACCGGTGGGCCGTATTTAACATCCAAGTGCCAGAGAAGGTTGCCGACGTCCTGCGGAAAGTCTGTCTGGCTTACTGCTACGCGGCTGGATCCAGGAGGCTGCTGCAGGCCTTGTGGCCTTTGCACACCTGGGAACGTAGAAGCCGGCGGTGCACTGCAGCCGTCCAGCTGCTCTGTTCTAAGTGGGGCTCGTGTGCGCTGGCTGGGAGACATAACAATGGAGCTGCAGATAGGAAGGTATGGAGCTGTCATTCATTTCCATTGCTCAGTGATAGAAGACCATGGGGAAGCTTTTTGCTTTTTTGTGTTTATTGTAAATGGAATTTGCATGTGTTTCTTTGAAAATAAGGAAAATATCTGAGTATTTAACCATCAAGTCTTTTTTTAAAATTTTTTTAAAATTTTTTTTTGACAGGCAGAGTGGACAGTGAGAGGGAGAGACAGAGAGAAAGGTCTTCCTTTTGCCGTTGGTTCACCCTCCAATGGCCGCCGCGGCTGGTGCGCTGCGGCCGGTGCATCGCGCTGATCCGAAGCCAGGAGCCAGGTGCTTCTCCTGGTCTCCCGTGCTGGTGCAGGGCCCAAGCACTTGGGCCATCCTCCACTGCACTCCCTGGCCATAGCAGAGAGCTGGCCTGGAAGAGGGGCAACCGGGACAGAATCCGGCGCCTCGACCGGGACTAGAACCCCGTGTGCCGGCGCCGCAAGGCGGAGGATTAGCCTAGTGAGCCGTGGTGCCGGCCTTAACCATCAAGCCTTATGCAAAGTTACATTTTCCTAAATAAACCTGCACTTGGCAGGCTTTTCCCCTATTCTCAGAGATGGCAATGGGGGAGCGGTTGAAAGCATGGACCGATGAGTTGACTTTTCTCTTCCAGATCTGCCCATTGGAGAACTGGCTTTCATCGGCCTCTGTAGGATGGTACTTTGGTGAGAAATAACATTCATTGAGTTGGGGATGCCTGTCGTTTTCCACGCAGTGCGCTGAGAAATCATGCAAGCTGAGAAATCGTGCAAACCCCAGAGTTGCTGTTTGGGGCCAGGGTTTATCAGCTAAGCAGTATGCTCATTTTACCCATCTGCTGGAATGAGAGAACTCCCACATGTGAATATTTTCCTGTATCCACATGGACACCTTGGCGGCAACACGAGGGAGGAAGTTGGTATTTTAGTTATTATTCAGTATAGGACAAATATGAATAAAAATAGAAACTTGAGAGTGAAAGTGACTACACAATATAAAATATAAAATTCTACCTTTCTGGTTCAACCAGAAGTGAATTTAGGAAAGCTAAATTGCCAGTTATACAACAGTCCTCATTTATTATGAATCTGTGGCTTTATCTCACTCCATGGTATAAAATATGAAAAAATAATGATTTTTATTCTCACCCTGCCAAGGATCCAGGTTGGATTATGTCCCCATGTGAATGGACAGTGCCCTCATTCCTGCTTACTTTCATGGGAATCACAGTCCTGCACAGAGTGGGTGCCAGGTTTTCATTGTGTGCGGTATTACATTCTCACAAAACCACCGAAGGGAGTAGAAAAGAAGGCACTCTCCGCATAATACAGGCACCAGCAGACAGGAGTGCTGGCCACTGCTGCATTGTGTTCCTCTGGGTGAGAAATACAATGGGCAATTACACGACAGGGCTGATTGAACCACTTCCTTAGGAATCTCACATGGGGGGATGCAGACAAATGCAGAGTTCTTTTCCATCTTACTCTGTTGTTTGAGTGGACTTGGTGCCAGTTTTGTATAAAGTAGGGCTTCCCTATTCCCAGCCGTGCCTTCGAGGAGCGTGGTGTGGAAGAGTTCACAGGAAAGGAGAAAGAGTGCAGTCGATGGAGTTGTTGAGACTTTCAGACCTAAGACACGTCATGCAATGTGTATCTATGAGATGGCGTGATTATCCACCTTATGTATAAAGACTAGCAAGAGATCCTGACGTTTTGATCACGCCAGCATTTGTCAAGATAGACTTGAGAAGCTCACAGGTAGCTCCTGCATGCAGCGTCATGTGACGGTGATTGCCCTCCCATCGCCCCACAGCCTCATTTCTGCTGCTCCAGCCCCAGGGACATCAGCCTTTCCTCTTTGTGCGTTCCAGTTGGCCATGAAGCTGTTGTTGCTGAGAAAATTGGCTCATTCATTCTTTCCGGAGTCATTTAATTTGTGCAGAGTGCCTAACACATTCAAGGTGCTCTGCTAGAATTCTGGGAATGGAAAGATTTAAAAAACAAAAACAAAAACAAAAACAATCTCACTTTTAGAAACACACAGGCACTAGCCTGTGGGGAAGCAAGACAGGTTGTGAAGCACATACATTAGGTACAGAGTAGGGGACGCCACCACCTAGGAAAGCCAGGAGGGCTTCCCAGAGCAAGAGGGATGTGTTTGACTTGCCCTTTGAAGGAGATGATGTCATTCTGATGAAGGTGGAAAGAAGGACGATCCAGATAAAGAGACAAATTTACAGTAGCAAGGAATCCTGGAAATGTACAAGGCATCTTTAAAAAAGTTCACGGGAAATGTGTATTATGCATGGATTTCAAAATTTTTTGACCAAAATGAGCTTCTCTTCTAAGTGAACCTCCCCACTGAAATTGTAAAACATCCTGGGTAGCTTCTGGGAAGCCTGAGGTTAGTGTCAGGAAGTCCTCACGGCAAAAAGTAAAAGATTCCAGGCGTGGGGCAGAAGATAGGGCAGCCTGGTGGTGGGCACTGTACATTTTCTAAGCTTTTTGCTTTATGTCTTTGAGAGCAGGAGAGAGAGAAGAGAAACGATGCTTCACTGGGTCGCTCCCCAGTTGCCTGCCCTGGGCTGCACTGCGGCAAAGCCAGAAGCCAGGAATACAGTACAGGTCTCCCACGTGGCTGGCAGTAGCGCCTCAACCTGAGCTCTCCCTGCTGCTTCCCTGGATCTGCAGTAGCAGCAGCTGGAGTCGGAAGAAGCTAGAGCCAGAAATCAGAGCCAGGTGCTCTGATGGGGGACACTGGTGTCTTTACCAGCATCTCAGCATCTAGACTAAATGCATGCACTGGGTTTTAGCTTTAGATATCAGAGTACAAATGAGCACCTTAATATAGTTATGACTTTTTAAAAATACAGCACTTTATTAGGCAAATAATCTATGTGTATTGTAAAATTTGGAGAATCAGATAAGTAAAAAGGAAAAGTAAGATAAGTAAGAGCACCTGTCCACCATAAAGAAGAGGCAGTAGGGAGACCATCCTAGGTCTCCTAGGGGAAGTGTGTCCAGCCACATTTGGGAGAGAGGAGAGTGTCTGGAGTCTGTGGGTTTTATTGTTGAGAGGCTGCACCTACATTCCCCTGTCCCAGAGGGAACTGTGCTTGGTAAAGGGTGGGAAGTAAGGCTTCTCATCATTCAAAAAAGGACCACTGTAAAGGGTAACAGCTGTTTTAAAAAGTATTTTATTTATTTGAGAGGTAGAGTTATAGACAGTGAGAGGGAGAGACAGAGAGAAAGGTCTTCCTTCTGTCGGTTCACTCCCCAAATGGCTGCAACGGTCGGAGCTGCGTCAATCCAAAGCCAGGAGCCAGGAGATTCTTCCAGGTCTCCCATGCGGGTGCAGGGCCCAAACACTTGGGCCATCTTCCACTGCCTTCCCAGGCCATAGCAGAGAGCTGGACTGGAAGAGGAGCAGCTGGGCCTCGAACTGGCACCAATATGGGATGCTGGTGCCGCAGGCAGAGGATTAACCTACAGTGCCACGGTGCCGGCCCCGACAGCTTTTTAAAAAGTCTGATTTAATTTTTTGAAAGTTGATCAGAGGGAGAGAGAAACATAGGGAGAGGAGGAGGGGTGGAGAGAGTGAATAAGAGAAAGAGAGAGCACTCGCTTCCATCCACTGTTCCACTCCCCCAGAGTCCATAACAGCCAGGCTGGGCCAGGCTGATGCTGGGAGCATCCATCCAGGTCTCCCATGTACATGTCAGAGAGCTAAGTATTGGAGCCATCACCTGCTGCCTCCCAGGGTGCACATTAGTAGGAAGCTGGAATGGAAGCAGAGTGGCTGGGACTCAAACCCAGGCACCTGATGTGGAATGCCTTCCTATCTGATGTGTGCATCCCATGTGGCAGCCTAGCCTGCTGCACCACCACACCTGCCCCAGGGTACCAATTTGTACTGGAGAACTCAGATGAGATGAGAGCCTCCAATTTATACCCAACCCTCAGATTTCTATCTTGGAGACTTAGATTAAGCCTGAAGTGGTTTTCAAATTGCCTTTCTGAGATTGAATAATTAGGTTTGGTTTCAGTGATGTGGTAAGTTAAATAGACTGTTGAGAGAAGATTTGGAAATTTGTTCTCACTTTTTAACCACTGGCTGACAAATACATTTTGTAATCACAAATCTTTTTGAAAATCATTTTCTAAGGGATGGCGCAGTGGTGTGGTGAGTGAAGCCGCCACCTGCAGTGCCACATCCCATGTGGGCGCTGGTTGGAGTCCCAGCGGCTCCACTTCCCATCCAGCTGTCTGCTATGGCCTGGGAGGGCAGTGGAGGATGGCCCAGGTCCTTGGGCCCCTGCACCCACATGGGAGATCTGGAAGAAGCTACTGGCTCTTGGCTTCGGATGGGCTCAGCTCTGGCCGTTGTGACCAATTGGGGAGTGAACCAGTGGATATTAGACCTCTCTCTCTCTCTCTCTCTCTCTCTCTCTCTCTTCCTCTCTCTACCTTTCTCTACCTCTCCTTTTCTCTCTGTGTAACTCTTTCAAATAAATAAATCTTAAAAAGAAAATCATATTCAAAGTGCCCTAGATCCATTTCCTTTTGATTTTGAGGCAGTTTGTATAGATGTAAACAGACACAGAGTTGAGCTATTTTTTTGTTCTGTCTCTCATGCAGAATTAGAGCCTAAGAAAAGGCTAGCATGATGCTGTGGGTCAGGGAGAAGAAAGGAAACAGAGCAGGCTGCATCATAGCGCTCTGAAATGTAGCCAATGAGACCCAGGAACTGCACTGCATGCTGGTTGCCTGTCCAGGGGGAAAGGACAGGAGGATAATTTTTATTGAAATTTTACATTCATGCTCTACATGTTCGTTTCACATTCACTAATCTCTCATTTTAGAGATGGAATTGTGTGAGCAACTGCTTTTTAAGAATTCATTTTATTTTATTTATTTGAAAGGCAGAGACAGAGAGAAATTGGTTGGTTGGTTGGTTGATTGATTACCCATCTTCTACTTCATTCTCCAAATGCCCTGGAAAACTGGAACTGGGCCAGGCTGAAACCAGGAGCCTGGAACTTTATCCTTGTCTGTCATATGGGTGGCAGGAACCCAAGTACTTGAGCTATCGCCTGAAGCCTGCACGGTACACAATAGCAGGAAGCTGGCATTAGGAGCAGAGCCAGGACTTGAGCTCAGATATTCATATGGGTGTCCCAAGTGCTGTCCGAAGCTCTGTGCCAAACTCTCGCCCCTGTGTTAGCCACTGATCCACTGGAGCATTTGTGGCACCATGTTTGCTTGGGTGGTGGTTTTGCTTGCAGAATCCAGAAGGAACATGTCTTTCTGTCCCTGTTGTTTAGGTTCTGTTGGTGCTCACAAAGAGCACATTCTCCTTCCTTCCATTTGTTTTCCCACCTAGAATGTTATTTCCCAGCATAGTTTTCTTTTTAACGTATTTTAAGTTGCCAAAATTCCCTTAATGCCATTTAAATATAAGGTGTCATACTCTTAGGCCTGAACTGTAAAATTCTATTGAGAGAGATTATTTCATTAGGAAGGTGATTGAGATCAATTTTAAATGAGGATGATTTATCTCAGCTGGAAATAGTAAAACTTCAGTAGCAAACATTTACTGAGTTACAGAAGAATAGAATCTTCCTTTTAAAACAAAACCGCTCTGCCGCTGTTCCACTTGTCCTCCCTGCAAGACACTAACGCAGTCGTCAGCTCCGTGTCTGAGCGTGCTTCAAGGCTGTCAACAGGAATCTTTGCCGACTTGGAGGATACATGGACTCTTCTCAACAAGATGTGACGAAGCTGTCATTTGTACTCGAGACTTTTTATTTCAGGCATACTAGACTTGTTCCAAATACCTAGTGAGCCTAGGAAACGCTAATTGCTTTATGATAAGCTGAGTTGTATACTGGTTATGTAAAATACATCAGCTACACTTGGAAAGCTTGCTAAATAAGCTCCAACGGGTAGTTTAGAAGGAAGGTAATGGAACTTGGCGTTTGCTGTTATCTGGAGCAGCTAGTGCTGCCTTCTGCAAGTGCGGAGAACCCCTGAGAAGGAGAGCTCATCTAGTTAGGTCAGATGACTGTGTGATGACCAGGAGCATGACTGTAGTGCATGGAAAGGGTTTCTAAAAGCAAGATCTTGTTTTCCCTGTGAGGCCTGGACCTGGTCCTCTCTGGAAGACCTCACGATGCGCCAGTTTGGCACATTTCTCTCCTTGTCAGCAACCACCCTGCGTACTTTGCTTTTCTCTCACTGCTATGTATGGGGGCTGAATTGCCCAGAGCCCAGGCTGTGAGCCAAGTTGATTTTAATGGCAGTCTGTAAGCTTCAGCCAAACAGCTGTTTTACAGGTGCACATTATTTACTGATTCCCTGTTAATATAGTACTTAAAAGATGCATGCAAATCACTTACACATGTGTTTTAAATGCCCTGGCTGGCCTTGATATTTAATTGACATCTACAAGGGAACTTCAAAAATTTCATAGAAAAATTGAATTAAAAGATAAATTTATTTGATGCAAACAGTTTTCAAAATCTATGCATGTGAGGGAGTCTTTTGAAAGGTAATGGAAATGCATATTTTAAAAAAGCTGTGCATGGGCTTCACAATTGTTTTATACGGGGATACACAATACAGTCAGCTTTTTGTTAAAGTACCTGAGAGGAGTTACTTGGGAAAGAAGTTTAGTTCAGCTCACAGTTTAGCAGTTTCACAGCCCAAGATCGGGTGGCTCCATTTGTCTTGCATCTGAAGGGGATGGAGGATGACACACTATGTGTGGGAGAAGCAAGTGGGGAGCCAGGAAGCGAGAGACCGAGAGAGAGCAGGTGAGCCAGACAGACATGCCAGGCTGAATTTGGCTCACAGAAGCAACCCTCTTGCAGGTAATACCTCTTCAGTGCTAACTCCTAAAGACTTACCCCTAGGCCCACTTTCCAGTCTGGGCCAAGCCCCTGCTTTCAATGCATCAACCATTCATATTAATCCTAATTATTAACAAGACTTTGGGAACCAAGTCCCCAATATATGACCCTTTGTAGAAAATTCAAACTATTATCCAGATCATAACAGTGAACTTTGCTTTTAATTCCATTTCTATGACTTTTTTGACGTTCCCTCAAATAGCAAACCTTTTTTTGAAAAAGATTCTCTTTAGAAAACTGGTAAATACCACTGCCCCTGGATCTGGTCTTGTTCTTATTTGATGGGGTTAAAGAAGGCTACATTGTGTTTTCAGGTTTTTATGCTGTGCAGAGGTCCACTTTGAGCTGCTCCAGCTTGACGATTAATTTGTAGCCACCCACCCTGCAGGAATAGTGCAGGCGTGGCAGGAGGAACTGTAGCCACCCACCCTGCAGGAATAGTGCAGGCGTGGCAGGAGGAACTGACCGATGATCCCTGTCTTACCCTCTTTGACTGCCATGCAGAACCTCTCAGGCTTGCTGACCAATTCCAAATTCTTCTGAAGGAGGCTTGATGAAGAATCACACAGCTACATAAGTAAAATTACTGGCACATCAAGGATGAAAAGTTCTGAAAATAAAATTTTATCTCAAAACAGGAAATACCTTCCAATTTGAGAAGTCTGGGCATGTGCCTTGTGTGTGTGCATGAGTGTGTGTGTGTGCACACGCATTTAAGCTAAATAATGAAATCTTGTAAAAACTTCCTGCCTGAAGAACTTTCAGGGCTGTACAAACAGGCTTTTTGATACTGTGCATTGATGCTGCTCAAATAACTTACCACTCCCAGTGGATCCCAGGTCAGCAACCCTCCCTGCTTCATTGCATCATGGTGACATAATGTTCACTATTTTGATAAACTGTTTTGCAAGCGAAATGTTTTGACAGAGTACCATTTGCTGGTGTTATTCTTATTCATGATTTGTTTCTCTTCTGAGTTCTTCCAGAGGGTCTATTTTTCACACTTCTGTTTATTTTCCTCTTATCCTTCTCCCCTCCCCCCAGAATTTCTTTTCTTATGGAACATCTGTGTCTTTCCTGATCTTGAACTGATCTTGTCTTCTAGCCTTTCTTTCTTATACTTAAGACCATTTTGTCAGCCAACTGACGTTATCAGGGTCACTTTTCTGACCAGGTTCCAAATCTCTTTCAGCAAACATTTAATAAACATGTCCTTTTATAGGCTTTGCTCAGTATCCTTCGTGTATTTTTGTTTTGCACAGTGCATGGCTTTTAATGAGTCCCTTGTATTTTTGATTTTCTGCTTTAGAATTATGTTTTCCAATGTATAATGAGACACCAACTGTATGTGTTGTCTTCAAAAGGAGAGCTACCTACATGAAATCACTCTTAAGTAAATTGTAATCCTTTAATAGTTTTCCTTCCTCTCTCATATTGGATGTTTTAGTTGAAAACTCAGAAGTCAGGATGTTATAGGAACAAAAACACACATTTTTCCGAGCATGTTTGAATACGAAACTTTCCAAACCAAATATTCTTCTGACCTCATTGTGCTCTACTTAGGTAATGCATCGTGTTCGAGAAGTGCAGAACCAAAGAGTAATTTGGAGAAGACAAGGGGGGGATTTGTCCTGTTGTGTAGGGGGAATGCCATTCCTGCCACGTACACTGCTTTCCTTTGCCAAAGAGGAGTGAGGTACACTTTTTTGACAGATTAGAGGGCAAGCAACCTGTGTGAAACAAACAAGTTGGTAGCAAGCATGCTCTGCAGTTAGGTCTCTGCTGGCCTCTTGGCTAAGCCACTTTGATGTAAAATATTAGGCAGATTACTTAACTCTTATGAAGCCAACATTCTTCTTCCACAAAGTAGAGATGATTCCTTCTGTATATGGTTGAAAGAAAATATCTGTACCAGAAGAAGTGCTCATGGTGTGAAGTTTACTTACTGTGATAATGGCCTTGGTTCCCTTGATGGGAAGCAAAGATATTCCTTGGTCAAAGTTATGGCCCGCTTCAGTTTCATATTCACTTATAACAGGCTAAGATGTTTTCATGGAAAAGAATTATGAGCAAAACTTCTACTTCTCTTTCCATCCTGAGCTACATTTGATTCAAGACAAGGCAGCGTTCTAGCTTAGCAGTGTTTGCTATCCAAGGCGGTATGTAACCAGTTTGCTCCCTAGACTGCTTCTGCAGAGGCTCCCAAAGTTTGTGTTAGAGCCACCTACCCATCTGTAATTATGGAGCCTTCATGGAGACTTAAATGATACTCTGCTCATTTCCTTTTTCACTAAGGTGAAGCAGGCCCTTTCAGTGGCCTTTTCACTTAAAAATAGCCAAAGAAATATTTCTCATGTGTCTCAGGAGTTGTATTGACTCTAAGGGCCAGAGTATTTCAGCATCAGAGCTGGCTGCTAATCCTCTACAGCTGCCCCTTTTCTAGGGAAAGGACGTGTTCTTCCCTTGAATATTTCTTAGAACCTCAGAAACTCGTTGTTGTGCTCAACAAATCATTTAGCATTTGCGTATGAGAACATGTGGCCTGTTCTACAAATGTGTGGAGGTCCAGATATTGCAGAGTCCAGCTTCGCCTTGCAGTGCGTGTGTGGTCAAGGCTGACAGAAGAAACCTAATGCCATTTGACAAGCCCTGATGGCCTCCAGAACTGCTTCAATAGCTGCATGTCCCTGTGCATTGCTGTTAGGGAATCGGCTGCCCAGCTGCTAGTCACAAGCACACACTGGCCCGAGAGCTGACTGGTGGTGTGGGCCTGGAGCTCGGGTAATGTCATCTCCAGTCTGCAAAGTTGGCACGCTGGGGCCTCGCCCTTGGCAGAGCCCAGGGAAGTGTACGCTCCTTGCATGTCATCGTAGAGAGAAATACAGGCTGTGAGAATTGGCCAGAAGAGGTGCACGTGTTCAGCAGTCACACCTGGGAGCTCAAGCTTGGCATCAGGCTGCCTCCACTTTGGCTCAGCGCACAGGGTTGTTGCGCTGGGCTGTTGCTGCACATGGTTAGCTAGAGCCAAGCATCTCTGTCTTAGCTCAGTCATCTAAACATGTTAAAATTGATATGATTGACCCGGCTGGCGTTTTTTAAAGTCCTGTTGATGATAGTCACAAGGAAGAGTCACCTCCCCAAGGAGGTGCAATGAGTCCATAAACAAACTGAGTCATAAATGACATTCCAGAGAATTAGTGTTCAAAAAACACATTTTGGAACAGTGAAGTTGTAACCATGACACAGCCCTGCCAGGACAGCAAAGATGTGCAAACACTAGCACAACCATCAGCAACAAAGTTTTGGCAAGAAGCACATCCAATAGAGAGAGCTTGTTATTTACTGCTATTGGGATACTTATCTATAAAATTCATCAGAATCTGCAGCAAATCAAACAGAGAAACATGCCTTAGTTCTATTTTGACATTTTTCAAAAATGAAAAATTTGTATAATTGATGAACCAGTTTTATAACTTGCCCTTGGGGCATCTATTTTAAAACAATTTTTTATTGGAATATAATGTGCATACAGAAAATGCACAAATCTGAATGGAAAGCCTGATATGTTTTCACTGAGTAACCTGTGCCATGATTAAGAAACAGAACATTCCTGGAACCCCAGGAGTCCCTTTTGCTCTGGTGTGGTTACTCCCCCTCCATCTTGCCTTTCTCACGGTCTCCACTACCCTGGCTTCTTCTTCTTCTTCTTTTTTTTTTTTTTTTTTTTTTTTGACAGAGTGGACAGTGAGAGAGAGAGAGAAAGAGAGAAAGGTCTTCCTTTGCTGTTGGTTCACCCTCCAATGGCCGTCGCGGCTGGCGCGCTGCGGCCGGCGTACCGCACTGATCTGATGGCAGGAGCCAGGTACTTCTCCTGGTCTCCCATGGGGTGCAGGGCCCAAACACTTGGGCCATCCTCTACTGCACTCCCTGGCCACAGCAGAGAGCTGGCCTGGAAGAGGGGCAACCGGGACAGAATCCGGCGCCCCGACCAGGACTAGAACCTGGTGTGCCGGCGCCGCAAGGTAGAGGATTAGCCTAGTGAGCCGCGGCGCCGGCCGTACCCTGGCTTCTAATTGCACACCTTGGGATTGCCTGTTTTCTGTTTGATATCAGGAGTTGGAAATGTTTTCTGTGAAGTGCCAGATGGTCAGTACCTTGGGCTTTGGGGGGCCATAGAGCCTCAGTGGCAGCTACTGAACTCTGCCACTTGCAGTGAGAAAATGGCACTAAACAATCCAAAAACAAATGGGTGTGGCTGTGTTCCAGTAAGGCTTTATTTGCAAAAGCAAGTGTTGTTTGGATTTAGCCCATGGGTCATAGTTTGCCAGACTCTGCTTTGTGTAATACCTGATAGTGTGGTTGCAAGCTCTGTCCACTGGTGTCCCTAGGCCAGCTGACACTGGTTCATGGGAACTCATCGCATAATGCACGTCTTTTCACAGCTCTGCATTCAATGCTATCACGTTAGTTGCTGGAAGTTACCCATGTTTTAGTATTTACACTATGGAAATGGGCAAGTACTACAAAGTATGTCCGCATTCTCCACCATTTGGAAATTGATAGGATTGGGTCTTGGTGGCAGTTCACTCGATGTTGCTGAGCCTGTGTTTCTTCATCTTCAATGGGAATTGGAAACATCCAGAGACAATAAATATAAATTTCTTAGCAAGAGAGCTATTACTAATTATTTTAATCCAACCCAATGGTGATTTTCTATAATATTTCAGATACTAGCGCATATTGAGCGTTCACCTGAGTACATTTTATCTTTTAACTTTAGATCTTTGATGTTCTTGCTAGCTTTGGAAATGGCTCCTATACTTGCTCTCTGCTCTCCAGTTACATTGAAACTTAGACCTGGCCCTCAACGTTTCGTCTCTGGAATCACACTAATGTCCTTTGCTCCTCTGTGTTTGCAGTTCATCCTCTACAGCTGTCATCAGGATTATCTTCCAAAGTGTGACATTTTCTGCTTGTGGGCAACTTAATGGTTCCCAGTGCCCAGAAATTAAATTTCATCCTCTTCAGCAAGTCACGTGTGTTCCTACTCCCACATTTCCTTTATCATCCTGACTTTTCCTGTTGTCCTGTTGTCCTCAACCAGTAATCAGCAAGTGCCAGAGCTTTGTTCATGTGGAGAGCTCTGCACAACATTTTCAGCAGGCACTACCCAGTCTTCAAAGGCCAGTTTACATCATATCTCCTCACTTCCCTGTGCTTTTTAACCCCTCCTGCAACCTCACCCCCAGCAGAATTAACTATTCCCTTGTGTGTGTTCCATGATCTTACTGTAGTTATAGCACAGGTTACCTTATAACCAATTGTTTACCAGTCTCTCCCTTCAAGTGGTTTGTTCTTGAGCACAGAGGTGTATTGTCCCAACTTTCCTGGCATACCAGTGGAATTCTGGAATTTAAGAAGAAGGAAGCAACAAAGATGTATATCATACAGGTTTATTGCTACAGCCCCAGGGGAACGCCTGCCATCTTTGGGCAGGCTCATCCAAATACAGTTTTGCTCTGAATGGGAAGAGTGTCCAGTTAAATTGGCAGTGAGAAGTGGGGAAGAAGGCAGAACCAGTCTCTGGTAGCTGCCCTATCTCCAGAACACCTTTGGGAGGGCTTCTATCTCACTTGATGAGTGAGGTATGCCGTTGGCTCTGTATGATCCCAGTTGTAGGCACAGGGTAATAGTTGCCTAATAAGTTTTGCTTCAACCTTGTATGCCTTTTACATTTGATTTCTCAATGATTATAAAAACTCAAAAGCTCCATTTTTATAGTGACATTGCCAGTCTTCCTGATTTGCAGTGCCCGCACTCAGAACATCACAATACATTAT
Source organism: Oryctolagus cuniculus (assembly GCF_964237555.1). NCBI lineage: Eukaryota > Metazoa > Chordata > Mammalia > Lagomorpha > Leporidae > Oryctolagus > Oryctolagus cuniculus. The sequence continues at coordinate 46,278,948 of NC_091444.1, forward strand.
GTGTAGCAAATGTTGCTTACCCTAAGTAAGTAGCTGCACAGTGAGGAGGCTCTAACTTAGCCACAAGCATGCAAGGGTTCCTGAAGCAGGAGTCAGATCTCTTGTGAGCAGGAGTTTCAGTTACCTGCTATCACGGGAAGATACAGTCAGAAAGGTAGACCAACTTGTGCATGGCCTTGAAATAAAGCTTCAGAGGTGGGCCTCTACTGGGTAAGCAATCAGAAATAAATGAAGGTTGATTATCAGGGGAGTGTTGTAATCAGAGCTGGGTCAGAGGAAGATTAAACTGGCAGTTCTGTGCAGAATATATTGGAACAGAGAGAAAGAAACCAGATATCCTGTAAGTAGTCTGTTACAATAGTCTGGAAGGAAGTAAGGATATTCCCAGTGAGGGAGGTGAGGAGGAGCGACAAGGAGAGAGTGATATTAAAAGTGTAACTGAGATAGGCTTTGTGGAACAGCAGCGCTCTGCTGTGTATAATGATGAAGGAGAAGTACTCCTGGGATCAGAAATGCTTCAAGGTTTCATGCACTAGTGGCTGCAAAGGCTCAAATGAAGTAAAGGTAAATACATGACAAGCAGGTGCAAATGTGTTGAATAATACAAGTTAAACAATTAGCACATTTGAGAGTCCTCTCTGGGCTGTCTGTGCTGGGATCTTCCTAGAGGATGAGATGAATGAGAGGAAGCAGCCACTGCTAAGCTGACATGTGGCAGACCACAACATTGGCCTTGACCTCAGATACACACTGGGGGTGGGAGGTGGGGTAGGTTACTTCCCCTCCACAAATGGAGGCAAAACCTAGAGAACATATTGTTTTAAAAAAAAATGAGTCTCTAGGGATTCTGTCTATAAATAAATTTTCTAATAAATTTGTTCCAGTCAGTTTCTGAATGATAATTAATTTCATAAAATTAGCATTTGCGGCATGAGTTTTTCCAAGATGACCCCACCCACACACAAAGTATATAGCAGCTCTCCACTTTATTGAGCAACATTTAAAGGCTTCCATTTCCTATTTATGAGTGAGATTTTATAACTGAAAGCTCACAGAAAATAAGGTTTAAAAAGCTGAATTTTTCTTCCTTTTTTGTTCCTTTGGGAAAATGTCACATGATGGTGTGTGGGAAAGAAAAATCAATACAGTAGCAGAAAAAGAGCTAATATTTGTAAGGTTCTACTGCAGCTTTCTGTTGGGCAAATTATAACAAATGTAGCATAAATGACAGAAAATGTGTATGCTTTTGAGCTACATACAGAAGACAATTTTATCTTTCCAGCTATAGTTTATAAAATCTGAAAGATTTATTTGGATGTGTGGTGTCAAGAAAGAATTATACTGGTATGGTTGGCATTTTATAGAATAAGTGTATTTACATACACAAACAAAAGATGGTAGGAAATGTAATTAACAGATAAGTTTGTTTTGGATTTGAAATGCATGCATTTTTTTTCCTAATACACATTTTCCATTAATTCATTCAAATTTTAATAATTTTCAATAATTGAAAGGAATATATAATCTAATGCACTGTCTGGGAGACAGCAGATGCTGGGCCTGGGTCTCTGCCACCCATGTGGGTGAGCTGGATTGAGTTCTTAGTTCTCATCTTTGTCCTTGTTCAGCTCTTGCCTTTGTAAGCATTTGGGGAGTCAATCAGTAGATGAGAATTGTCCGTCTCTCTCTGCCTCTTAAAAAAAATTGTAGTGAGCAATTTTGAATGTTGTAGCATAATTTGTACTAAGATACCTAGAACTTGGAAATACATATTCTAGTACAATTTAAACAAAAATGCAAATATTAAAATGAGATATAATAGGGTACTTCACAAAGTTCATGGAGAATTAATTTAAAAGGTAAGTTATTTTGGCGCAAAATATTTTTGAAATCAGTGCATAAGAGGAACTCCTTAAAAAGTTCATAAAAATTCATAGTATGGAAAACTATGCATCGATTTTTTAAAAATTTGCACAAAAGTAAGCTTATCTTTTAATTCCATTTTCCCACTAGCTTTTTAAGGTGCCCTTATAGAATTAAATTATTTGCATATTTTTCCCTTTGAAATAAATCTGGATTTTAGCCTCAATTAATTGACTAGTAAGGGAAAAGATAATTTCTCTCAGCAGGATTCTCCAAGACAGTCAATTCCCTTATTGTATGCTTTACTTAAGTAGATACAAATATATTTCCTTATTTATGAAAGCTTTGCAATTGTGCAAAAGGACAACATCTTTTGGATATTCAGCCACTGTTTTTTTAATGATTTTGTTTATTTGAGATACAAGGTTACAGACAAAGAGAGGGAAAGACAGAGAGGTCTTCCATCCACTGGTTCACTGCCAAAATGGCTGCAATGGCCAGGGCTGGGCTGATCCGAAGCCAGGAGCCAGGAACTTCTTCTGGGTCTCCCATGTGGATGTAGGGACCCAAGCACTTGAGCCATCTTCTGCTGCTTTCCCAGACCACAGCACAAAGCTGGACAGGAAGAGGAGCAGCCGGGACACAAACCAGCACCCACAAGGGATACCAGCACTGCAGGCGGAGGTTTCCCTACTATGCCATAGCACTGACCCCAATGTTCAGCCATTTCTAAAATAGTTTTCTGAAAAGAATTGCGTTTTCATAGAATTTTAACTTTCTCCAGTCTTTAGAGTTGAATTTTCTTTTGGTCTTTGTTTTTAATGGTTAATTCATTTATAAGTGACAGGGAAAGATGGAGAGACAGAGAGAGAGATATGTTTTCCATTCACTGGCTCACTCCTCGAATGTTTGTAATAATTGGGACTGGGTCAGGCTGAAGCTAAGAGCCAGGAACTCCATCCAGGTCTCCCATGGAGGTGGCAGGAACCCAAGTACTTGGCTCTCCCATATGCATTAGCAGGAAGTTGGATTGGAAGTAGAGGGTAAGACGTGATCCCAGGCTTTCTTATATGACATCTGGGTTTAATCTTCTGTGCCACAATGCCTGTCCCTTCTTTTTGGCTTTAATAATACTTAAACGTGTATAGAAGGAAGAAAGAGGACCTGTACTGGTTGGGTCTCTTCCTTTATCCAATATTTCCCCTAGGAATTGCCCTCTTAAGAATGAGAAATTAAATTGGTTTTCAAATTTCCTTTGCTTCTTTAGATTCTGTGGTTAACTTCACTGTGTTTTATCATGGGCAGAGTTCGGATAATATCTGTAACTATGATTTATAAGGTACTGTGAGTTTCTTGTTGGAAATATAGAAAAAAATAAATCATTTTCCCTCCTTGAATAATAAGAAATGGAAAATACTTGCTAACCATCTATTACTCTTAAAGCCTGAGAAAAGAATTTAGGACATTTCGGGACTTTTGAGATTTACCAAGAATTTATGAGACAGGGAATTAGCCAAATTTAATACTATATAGGAAGGAATTCTGTCAAAGAGCGGTTGTTAATAGTTCTTTTTAATTGCTCTAACTGTAAGTGGTATTTCTAACCTGAGTTGAATCTGAGGTGTGGGATGTGTTTAACTTAAAACACTATCTTGTGGATTTAAGAAGTGCCATCACATATGAAATAGAATGCTGGGATTGTTTACTTGTAGGCTGAAAGAATTTTAGAGTAAGAAGAGATCAAGTCTCTAAGTTTATAGGTAAACAAACTAATAAAAACAACTCAAATGGGATTTGATTAGATTTGCACAAGCTAGACAGTAGTAAAACAAGGCTCTTGAGGCTTAGTGGAATTCCTCACACCCCTGCTTTATTCTATTTCAAGAATAAGTGCTCCTGATTCCTAAGATGTGAACCTCTAAAAATACTTCCACAAGCATAAGCATTGTAAGGGAACTGGGTTTATGATGACAGCCCTACACATGTCTGCTCTGTGTTTTACTTAGAGATACTGTGTTCTCATGGTGCTGCCTCTGTGTGGTGATAGTTACCATGAGAGTGGTCACTCACCAGTCAGTCTGTACAAGCTGGTCCTGTCCTCTCTGTTTCACCCATCCATCGCACATGGGCCCCCAACCCGAGATGGGCCAGAGTCCTTCCTCTTGGAACTCGGTATTGTGGCAGAGAGTTAGAGTTGTATTGCTGCAGCGTCCTAGTGAATAGAGGTGCCACTGGTGGTGGTATTGTGTCACTCTCGGATCTGAAATGTGATCCCTGTTAAACGTAAGAGTGGGAATAAGAGAGGGAAGAGATGCATAATTTGGGACATGCTCAAGCTGACTTGCCCCAAATGGTAGAGTTAGAAACATACCAGGGGATTGTCGCTCCCCCTCTTCGTGGAGGAACGACACTAAACCCTGCCTAGGCTTCATATCCGAGTCACGGCACCATTATGTCGCTCCCCCTCTTCATGGAGGAATGACACTAAACCCTGCCTAGGCTTCATATCCGAGTCACGGCACCATTATGTCGCTCCCCCTCTTCGTGGAGGAACGACACTAAACCCTGCCTAGGCTTCATATCTGAGTCACGGCACCATTATGTCGCTCCCCCTCTTCATGGAGGAACGACACTAAACCCTGCCTAGGCTTCCTATCCGAGTCACGGCACCATTATGTCGCTCCCCGTCTTCGTGGAGGAACGACACAGGACCCTGCGCTGTTCTTTTGTCTGCTCGGCCCTTCCCGGGTTTGCTGCTGGTTCTTCCCGGGTTGGCTACCGACCCTTCCACCTCCGTGGAAGGGCGGTTCCCCCTGCCACTTTCCCCACTTCCGCGGGGGAGCGGCACACCACCGGCCGGCTCTCTCGGGGGCTGCACAGGTGTTCCTTCAGATAGATGTTCCCCTTAGATGTTCCTGGTGCATGTTGTCTCTCTCCTCCTTTATAGTCCTCTTCCACCAATCCCAACTCTGCTATCCACACGCCAAGTACGCTGCCCTCCTCCAATCAGGAGCAGGTCCTGCTGTTTATTGGTTGAACTGGAGGCAGCTGTGTAGAAGCTGTTTCTCCCTTCTCAGCGCCATATTGTGGGAGAGCAGATGCATAGAATAAGTCTTAATTCCAGTAACTTAGTCTAGTCCGAGTTGCTCCCCACAGGGGATTCCAATTCAATCCCATCAAGGTGGCATGTACCAATGCCATCTCACTATTCCAAGTGATCAATTTCAGTTCACAATTGATCATAATGAAAGGACTAAGAGTCTAAGGGAGCACATAAACAAGTCTAGTACCTGCTAACACTAACCGATAGAATAAATAAAGGGGAGAGTGATCCAACATGGGAAGTGAGATACTCAGCAGACTCATAGAATGGCAGATGTCCTAAATAGCACTCTGGCCTCAGAATCAGCCCTAAAGGCATTCGGATCTGGCTGAAAAGCCCATGAGAGTATTTCAGGCATGGAAAGCCAAGACACTCTGCCAAAAGATCTCTGTGAGTGAGATCCCAGTGGAAAGAACAGGTCTTCAAAGAAGGAGGTACCTTTCTCTGAAGGGAGGAGAGAACCTCCGCTTTGACTATGAGCTTGTCTAAACAAGATAAGAGTCGGAGAACTCAGAGGGCTTCCATAGCCTTGGAAACTCATGACTGGAGCATAGGGAGATTACTGATGCCATAGACAGGAGTGTCAATTGGTAAAGTCAACAACAGGAGTCACTGTGCACTTACTCCTCATGTAGGATCTCTGTCCTTAATGTGCTGTACATTGAGATTTAATGCTATAACGAATACTCAAACAATATATTTCACTTTGTGTTTCTATGGGGGTGCAAACTGTTGAAATCTTTAGTTAATGCATACTAAACTGATCTTCTGTAAAAAAAAAAAAAAAAAAAAGAAATTATCAATTCCCAACTTGACTCTCACTGGGATTAAACATGACAATAGGTCTGATCTGATTTCATCATCATTTAAAAAAAATCATCTATTATTTTTCACTTTATGTTTCTGTGTGGGAGCAAACTGTTGAAATCCTTACTTAATGTATACTAAGCTGATCTTCTGTATATTAAGATAATCGAAAATGAATCTTGATGTGAATGGAAGGGGAGAGGGAGTGGGAAAGGGGAGGGTTGTGGGTGGGAGGGACGGTATTGGGGGGAAGCCATTGTAATCCATAAGTCGTACTTTGGAAATTTATATTCATTAAATAAAAGGTAAAAAAAAAAATAAACATTTTATTCCATTCCAAAAAAAAAAAATGAGGGGCACAGGATTTTGCTCGAAACTTGCTGGCTTCCTGCCTCTGCATGTAATCATTCCACAGGACCAGCTGTATTGGTTTTGTAACATACAACTGAATCATTATTAGAAATTCTCTCTCTCTCTTTCTCTTAAGCCTGTTCAAGTGGATGTCACTTGAAACTAGATGATACTTAACCACTGTAATCATCTCGCGTGCGTCCTCCAAAGGTTCGTGTGCTGGAAGCTTGGTCCCAGTGTGGTGGAGTTGAGGTGGTGGCACCTTTCAGAGATGGGACCTAGTGAAAGGTGGTAAGGTCACAAGGGTCCCACCCTTGGAAAGGACTCATGGCAGTTCTTGCAAAGCCAGTTTAGTTCTCGCAAGCAGGCAAAATAAAGCAAGGCCACCTCGTGTCCCTAACCCCCTTCTGCTCACAGCAAGTTCCCTTTAGTCTCCTCTGCCATATTGTGATGCAGCCAGGGGCACCCTTTGCCAGGAGAGCAGTGTCATGCTTTTTGGACCTTCCAGCCACTGAAATTGTAAGTCAGATAGACCTCTTTTCTCTATGAAGTACTCAGGGTTGGGTATTTGTTAGAGTAACACAAAATGGACTGTTACAGCCACGTTTTAAACATCTTTCATGAAGAAAGGATCCCTTTTGTGACTGTTAAAAAGGGCATTACTTTTCACTCATGGACATGCATGTGGCAGGCCCATCTTTTCCTTACATTTCCTTATCTTCTGTCTCTATTTTCCTTCGTGGAACGGCTTCAGATTCCACTCATATGTACTGGGTTCCCATTGTGTGCTGTGGTTTGTGTTCCACATAGGTGTTCTCATTTAATGTCAACCAAATGCTGTGCGTTTTTTACTTTTCATGATGAGGTATTGTCTAATCAAGTCTTTTTTGTATTATATTTGTTTCCAGGCTTTAAAATTTAAGGGAAAAAAATGAAACGTTTGATTTAGAAACCGAGCTTCCACAGTGATTGAAGAGTTGAACACAAGGGCAGAAGCTCAAGTGTTATTTATCTTGAACTAAGGAAATGATTTAATAACTCTCCACAGTTGCTATTTTGTAAGAATGGTAGTAATTTTGCAACCATTCTCTGTCTTTTCCAGAGGCTAGAGAAAGAATAAATGGATTTAAACTGAAATATTGCAAAAAAAAATGGGCTCGCCCAGATGGTGAAAGCTATGAGTGCCATGTGGTATGCTAAGCAGTGCTGTCCACTTTCTACTGAGCCGTAAAGGACAGGATATTCACCTGTTTGCCATTTTGTAGCTGTTTCCCCTGATGCTTCAGAGTACGATCTTATGGAGCTTGCATTAAACGACCCCATACATTTCCCTCATGACAGGCGAATTCTGTGATTCCTGTTTTCTGTTTTACACGATTCAAAACATTTCTCACTAAACCTACTTGGGTTCTCCAAACTTAAAGAAAAGTCAAATCTTTCTAATTCAATATATGGTATGTCACTTCATCTTCAGTTGACTGTTAATTTAGTTATAGGTGAAAAGCCAAGGAGTTTTTATAATAACAAGTAGAGGTATATTATGCATAATTACATCTCCAGTTAATCAAAAATAAGTTTTTGGGCCACTAGGTTAAAAAGTCTCCTTTAAAAATTCCTCTTTGGGGCCAGCATTGTGATATAGCAGGTAAAGTCACTGTGCAGTGCTAGCATATCATATGGGTGCTGGTTTGAGTCCCAGCTGCTCCACTTTCAATCCAGCTCTCTGCTAATGGTCTGGGAAAGCAGTGGAAGATGGCCCAAGAGCTTGGGTTCCTGCACTCACATGGGAGACCCAAAGAAGCTCCTGGCTCCTGGCTCCACATTGGCCCAGCTTCAGCTCTTGCAGCCATTTGTGGAGTGAACCAGCTGATGGGAGACCTCTCCCCCCCCCCCCCCCGTCTCTGTAATTCTGCTTTTCAAACAAATAAATAAAATGCCTCTTTTCCATGCAGCTTCTTACAGCTATTAGAATGATTTGGGGCTTGGCTTCCTCTCCATTCCTTCTACTTGACATATGTACTGGCTAAAAATCAGATGTAGCTCAAATATTTTGCGAAAAAGGAGAAAACTGAGCTCTACGATTGTATGCTTAGCCACTGAATAAACCAGACTCGGCTCTCCGTGCTTCCTCACTGGGGTCTTGCCGGTGTTTTGTAGCAGTGGAACTTTTCAGTGTAAGCGTGTATCATTGCACTCATGGGTGCTGACTGAGCATTTCTGTAATGCTCTGCACAGCCTCCTTCCCGTCTTCAGTGAATGTTCCAGGCACTTAATGCAGACGAGTTCTGTGTCTTTGCTGTCTTTCTCTGAGAGACAAGATGATAACTCTGCCAGAGCAAGAGGTTCTTTAACAGTGTGGCCATTACTTAAGATCTATTCCACGTTGTGCTTTAGAACATAAGCATTGCCATGTGCTGTTGGCATAGCTTCAATACCCTGGTGAAGAACTATTAAAAATGGCTGAGCTTTGTAAAATATTAGACTGCCCAAACTCCCTGTCTCACTGGTTTTCTTCTTGTTCTTTGCTGAATGTTTTCCCTCTTTCTCTTGTACTGTGCTAGCCACCTGAAGCAGTTGTTAAAGTAGCACCAGTATTCTCTGTTTCTTTGAGGTTTGTTAAATCCAACAGACCCATCCTAAGAAAATGAGTTATGTGAGTGGCTTATTTACTTGGACGAATAGGTATGAATAGAGATGTTTTGGGTTTCTTTTTGAAGGAGACAGACTTCATTGTCATTGTTCGCTGGAAAGACTACTTGCCACATTTAATAGGATGTAGCCTTTGTATCATTAAAATGGCTTGATATTAACTCTTATTGCTTTTTTTGAAAAACTTTTGGGCTATATTTTCTACTTTCTGATAGCAATTACTCAGACTGCATAGTAAATTTCATAGTGATTTGAAGTATTCTAGATTATAGTTTAGCTATTTGTAATGTTTTCACAAACCTGAAATCAGTTTGGTATGCTTTCTATTAGGTATAGAATCTCTCTAGAGGGATTATCTGGTAGTACTAAATATTCTCTAGAAAAACAGAAATTAGTGGCATAAGGAGCCACTGAGAATCCATCATGTTCTATTGTTTTCTGTGTTTTGAAGAGATGGAAATAAGGTTAAGATTAGGAATCTCTTTTATTTCCTCCAAACTTCTGACATACAAACCTTCCTAATATATATTAGCTCACATGAATATTCTACATATAAGATATTATTTTATCTATTAACCTCTGTGATTGATAAGTTTGCAATTAAAATGTTTCATTCAGGTCATTGCATGTCATGAAATTGTGTGAATGTCCCCATGACCACCATGGTCTTGTTTGCTCCTGTAAGACCTCCTCTGTCAACTGAGTAGCTGAACAGTGAGACTTATTCGTGAGGAGCCTTTGTGTCAGTGTCCTGTGTGGTTAACAAGAGAATCTGGTGCAACTATTTAAAAAATCTTGATGTGCTTGTTGCAGACCACAGCCATGCAGTCATGCTGGTGATTAGCTATTCTCCCCATTCTGCAAGGCTTCAATTTGTTTGGAAGTGGATGCCATGTTGGCAGCACTCACTGATGAGCAGCCTTGCCAAGGCTGTGCTGGCCTGAATTCAGTTCTCTTGGCCTTGGTCTTTTATTCTTCCCTCTGTAGCTCAGATGAAGTGGAGGATGGCTTTTAGCCTTGTGGTACAGGCGAAATGCTTGGCTGTGAGCAGTTTCTTATGTGACTTGCATTGTCGTCAGGTTTCTCAAACCTGTAGAGGTCTGCAGTGTTTTTCTATCATTTGGCCATGCTTCATGAGTACCTGCATATACTTAGAGTACATTTACTGCCTTTTTTAAAAAAATTGTTTATATATTTGAAAGGTAGAGCTACGGAGAGGCAGAGGCAGAGAGAGAGAGAGAGAGAGAGAGAGAGATCTTCCATCCACTGGTTCACTCCCCAGATGGCTGCAACAGCCAGAGCTTGGCCCATCTGAAGCCAAGAGCCAAGAACCAGGAGCTTCATTCAGGTCTCCCACGCAGGTGCAGGGGCCCAACCACTTGGGCCATCCTCTACTGTTCTCCCAGGCCATAGCAGAGTGAGATCGGAAAGTGGAGCAGCCAGGTCTCAAACCAGCACCCACAGGGGATGTCAGCACTGCAGGTGGTGGCTTTACTCACTACACCACAGCGTGGACTCCCATTCACTGCCTTTAGATAGCAGTGAATTCACTGAGTCTGATGGTATGAGAAAAACCCATATCTAATCCCCAACAAACTACTGCAGTCAAAGTGACAGAGCCTGCAGTTCACTCCAGTGACACATGAAGGGTTTATATTATGCTGTTCCCTGTGGAGTGGGAAAAGGTTTCCAGAGGACTGGAAATGTTCTGTCACACCAGCTTCAAAATAACTTGTTATAATTTTGGACCACACTTTGTAAAAGAACAAGGATTCAAATTGCAGCCGGTACTGCTCAGTACCCTCACCCATTCAGGATAGGAACATGGATCAGGCAGAAAGACCATCAGCAGCATCATGAACTGATCAAGGCAGATTAGAGAATGTTCTCAAGGCAACTCAGCTGTGTCTGCTGATGCTTAATTGAATTCCCGGCCTCCAGTCTTCTCTTCCACTTAATTCCATACACCATTGCCTGAGTGAGAAATCTGCTAATGTCCAGCTCTAATAATGGGGGAAGCAGGAAGCTTCTTTTTTTTTTTTTTTTTTTTTTTTGGACAGGCAGAGTGGACAGTGAGAGAGAGAGAGACAGAGAGAAAGGTCTTCCTTTGCCGTTGGTTCACCCTCCAATGGCCGCCGCGGCCGGCGTGCTGCAGCTGGCGCACCGTGCTGATCCAATGGCAGCAGCCAGGTGCTTCTCCTGGTCTCCCATGGGGTGCAGGGCCCAAGCACTTGGGCCATCCTCCATTGCACTCCCTGGCCATATCAGGGAGCTGGCCTGGAAGAGGGGCAACTGGGACAGAATCCGGCGCCCCGACCAGGACTAGGACCGGGTGTCCCGGGGCCGCAAGGCGGAGGATTAGCCTAGTGAGCCGTGGCGCCGGCCAGGAAGCTTCTTGTTGCTGGCCTTTGAAACAGTCTGCATTCATTCTCTACATCCATCTGTGGTCCACGGTCTTTGTAACTTAACTTTCCAGCTTCAGCTGGCCCCAGCCCCTTGCTGCAGCCAAGTTTAATATCCTCTTGGTGGTAGGCAGTATAATGCTCCCCTCCCCCAAACTAAAGATGTCCACAACTTATTCCCCAGAATTTGTGACTGTGCTATGGCCACATGGCTAGAGAGAAGTAAATTTGCAGAAGGAATTAAGTTGCTAAGCAGCTGCCTTGAGATGGGAAGATTATCCTGGATTAATCAGGTGGGCCCAATGTAATCTCAAGGGTTTTTAGAAATGAATGAAGCAAAAGAGAAGGAGCTGAGAGAGATTTGAAGATGCTAGAATTGTAGCTTTGAAGATGAAGAGGCGGGTCACAGACCCAGAATGCCAGTGACCTCTGGAAACTGAAAAAGGCAAAGAAAGAAATGTCACCCAGAGCCTGGAGAGCAGTGCAGCCTCTGGAAACATGGTTTGCAGTCCGATGAGATGCATTTTGGATTTCTGATTCCCCAAACTGTGTGGGAACAAATGAGTGTCATTTCAGCCACCAAGCTTGTGCAGATTTGTGGGAGCAGCCGTGGGAAACCAATACACCGTTGTATAATGCAGCTGTTCTGAAAGCAGACTCAGAGCCCAGACTGCCCGGCCCGAGCCCTGACCCTGCCATTAGCCCTGTGTCTCTGGGCGAGTTACTTGAAGTTTTCTGTGATTTGGCTTCCTTCCCGACTCAGTGGTGCTTCAGAGAACCGGGTGTCCCCTTTCTTCAAAAGCCTCTTGAGTTTTACCTCTACCATGAGTTGCTATTGCTGCACCCGTGGTTGTTCTTGGGAAACATCTGCCTATCTTACCGATTCCAGCAGTCATATGGTTTCTCCCCTAAAAACCTTGTGTGACCCTCTCAGGATAATTAATTCTCTCTCTCTCTCTTTCTCTCTTCCTCCCCCCCTTCTCCCTCTCTCCCTCTCCTACGCCCTCTCCTTCCCCCTCCCCCTCTCCCTTTCTCTATGTGCAACTCTAATGTTTTGCTTGTTATCAAGTCATGACTTTTGCAATGGTTGGTTGTTGTGTTCACATTAGTATCACTATTAATGTTACAAACTCCTTGAAGAGAGGTATTTTGTTCATATAGGGGTCCTTACCCACACAGGATTTAGCAAAGCACCTTATGATAGATGTCCCTCCATGTTTGTGGAGTGACACTTAACACTTGGCATGAGTTGGTGAAAGTAATGGTCCAGTAGGCTATTTTATATTAGAGATAATATTACTTATTTTAATAACTGAGATCATGTACCCAGTAGATATTTGAAAAATGTGAAAGGATGAAATGGTTAAATGATCTTTTTCGAAGATTTCCCCTGAAATGAATTTTAAATGTGTCACAACTGACACATTGTCCTAGAACCCTCATTAAATCGACTCCCACAGGTACCCTGTGTGCATGTTAAGGAGTGAAAGGGTCCAGTTACTCAGAATTTTATCATCAGGGCCTCAGATGATGATGAAAGTTACTAGAGATGTGTTTTCATACCTACGCCCCAGTCCCTTACTGATGCCATTTCTCATGTTTTCAAGTTAAAGTGAAAATGGAGAAATTAAAAGAGTCTTTAAAGTATGCAAGTAGAGGATGGCATTGAGGAAAGATTTTCTCTGTCTAGGGAGAATTAGAAAGAACACAGTGCCCTCAATTACAATGATTTTGATATTTCATTGTGCTTCCAACTCTGTAAGAGTGACCCACAGTTAATAGTTGCACTTTCCTGTTGATGGCTGGTAGTTTTCTCTATAAATGGTGCTTGATAGTTTCACTGGAAAACATGGTTGGCATCAGAAGAGTGTTGTCATTGGGATGTAATTTCATGCCCTGAGCTCTGAAGAAGGACAAGGAACATGGATTCCAGCTTTGTCTCTTCGGATCCTGCGCCTTAGAGCCAATATGCTCTTTACTGATGTGGGTATTAATAAAAATAAATGACATTTATTATTTCAAAAATCCTGCTGCCTATATAATTGATTTTTAAAAAATTAATAAAACCTTGCATTATTATTTTATTGTAACATATTTTACATATTTATGCTATAATTGTTTGTAATGTATACAATATATACTCCTACTTATATATTTATTCTCAGAGTCTGAATTCATGTGAGAACATTCTGCATGTCAAATGTGAATTTTTGGGGTGTTTGAAGGCCAAAGCTATTTGAAAACTTGACCTTTAATAGTCTGGTAGGAAAATATTCCGTTATGCAGAAATGAAAGAATTAACAGCTGTCTGACATGATCATTTTTCAGGGCTTGTCAGGGCAGAGGGATCTGACTGAATGTGTTCTGGGAGAACACAAGGCGGGGTGCAGTGAAAACCTAAAACAATTCATAGGAGCAGTAGGAGATAAACCAGAGCTGAGCCTTTCACCTCTGTTGAAGTGTGGTAAATGAGATGAATCATTCAGAATATTATTAGGGTGAAGAAGTACCAGCAGTGATGCCTATATTATGGTGTAAAAGAAATATTTGTTTCTTAATGCATACTGATTCACTATGTGAATATCTGAAAGAAAATGACAATTCAGTATGGTTTTGCAGGCTGTGTGAGTTTATATATGTATTAGTACTATCAAGTAGAAATATGATAATAGATAAATTTTACTTTTTCCAGTTATATAGCATTTGTAAGTAAAGATAGTTAATATACATATTTATACACATGCATGTGCACACATTACATTTATATTTTTTCACCTGCCCCGTGGGTATAACCTCTCATTTTTATTTATGCTGATGCTTTTCACATGTTTGATAGACAGGGATACCAGTAGAACCAAACTGCTGGAAACCAGCGTGGTTTTTTCCTCTCTCTCCCTTATGTGTTTTGTTCTCTCTCCTTCCTTTCTTCCTTCAACAAATATTTATTAACCATCACCCAAATTCTAGGCACAGATAACAGTAGCAATGCAGACAGGCAAGAAATCTTACTCTCATGTGGTTTGCTTTTTAGTTGTAAGATAACAAATCAGACAAATAAGAGAGAAAATAAATGAGGCCGTTGTGTCAGAGAGGGATGCGTGCTGAGAGAGCTCCCAAAGGGTCAGGAGGAGAACAAGGAAAATGTGGAAGAGAAATACGCACTTGGCTGCAGGGTTGGAATTTTGGGTAAGGTAGTTAAGCAAAATGACTCTTGAAGGTTTGAGAAAGCTCAGGTTATCTGGGGAAATGTCTTCCAGGAAGTGAAAATATCAAATGGAAAAAACCCCAGGAAGGGAAATGGGCAGAGCCCATTCCAGGAGCAGCAGGGATCCAGGTGGCTGGTGCAGAGGGAGGTTGGGGAACACTAAGAGTACATTGCAGGGGCTGGCGCTGTGGCTCAGTGGGTTAATGCCCTGGCCTGAGGCACCAGCATCCCATGTGGGCGCCAGTTCGAGACCTGGCTGCTATGGACTGGGAAAGCAGTGTTGGATGGGCCAAGTCCTTGGGCCCTTGCACCTGCGTGGGAGGTCCGGAGGAAGCTCCTGGCTCCTGGCTTCGGATCAGCCCAGCTCTGGCCATTGTGGCCAGTTTGAGAGTGAACCATCGGATGGAAGACCTCTCTCTGCCTCATCTCTCTGTGTAGCTCTCACTTTCAAATAAATAAATAAATCTTTTTTTTTTTTTTTTTTTTTTAAGAGTACATTGCCTGGGAGGATGTGACCAGATCCTGGGAGGGCTTAGACTAAGGATCTTCTAGCAAGGCCTTGTACTGAGTGTACCTGGAGCCTTTGGAGGATTTTGAGCAGAGGAGGGACACAGTGGCTGTTTCACACATCACCCATTACATCGCTGGTATATTGAGGAAAGACTGACAAGAGCTAACAGTGAAAGCAGTGGGGAGAGGTCCCAAGAAGGCGATATAGCAACAAGATGATCTGAGTCACGTGGGGCAAAATAGATAGTTGAAAAGGAGAGATCAACCCTGGAGATAGAGCCGTGGGAAATTCTCGATGGGACGCCCAGGAGAGCAACAGAGACTGGGCAGGTCCACAGCAAAAGAGCAAATAAGAAAGGGAAGCAGCAGAGACTCAGACTTGGGGAGGTTGGCGCCAGCCCCTAGCAGACTAGGTGAGACAGAAAATGGCGGGTCCACAGAGCTGCAAATAGCAGCAGGAGGCAGAGCTTGGCGAACTGCTTTTGAAGTCCTGTGTGGGAACAAAGAGAAGATCAGACAGAGAGGTCGGGCACCCCCCTGCCCACTTCCCGGACTTGCAACTGGCTGGGAGCAGCCATTTTGTTTGTTTGCATTTTTGAACATCAGCAGGGGACTGCTGCCTTGCCTCCCATGCACATGCCCACCAATTGCTGAGGCCATCTCACCACACCCCCACCCAGGAATGAAGACCGCAACGCTTTAGAAGAATTTCTTCTCCACCAAGGAAGCTGTACAACAAGGAGAAGTCCTGAATATTGAAAACTTGAGCCCACTCCGTCCACCATTGAGAAGCCAGCTGAGCTACAGTAGGTGGGACTCCATGCACTGAAGCTTGTACCGCCTCAACCACAACTGAGAAGCGAGCTGGGCTCCCGTTGGCGGAGCTCCATGATTCCACTTGCAATGCACAGACCGGTAGCAGCTCATGACAGAGGGAAACCTCACCACAAGAAAATAGCCACAGATTAGAGGGGCAGTTAAACGGCGATATAACCCTGAACACAGCAGAGACTAAGAGCGGGCATCCCGCACTGTGAGGAAAAGGGCAGATCAAATCAACAGAAATGAACAACCTCTTGTAACCAGAAAACCAGAGGAAGGCAACAAAGCTCCATGGGGGCCTTACATTGGATACCACCCTCCCCCACATGCTGGAATACTGAACAGAACACCCAGGCCACATCCAGCATATACCTCTTGGAATTCACTGGAAGTGTAGACGTCCCACTAAATCACAAAGACACAAAGAGAAAAGCAACCAGACAAAAAAAAAAAAAAAAAAAAAAAAAAAAAAAGAATAAATACACAAATACCAAAAAACCCTAAATAAAAATAAGGAAGACACTATGAGGCTCCCAAAGGTAAAGATGAAGAGATCGAGATTATGCCAGCAATGGAATTCAGAATGAAATACTAGAAGTGAAGAATTCAATAGATCAAATAAAAAATGCAGTGGAAAGTCTTAACAGAATAAGTGAGACAGAAGAAACAATACCAGAACTAGAAAACAAATTTCTGGAAATATTACAGTCAGACCAAAAAAATGGGGGGGGGCGGTAATTAGAAAACTAAAAAACACAGTTGGAGATCTACCAGATACTATAAAATGACCCAACATATGGATCCTAAGAGTTCCGGAATCCTTGGAAATAGAGAAAGGGCTAGAAGCCTTCTTAATGAAGTAACAGAAAACTTCCTGAATCTGGAGAAAGAAAGATATATACAAGTACAGGAAGTACCCAGAGCTCCCAGTAGACACTACCAGAAAGATCTTCACCACAACACATTGTAGTAAAACTCCCCACAGTAAAACATAAAGAAAAGATCTTAAATGTACATGAGAGAAATGCCAAATCACATTCAGGGGAAACCCAGTTAGACTCACTGCAGACTTCTCATCAGAAACTCTACAGGCAAAAAAGCATGATGAGATATATATTCCAAGTCCTAAGAGAAAAAAGCTGTCAACCCAGAATACTATTCCCTGCAAAGCTCTCATTTATGACAGAAGGAGAAGTAAAGATCTTCCACAACAAACAGAAATTGAGAGAATTTGTAACTACCACCCAGCCCTACAAAAGATGCTCAAGGATGTGCTACACACAGAAACAGCAACATCATTACAAAAAAAGATGAATGCAGAGAATGACTCTAAAAGCACAAAGGCAATTCAAATGAAAAAATTAGGGTTATTAATGGAAATATGGCAAGGCAAAGTCGATACTTACCAACTGTCACCCTGAATGCAAATGCTCTCAACTCTCTAGTTAAAAGAGACAGACTAGCTGAATGGATTAAAAAACAAACCTATTCATTTGCTGCCTACAAGAAACACATACTACCAAAAAAAGTGCATGCAAACTGAAAGTGAAAGGATTGAAAAAGATAATCCATACTAACAGAAACCAAAAAAGAGCTTGTGTAGTCATCATAATATCAGACAAAATAGACTTTAACACAAAAACTATTAAAAGACACAAAGAAGGGTACTCTATAATGATTAAAGGATCAATTCAGCAGGAAGATGTGACTATTATAAATGCACCTAATTACAAGGCACCTGGCCATCTAAAAGAAATGTTAATGGATTTTAAGGGAGACACAGACTCAAATACAATAGTTAACAGGGGACTTCAATACCCCACTTTCAGCAATGGACAGATCAACCAGACAGAAAATGAGCAAGGGAACAGCAGAGTTAATTGACATTATAGACCAAATGGACCTAACAGATATCTATAGAGCCTTCTACTCTACAGCCACAGAATACACATTTTTCTCACCAGTGCATGGAGCATTCTCTAGGATTGACCACACGCTAGGCTATAAGGCCAGTAGCATACATTGGTACTTAATGTTTTTATGGATGAATACTATTCTACTGGATGTATATATCATATTTTCTTCATCTGTTCTCAATTGACAGACATTTCAATTGTTTTCCCTTGGGGGCAATTACTAGTAAAGATACTATCAACATTTGTGTACAAGTGCTGTTTAAGTATTTGTCTTGTTGTCTGGCTCAGTCATGTGGTAATGTTATGTTTGCTGTTTGAAGACAACCAACCCATTTTCCATGCCAGTGGTACAATTTTACATTCCTTCCAGTGATGTCTTAAGGGTTCTAAATTCTCCACCTACTTGCCAGTGATTATTTTATTTTATTTTATTTTATTTTTATTTTTATTTTTTGACAGGCAGAGTGGACAGTGAGAGAGAGAGACAGAGAGAAAGGTCTTCCTTTGCCGTTGGTTCACCCTCCAATGGCCGCCGCGGCTGGCGCGCTGTGGCTGGCACACCGCGCTGATCCGATGGCAGGAGCCAGGTATTTATCCTGGTCTCCCATGGGGTGCAGGGCCCAAGCACTTGAGCCATCCTCCACTGCACTCCCTGGCCACAGCAGAGAGCTAGCCTGGAAGAGGGGCAACCGGGACAGAATCCGGCGCCCCGACCGGGACTAGAACCAGGTGTGCCAGTGCTGCAAGGCGGAGGATTAGCCTATTGAGCCGCAGCGCCGGGCTTGCCAGTGATTCTTAATGTCCACTGTGCTTGCATTTCCTGTAGTAGCCATTTTAATTGGTGTGATGTGTTATCTCATTGTACTTTTGATTTCCCTCATGACGAATGAGTTTGAAGACCTTTTCATGTACTTATTATCATTTTGAAAATATTTGAAGAAATGTCTTTTTAGGTACTCTGCACATTTTGTTGTTGTTGTTTCATTGATTGAGTTGTTCTGTTACTGTTTTTGCTACTGCTAAGTTAGAAAAGTTCTTTATAAGTTTTGTGCAATAAATCCTTATTAGGTTCAAAAAAGTGAAAGCGGGAAAACCAGTTAAGAAGTTTATTGTGGTATTTAAGCTTAAAGATAAAGCAAGAAATGTTGACTTGAACTAAAATGTTGTTAGAAGGAAAAGGCTAGTTTTCAAAAGATTTTTGTCTGGGCATTGATAGTATCCTGTGGCTAACCTCTTAGGCCAAATATTTCTGCAGCCCTATGTTTCCCTGTCTTTCTTAAGGCTGCTGCAGCAAAACACCATAGACTTGGTAACTTACAAGTAACAGTCATGTGTTTTTCACAGTTATGAAGAAGTCTGTGGTTTGGTGCTAGTGTGGCTGGGTTCTGGTGAGGGCCCTCTTTTCAGTTGCAGACAGCTGACTTCCGTTTTGTCCTCACAGGGAAGAAACAGAGAGAGAGCTCTCCGGAGTCTTTTATGAGGCTATGCTCATTCATAGGGGTTCCACCCTCTTGCCCTAAGGACCTCCAGATAACAACATCCTAGGACTATCATGTTGGGGATTAGGGTTTCAACATACGAATTTGGGGGAATGCAAGCATTCAGTCCACTGCACCCGCTGTAAGCAGTCTTGATCTGAACTATGGAACTCAACTTTCCATGTAGGATCATCACTTACTCTGAAAGCCCCAAACTGGAAAATTGGCTGAAAACTATTCTGATATCAGTATGAACCTGGAAAACTGTGTCTCCTAAAGTTAGCAAATAAATGCTGTTTAGAAATTCATAACACTACATAGATATAAGTTGTTGCTTTAGCATGTTTTAGTAGTCTGTGATGGAATGTCACACACCAGTGACCTTGAAAAGGCTTTACCATAGCCAGTGACATGATTGCTTCAGTACTGAATGTGTAGGCTTGAACCTTGCTTTGGTAATTTTCAGCTAAGGAGTCTTTGCTTGCCTCAGTACCTTGGCTTATAGATATTCATAATCACCTGGGTTCATTCCTAACAAAATATAACTCTGTGAACAGTTCTTCCAAAAAGTACCTTTTGGAGAAAAAGCATTAGTGTTCAGCCTGTGTTACATACTCCACAAATATTTTTTGAATGAATGATTTTTACCAAACCTTTACAGCAAAGTAAGTCTTTACCTGTATGTTACTGCCCTTCTAAAGTAAACTACCTTGTGATTTCTCAGACACGTATGCAGCTTGAAATAGTTACCTCTTATAGTTAGGATAAAGGATGTTAGTCTGCTTAATTTGCATATACATGATAATGTAGTCATGCATTCAGCTTTATCCTGTACACAAGCATTTCAGACTCTACAACTTAACAATTTGCTTTGCATTTGTTTTCTGAAATTTTAGAGATAACCAATTTTGGCTAATTTTACCCAGTAGGAGAGAAGGGCTGAGCATTTACTTTCTCCTCTCTATTACTATTAAACTGAAACTTGAAAAAAGAAATTCTTATTGGTTTATACACTTCAGAGAACTCTTGAGTCAGCCCTGAAAGTAATTCCAAAATTTTATTTAATTGGACTTTGCCTATACAGTTGAGGGAGCTGCACTGACATATTTCAGAAATCGAAGTAGGACATGTTGATTAACAGTGAAAGCCATCCAACATGGGTGCTGGTTCATGTCCAAGCTGCTCCACTTCCTATCCAGCTCCCTGTTGATGGCCTGGGAAGATCGGCAGAGGATGGCCCTGCCACCCACGTAGGAGACCTGACTTTGTCCCTGTCCCAACCCTAACTGTTGGCTGCCATCTGGGGAGTGAACCAGCAGCTGGAAGATCAGTCTCTCCTCTCACTTCATACCTCTCAAAAATAGATACATAAATCTTGTAAAAAATGAAATCTAAGTAGTATACAGGCTTTGTCTAATAAGCTAGAGTGTTCTCTAGAGAATATTTTATTGTAGAATATGTGGATTTTAAATTTGAATCAGTAGCACTTGACATTTTAGTAGTTTTAAAAATCTCTTTTTCTGTCTTTGTCAAAAACAATACACTGATTTGATTCTCTGTGGCTTCAGATAACCTCTTCCTCATGGTCATATCTCTGCCACAGATTATAGCCCATTTTGTTTGCTATTCTTTTTAATACCAGACTCTGATTCAGATAGAATTTCTCAGTCACAAGTGGAAGGATCTCAAAACTTGAGTGTCCAAGAGAGCTCTGTTGGCCTGCTGGGGTACTTAGCAGCTGTTGTTTGGATCATAAACTGAGTTATTCATTAAATCAGCCTTGCCACCAGCTGACTGGCTGCTAGTTTTCTGGGAAATGACACTGATTTCTTAAGATCCCCTATAAATAATGATAATCAGCCACCTAAATTTGTTCCATCTTAAGTGAATAAATACTGGATGGGTTTTCCCACAGGGTTGAAAAACCAAAACAAAAGTTGTTGAGCTAAAATTAAAACCTTTGGCCGCATAAGACTAATAGGAGTTGAAATGCAGGAAATCCTATTTAGCATTCAAAAATCCCAGAAGACACCAGGCTGGGAGCATAGCCTCTGTGTTGTGTTTGGAGAATATACAGGGGAATGTTGATTATGTGAATTTCTAATATGATTGCTTGGGTGACACAGACATGCCTGTATATACCTATTGTTTTTTAAGCATTCTTGGAAATGTAAACAGATGTAAGTCAAATCTGTAGAAGACTTGGCTAGTTATCACATGCTGCAGATTTTCCAAGAGGGAAACAAAATTGGACCCTCAGGGACAATTTTTAAACAGGATAATTTGTTCTTCTCTGGCCTGATGGGATTTAGCAAAAGAAAATATAACTTATTTCCCTATCTTCTGTCTTTATATTTTGCATATGCAACTCAGCATTCTGGAATTTCTGTACATTTTTTGAGACAAGAATTTGAGATAGCTATCATTTTCAGACCTTGTGTGTACTGTCCATTTGGACTGACACAGAAAACGAGTTGTGGGGAGAAATGGCTGAGAACAGGGGGCTCTTGAGATCGCATGGAGTCTCAGGCTGGGGCAGCTGGTGATGTGCACTGGGGCTGTGGAATGGCCGAGGGGGCAGTAGAGGTATTTGAGATGTCTGTTGGGAGGAAGGCATAGAACTTTGCGGAAGCATTGGATGTATGTGCTTGTGAACCTGTGCAAGTGCACATGACCTTGATTATTAAGGGGCAAAGGTATGCAGGGAAATGGAAGATGAGAGCAAGGCAGATCAAGAATAACTTCTACTTTTTGTTTACACAACAAAACAGCAGACAGGATCTATCAAAAGGAACAGCTTTTGGGACAGGCTTTTAAAGCATGTGGTTAAGATGCCTGTGTCCCACATCAGAGTACCTGGGCTGGATTCTGAGCTCTGACTCCTGACTCCAGCTTCGTAGTAATGCACACCCTGGGAGTCAGTGATGGTGTAAGGATTAGGTTCCTGCAGTCTACATGGAAAACCTGGATTGTTTCCCAGCTCCACTGTAAGACCTGGCCATGGTGGGCATTTGGGTAGTGAAACAGCAGGTGAGAGCTTTCTCTCTAGATCTCTTTCTCTCTCTGCCTTTACATAAATAAATCAAGTACATAAATACATAAATATCACTTTTGTTTATGGTTCATAACCTGGCTTATAGGTATTAGCATTAAAATGTATTCTAGATTTGACTTTATATGACAAGATTGGAAAGGGAAACATATTTCAAATTTCAATTTCAGAGCTGTCAATCTTGTATCTTTCTTGAACACTAAAATTATTTTTATAAAGGAGTTTCTGATCATTCTCTCAGTGATATTTAGGAGTGATTTAAACTTTTTTAATAAATCATCTTTGATATAGAATAAAATAAACTAGTTACCTTTTTTTTTAATTTAAATGTGACAGCAAATGTTCTGTCTCATTGAGGAAATAATGTTCATCCAAGCCTTAGTGATTGTCTTTTTTTTTAACTTTTATTTAATGAATATAAATTTCCAAAGTATAGAATATTGATTACAATGGCTTCCCCCCCATAACGTCCCTCCCACCCGCAACCCTCCCCTTATCCACTCCCTCTCCCCTTCCATTCATATCAAGATTCATTTTCGATTCTCTTTATATACAGAAGATCAGTTTAGCATACATTAAGTAAAGATTTCAACAGTTTGCTCCCACACAGAAACATAAAGTGAAAAATACTGTTTGAGTACTAGTTATAGCATTAGATCTCAATGTACAGCACACTAAGGACAAAGATCCTACATGAGGAGTAAGTGCACAGTGACTCCTGTTGTTGACTTAACAAATTGACACTCTTGTTTATGGCATTAGTAATCACCCTAGGCTCTTGTCATGAGCTGCCAAGGCTATGGAAGCCCCCTGAGTTCACTGACTCTGATCATTTTTAGACAAGGCCATGGTCAAAGTGGAAGTTCTCTCCTCCCTTCAGAGAAAGGTACCTCCTTCTTTGATGACCCATTCTTTCCACTGGGATCTCACTCGTGGAGATCTTTCATTTAGGTTTTTTTTTCCCCCAGAGTGTCTTGGCTTTCCATGCCTGAAATACTCTCATGGGCATTTCAGCCAGATCCGAATGCCTTAAGGGCTGATTCTGAGGCCAGAGTGCTGTTAGGACATTTGCCATTCTATGGGTCTGCTGTGTTCTCACTTCCCATGTTGGATCATTCTCTCCCTTTTTGATTCTATCAGCTAGTATTTGCAGACACTATTCTTGTTTCTGTGATCCCTTTGGTTTTTAGTCCTATCATTACGATCAATTGTGAACAGAAATTGATCACTGGGACTAGTGAGATGGCATTGGTACATGCCACCTCGATGGGATTGAATTCGAATCCCCTGGTATGTTTCTAACTCTACTGTTTGAGGTAAGTCAGTTTGAGCATGTCCCGAATTGCACATCTCTTCCCTCTCTTATTCCCACTCTTATATTTAACAGCGATCACTTTTCAGTTAAGTTTCAGCACTTAAGAAGAATTGTGTATTGATTACAGTATTCAAGCAAAAGTATTAAGTAGAACAAACAAAAAAAATACTAAGAGGGATAACATATTAAGCTGCTCATCAACAGTCAGGGTGAGGGCTGATCAAGTCACCATTTCTCATAATGTTCATTTCACTTTAACAGGTTTCCTTTTTGGTGCTCAGTTAGTTGTCACCTGTCAAGGAGAACAAGTGGTATTTGTCCCTTTGGGATTGGCTTATTTCACTCAGCATAATGTTTTCCAAATTCCTAACAGGGATCACTTTTCAGTTAAAATTTAAACACCTAAGAATAATTGTATGTTAATTACAGAGTTCAACCAATGGTACTAGAACAAAAAAAAATACTAAAATGGGTAAAGTATTACATTGTACATCAACTGTCAGGACAAGAGCTGATCAAGTCACTGTTTCTCATAGTGTCCATTTCACTTCAACAAGTTTCCCCTTTGGTGTTCAGTTAGTTGTCGCGGATCAGGGAGAACATATGATATTTGTCCCTTTGGGACTGGCTTAATTCACTCAGCATGATGTTTTCCAAATTCCTCCATCTTGTTGCAAATGACTGGGTTTTGTTGTTTTTGACTGCTGTGATTGTATTTTTTAATTTTTAAAAGACTTATTTATTTGGAAGAGTTACAGAGAAAGGTATAGACGGAAAGAGAGGTATTCTACCTGCTGATTCACTCCCCAAATGTCCTCAATAGCCAGAACTGAGTGGATCAGAACTGAGTGGATCCTAACCCAGGAGCCAGACACTTCTGGGTCTCCCATGTGGGTGTGGGGGCCCAAGCACTTGGACCATTATCTGCTGCTTTCCCAGGCGCATTGGCAGGGTGCTGGATCAGAAGTAGATCAGCCAGGACTCGAACTGGTGCCCGTTTGGGATGCTGGCTCTGCAGGCCCCTGTGCCACAGCACAGTCCCCGGTGAATGTCTTTTTAATTTCATAGAGTTCAGAGAAGAAAGTGACAGCTGATAACTTTCCAAGGTGTGGGAGGAATGAAAGAATCTTGCATGTAAATCATGATAAAAGCTTAACTGGAATCTCTGGAAGCTTGGTAATTTATAGCAAGTGATTTAAATTCAGCTGAATCTGATAAAGATGGACAGGGTTAGATAGACATTGGAACAGGTAGAGATCATAAGAATTAAAAAAAAAAGAATAATTCTCTGAAGCAGAATCTACAGGTTTATCTTTTAAAGCAATTTCTTTGAAGGTAGTTAAAGTTGATGAGGCTTCAGTGTTGACTGCATTTTCCAGTCAGTTCCTTTGACACTATTTGCTGAAGGCGGGATTCAGTACATTTTTACCATTTGTTGTCTTTACAAACATTTTGAATACTGTTACCCTGTCAGCCAACCTTTCCAGATCCTGTCCATCTTTCAGTCCATGCCTTTCTGCTCCTGCCACTGATGTCCAGGGCTAAGGAGAGAGGAAAACAAAACAAAACGTGGGATTTTAAATCGACAGACTCATGTCTGAAGGCTCCCTTCAGGTTGAGTGAGACAATCACTGTTTAGAGATGTCCTCATCTCTAAAGGGTCACACAGTACTTGTCTGATTGTTTTAGGCACTAAATAGATAAAATATGCAAAATACATACACAATGCCTTCATTATGGCACAAATCAGAGCTCCTTCCCAACCATTTTCTTTTGCTACAATGGAAGTCCACTTTCCTTGGAGCTGTCAGAGCATTTCTTTGAAAATTTGCTCATATTAGAGTTAATTTCCTCACTCTTCCAATAAGAATTGGGCATGCTGCCTCTCCTGGGCTGTGCATTCCTCAAAGCTGTAAAGGTCTTCCCTGTTTTTGTTATTTACTAGCACAAATGGGGGGGGGGGGGGAGAAAAGGGAGAGAGAGAGGGAGGGAGGAAGAAATAGGAATAAAATTCTTTTACATGAAAATGAGTCTTTATTGACTGGGAGGATGAGGGATGGCCACTGTTGTTGGTTAGGCTCCCACTTGAACCAGTATTTTTTTAAGAGAGTGAAAATTCTCTCCCTAATTACATCTGTACTGATAACCTGTTAAAAGTAAGCTTAGCAGAGCCAGTGCCTTGGCTCACTTGGTTAATCCTCCACCTGTGGCGCCGGCATCCCATATGGGCGCTGGGTTCTAGTCCCGGTTGTTCCTCTTCCAGTCCAGCTCTCTGCTGTGGCCTGGGAGTGCAGTGAAAGATGGCCCAGGTGCTTGGGCCCTGCACCCGCATGGGAGATCAGGAGAAACACCTGGCTCCTGGCTTCGGATTGACACAGAGCTGGCATTTAGCGACCATTTGGGGGTGAACCAACGGAAGGAAGACCTTTCTCTCTGTCTCTCTCTCTCACTGTCTGACTCTGCCTGTCAACTTAAAAAAAAAAAGTTTAGCATTTTAGATGTAGTTGGTTTAATACAAATATATTTTAAAACTGAGTTTATTCTGTTCCCTTTTACCTTTAAATGTACCTTTGAGAAAATTTATAGTTGCATATGTGGCTCCCACTTTATTTCTGTTGTACAGCCCTGTTCTGGAGTCTCAGTGAGGACTTCAACTCTCGGACCTGCAGGCTGGAGAATCATATTGCTGATGGATAGTAGACATCAGTTGGTTTATTGCCAAATTCCTAGTGAATGAACAGACACACAGATGAAGGGCCAGAAAATGAATGGAACAGAAGGTGACTGAGGACTCAGATTGTGTCTGTCTGGCTTACCCAAGTGTCCCGGGCAGCGAGCACATTAAGATGTGTTCTGTCAATTAAGAGTGCTTATACACAATATTTTGATTAGCTTATATCTGTATATAAGACTACCTTAGTTCTATAGTGGCTTTGAGTGACAACTTGTCTGACATGTGTAACATTTTAATTTTTCTTTCCCAATGCAGGAGATTTTTTAAAAAAATACAGTAACCGGCTGGCGCCGCAGCTCACTTGGCTAATCCTCTGCCTACGGTGCTGGCACACCAGATTCTAGTCCCGGTTGGGGCGCCGGATTCTGTCCCGGTTTCTCCTCTTCCAGTCCAGCTCTCTGCTGTGGCCCGGGAAGGCAGTGGAGGATGGCCCAAGTGCTTGGGTCCTGCACCTGCATGGGAGACCAGGGAGAAGCACCTGGCTTCTGGCTTCGGATCAGCACAGCGCGCCAGCCCATAGCAGCCATTTAGGGGGTGAAATGATGGAAAAAGGAAGACCTTTCTCTCTTTCTCTCACTGTCTAACTCTGCCTGTCAAAAAAAAAAAAAAAATACAGTGACCACATTAGATAATATCAGAGATGTTCTCTTTACCTATTCATTGGTATGCATTAGGCATGTGATGCAAAATTTTATTAATGAACATGTATTTATATTTTAAGGTATTTTTGAGTCATATTACCCTCACAAATTTAGATTTATTTTTTAGATTCATTTTTTATTCTTCCAAGGGTAAATACAAGGGAGTCTGTGACATATACTGATGGAAAAAGCATAAAATAAAACTTCCCTTTTTCATTTTCATAAATTATTTGGAGATTAAATCACTCCATTTAATATCTACACTACTGCTTACTCCATCCTAATAGTTCATTTAATAATAGCTTCACACTTAGGGGCAGATGAATGTCATTTACATTTATGTAGAATTCCAGCATTTTACCCTTTTGTTGATGTATTTAATAGAGAGCAAATACTGTGCAATGATTTTCTAATTAGATATAATGATTTATGATAACTATTTCCATTCCAATTTTTGAATTGCTGTAAATAATTATTTGACCTGTAGAGAGTTCCATTAGAAAACTCACACCTTCAACTGATAAGCTTCCAAATATGATTCTTGAAATAAGAAGTGTTTCCTAGGTTAGAGTCTTTTTTTTCTCTTTCTTTTCCTTATATTTAAATTTCTTTTTTCCTAGAATTTTAATATAGGAGCTTTGATGTAACAGATTTTTCAAGTTTTCTTTTTTATAAATATGTGTTTAAAACTGTAAGTTTTCCTCTAAAGACACGGATAACTGCATCCCTTACATTTTGGAATTCTGTTTTCATTATCATACAATGAAAATATTTCTCAATCTGTGATTTCTTCTTAGACTCTTGGATATTTGATTTCTAAATTAATATATGCTATTATTTAATTTCTGAAAGTTGTAAGACTTGGTTTTTTTTTTTTTAATTTTTTGACAGAGTTAGACAGTGAGAGGTCAAGACAGAGAGAAAGGTCTTCCTTCTGTTGGTTCACTCCCCAAATGGCTGCTATGGCTGGCGCTCTGCACTGATCCGAAGCCAGGAGCCAGATGCTTCTTCCTGGTCTCCCATGCGGGTGCAGGGCCCAAGCACTTGGGCCATCCTCCACTGCCCTCCCAGGCCACAGCAGAGAGCTGGACTGGAATAGGAGCAACCAGGACAGAATCCGGTGCCCCAACCGGGACTAGAACCCGGGGTACTGGCGCCACAGGTGGAGGATTAGCCTAGTGAGCCACGGTGCCGGCAAGACTTGTTTTATAATCAACATGTAGCATATCCTGTTAAGCAGCTCTTGTATATTTGAAGAGGTTTTATATTCTTGAGTTACTGATTGTAGAATTCTTTAAATGTTAACTAGATTAAGTTGGTTAGTTGTCAAAATTTTCAGTAACAATAATGTGTGCCTAGTTGTAATCAAATACTGAAAGAAGAGTATTAAGGTCTCCATGTATTAATCCAGAAATTTTTTCTCCCTCTAGTTTTGGTATTTTAAAATTCATTTGCTTAAAAATTTGTTTATTTTTTATTATATGTTTGAGGCATACACAGTATTTTTGTCTTGTTGATGAAATTTATTCTTGATTAGATTTTAGCTGCTGAAGTCTGTCTTGTCTGACGTTGAAATAACTACACTGAATTAATATTTATGTAATATAGTTTTATCCATTTTTAAAACTATATATACATATATATATATGATACGTCCTTTGTGTACATCATATACTAAACTCTGCCTTTTTTTTTATCCTATCTAAAAAATGTTTATGGAAGATGTTTGCTTTCTGTAGAGTACTCTGAACATTTTGGTGGATACTTTATCCCTCATCAAAGGTCTGTTTTGGTTTTCATCTAATGTTCATGGTTTCTGATCATAAGCCTGCCATAATTCCTGTCATTGTCTGGTAGTCTTTTGTTTGCTCTGTGTGCTTTGAAACTTAGTTTTCAATACTGAGTATTGTGCAATTGAACTATGATGTGTCCAGATGTGGTTTTTATGGATTTAGGAGAAGGCAACGATACACTTTCCTTGCTTTTCTTTCTTGGAGCCATGGAATGAGTGCCTCCAGAAACAGAGCTGAGATGTAGGAAGAAACTCTGGTACCAGTGTGTGTGTTTTACTTACACCTCATTAATGAGCAAAGCAAGTGCTTTTTTTTTTTAAACTTCCTAAGATGGGAAAATAAAAATGTAAAACATTTTTATTTAATTCTTACAACATGTGTGCATTGGAACTATTAGAGCCTAGAGCCTACTACCAAGTACTTTTCTAGGCATGGGGAGTTTGGCAATAAACAAAATAGACAACGCACCCCTGTCTTGAAGGGGCTTATGGTGGAGGAGGGAGAAAACAAACAGGAAAAATAAGTAAAATAAATAGTTATTTTAAAAAGTATCTTCAGGGGGCCTGCGCTGTGGCATAGCGGGTTAAAGCCCAGGCCTGAAGCGCTGACATCCCGTATGGGCACTGGTTCTAGTCCCGGCTGCTCCTCTTCCAATCCATCTCTCTGCTATGGCCTTGGAAAGCAGTGGAAGATGACCCAGAAGAAGCTCCTGGCTCCTGGCTTTGGATCAGCGCAGCTCCGGCCGTTGCAGCCATCTGGAGAGTGAACCAGTGGATGGAAGATCTTTCTCTCTGTTTCTACCTCTCTCTGTAACTCTGTCTTTCAAATAAATAAAAGAAATCTTAAAAAGAAAGTATCTTCAGAACAATTTAGATTAATGGCAAAATTGAGTTGAAAGTGCAGAGATTTTCCGTGTGCTCCTGCCCCACCCCACCCCGTGTCCCATGTCCCCTGTGCCAAGTGCAGTTTCTCGCATTATCAACACTCCCCACCTATGTGGTTCATTTGCTATAGTTGATGAACCTATATAAGTGCATATTTTTTAAACATTTATGTATTTATTTGAAAGGCAGAGTTACACAGAGAGAGAGAGAGAGAGAGAGAGGTCTTCCATCTGCTGGTTCACTCCCCAGTTGGCCAAAACAGCCGGAGCCATCAATGCATATTTATCACCTACTTAAAGAAGCATTTATTGAGCAAGCACTGTTTCTAGGCCTTGCTTTTCGTGCCTAAAATACAACAGCAAATATGACAGATGGAAATTCCTGTCTTCTTAGAGTTCACATTCTGTGTTCTGTGGCCAAGGGTTTACAGAAGATAAGTAACAAGCATAATAACTAGGTGTATTTCTAAATTGTAAATAAATAAGGATATGTGTGCTTTGAAAAACAGGCAATGGGTAGCATGGCATGGGAACCTGGGGAGGGCCATTAGTGCCAGTTTGCAGTATTGTATGAAGTGCCACGCCCAGCCTTACTGGAAGGTTGCCTTTTAAGCTTAGAGAAGTGACCAGACAAAGGACATATACTTATATTTGGACCTGCAACACCCCGCAACTTTTGGCTTTCCACCATTTCTTACTTGTTTATTCACTCACAAAATGTATTAAGTTCCTGGTATAAACTAGGTAACTTTCCTTTCCTTTTTTTTTTTTTTTTTTTTTTTTTTTTTTGGTTAAAGATTTACTTATTTGAAAGTCAGATTTGGAGAGAAAGAAAGAAAGAAGACTTCCACCTGCTGGTTCGGAGGTGGAGCAGC
Source organism: Oryctolagus cuniculus (assembly GCF_964237555.1). Lineage (NCBI taxonomy): Eukaryota > Metazoa > Chordata > Mammalia > Lagomorpha > Leporidae > Oryctolagus > Oryctolagus cuniculus. Next base: position 46,309,347 of record NC_091444.1, read on the forward strand.
GGAGTCATGAGCCAGCACTCATATGGGAGACCCGCATCACAGGCTGCAGCTTCACTGCAACGCTGGCACAGCTCCTGTTTTCAAGTTTAAGCTTAGTTCAAGGGCTCTCAGGTTCTAGAGAGACAGATATTGGATTATGTATATTGTCCTAGTTTGGGGCAGTGGAGAGTGAAAACAATCTGTGAGCCCACACAAAGACATTCAAATTCCTATCTTTAAAACACTGTGCTGGACACAAAAGATACCTGTAATTCTAGAGCTTCCAGCTGGCTACCTGTGGTAAACGTACATACCAGAGGCTAGGTGTGATAGTGGTAAGCATTTTTGAAATGAGGAAGCAGTGGATTCTGATCAAAGGAAATTGGGAAAGGCTTATGGGTGTGCAGCAGACCAGAAACAGAAAGGTGACCTATGGACTTTCCCCAGCAGGTTCCACCACACTGATGGTTCTCACAATTGACTGACAGCTGGATAAGTGATGTTTTCAGGTGATTCAGTTATAGTAGTTATTTAGTGGTTTCCAGATTCTTCTACCTCTCTTTTTAAAATATTTATTTATTTATTTGAAAGGCTGAGTGACCCAGATAGAGACAGGGAGAAATCTTTTTCATCTGCTGGTTCACTCCCCAAGTCAGGGCATGGGCCTGACTGAAGCCAGGTAGATTCCTTCTCTTTTAAAGGGGCTGGTGAATCCTTCCTATGTTTTCAGAAAAAAACTAAAGATATATTCTGTGTCGTTCCTGCCCTTCCTGAGGAGCTGAGGTTACCAGCTCCTCCCTGAAGCCCAGCCTACTGGGCCTAAATCCTCTTTCCTTCAAACTGCTGCTCAAAACTGGCAACCACAAAATAGAAGCAATGTGGTTGCCAACTGTGATGACCCATAGCTAGTTATAAAATCATTATAATAAAATTAACCTGACATTCCTGCTCCCATCATACATCTGACACCATGATACTTCTGAGACTAACAAAAAGGACAAGGAAATGGGTGGCAAGGAAACCTTGCCCCAAACCCCACCTGCTATGAATATTAATTAAGCCCCAACCCAGACACTGCCTCCTATGCTTCCAGATAATATGAGGGGTGGCCCCAAACCTGGTTGGGTGCAGCTCACTTTGAAGCATGCCTATAATCAGTCTCGAGTGTGTACATTCATTTCGTGTGCAAATAAACCACATCTCTGCTAACATAATCTAGTCTTTTTTTTTTTTTTTTTTTTTTTGAGTTCTTTATGTTAGAGACAAGAATCTGGACCCAGATGTCACATTCCATTAAGCCTGCCTAATTTGAACATAATCCTTAATTTTAAGTGTCCTTCATCCGTTTTCCTCATGACTCTTTTGTCTTCTCTTGTCAGTAATGAACTCTCTCTGCTGTGGAAATGGCTCCTCTCTAATGAAGTCAAGTTGCATAGCTGTGAAAGGATAAAGATTAATTTCTCCTTTCTGTACCTTGCAGTTGGTCAAAAGATAAATGTGGTATGTAGATCACTGGAACTGTCTTTTTTTTTATTTTTTTTTTTTTGACAGGCAGAGTGGACAGTGAGAGAGAGAGAGAAAGGTCTTCCTTTTCCATTGGTTCACCTTCCAATGGCCACCGCGGCCGGCGCATTGCGGCTGGCACACCGCACTGATCCGATGGCAGGGGCCAGGTGCTTCTCCTGGTCTCCCATGGGGTGCAGGGCCCAAGCACTTGGGCTATCCTCCACTGCCCTCCTGGGCCACAGCAGAGAGCTGGCCTGGAAGAGGGGCAACTGGGACAGACTCCGGCGCCCTGACCGGGACTAGAACCCAGTGTGCCAGTGCCGCAGGCAGAGGATTAGCCTGTTGAGCCACGGCGCCGGCCTGAAACTGTCTTTTGAACCTGGAATCTTAGTCTGGAATATTTTGATAATATGACACATAAGAAAATATGTGGGGAAAATATTTATTTGCAAAGTACCCCATGTCCAGAGGATACACAATCATAAATCTGGTGAAAAGCATTCTAATAGGGTGTTTATTGGAAGCAGCTCTTCTAGTGTGTGTGTTTGCTCTGGGTGGTGGCACTTCATCACAAAGGCGAATTCTTTCTTATGTAGCATAGTTTGAGGATGTGTAAAGTGACATGCATGTATATGATTTCATTATTGCTCATATTTTTGTCATAAAGTGACATCTTTATTGCTATTTTCTCATGCAGATAGTGAAAACAGAAAAAATTATAATTAAGAGGTGCTACTTGGAACAATTCTCTTTAATTAAATAGCTATTTTCGACATCTACTCTTTGGGCACTTGGATAATTTCTGAAATGTCAGAATTTATGTCTCTGTCTTCATGTAGGACAACTCAGTTTATGAAATTCTACCATTTGGACATTAACTAAAAAAATTGATATGCTTTATTTGAAAATTGGGGCTTTAGAAGTTCACAAGCAAACTAGTACCAGTTGACTGTATCTTTAATTCTAGTCTTTGAACACAAGAACCATATATGGAAATTATTCTTCTGAGCAGATACAGTATACTACACTACTGGTACATGACAGTTTGAGAGGATAGTGATCTTGTAGTTTTTTTGTTGGCTCGAGAAATGGTTTCCCATAATGCTTATTTCAAAAGTATGTGAAATATAGAAAGTTCAAATAAGAAAAGAGAGATGTGAAATTTTTATAACCTGGAATAGCGACTTTAAATACAGTCCTTGATTTATAATAGTTCGAATCCTGATGTTTTTGCTTTATGATGATGCAAAGGCGATACACATCTAGTAGAAAATATCTTCAAATTTTGCACTTGGATCTTTTCTGCAGGCGAGTGCTGTGTGGCAGGATCCTCTCCTAGGATGCTGGGCAGCATGAGTTGCAGTTTCTAGACAGGCACCTGGTCATGAGGGTGAAAAACCAATACTCTTCAGTGTACTGTGTTGCTAAGCTAGGATGAGGTGCACTAAATACATACTTGACTTTGAATATTTTCAATTTATAATGGGTTTGTTGAGATGTAACCCCACTATGTGTGTAATTTCACAACAATCTGATCAGTTGTGTTTTTAAACTAATAATATGCTGAAAATAATCCACTGTGTCAACACATGTAATTGTCATTTATTTGGCTAATCAGTGTTGCATGTGATGTAAAAGCTGGCCACTGATGATGGACATGGAGATAGTTTCTTCTGAAAGACCTTGTGCATTCATGTATATGTCTTGATCTGATAGACTCAATAGTAGAAATTCGGCATCTGTCCTTGCTGGAGCAAGGGTATGCAAGTTTTAAAATGTGTTGCCAGATGCCTTCAGAAAAGTTCTGGCAATTCACATTGTGTTTCCATAGCAATAAAAATCCAATCATTTGCAATGAAATTTATTGAGACAATGAGACTTCATATTATAATCTGAATTTTTTGCAAACTTGATAACTATTCTTTCTATTATGTGATACTAGAAAGACTAACAAATTCATATACATACCTTTTTCTGATTGTGATCTCTTGGAGGTTAAATACTTAAACTATTCGTTTGAGAGTGTGTGACTTAGTGCAGTAAATTCACACAAGACTTCTAAGCAGGTTTTCATTGTATATATTACTTTCTTGGACTAAGCCGCCTTCTTAAGTGAACATTGTTGTTTCCCTGTCCATTGCTGATGTTTCTTGTAGAGAAGAGCCAGTGAGGATCATCTTCCATTTGTCTATCACCTCGGGGAAAGATGAATCGGATCCTCTAACACTGAGGCTCCTGTTGTACGATAGACTCTCTAATACAGGCATGCATAACTAATTTAATGATTTTGGTCATAGCTATTTCATTTTGTGGCAAGTGAATGTTTTGGTCCCCCCTCAACTAAGATACATTTCTTGAGCACTCACTATGTATTTACTTAAATAAATAATAAAGCACACAGACCTAAAATGAATCATTATAGTCTATTAGCTACTGTCTTTTGACATCTAAACACATAAATAGGAAAACTGATATACCCTCATTGGCTGTTCAGCAAAGTGTCTGGTAAAGCTAAGTATCTTTGTCACAGAAAGCCTTGCTTCCTAAATTTAATTGGAACTGCAAATGAAATATTATTGACTAAGGAATTTAGAATTTAGTATATACAGTGTTGCAAAGTGGCCAAGTTAGTTGAACTTAATTCCCAAACTAACTGCTTTTTTAAAAAAAAATAGTTCAGAATTAATTTGGGTAGGGGGGTTATATGTGTGTGGTGACAACAGGGATGTGTTTATTAATTGGTATAAGGGGAATCTGATCCTTGCAAACAATTATGCTTACACTAGATAAGGATTGTATTTGTTTGTTTTGAAATCAAATTAAGTCCCCAGACTGCCCTAGGCTTTGTTTTGAGTGAAGTAAAGGCAGCAGAGTGCCCCTGTTGTCAAACCACATCTTACTGTGGCCAACAGAGGACATTCTGAATCCTGAGCAGCTGCTGTGCAGACCATGAAGCCACGTTTTGTGGCTTCTTGCATACAGACTTCTGACTAGAAAGAAAGTTAACACAGTGGTGACTCTGACACCTGGACAGAAGGAAGACACAAACTAACATTCTGGCATTAGCTGCTGTACCCTTGAACGCTCATTTTACACATGAAAGTGTTAATCCTGAAATATCCACAGGTTTACCCAGCATTATCATCCCGTTAATACACATTCCCCCATCAACCACCCAGTGGGCCATTTGTATCTTAGAAAATTGTTGAATGATTTTTAAGAAAGGTATAATAACCGTACCTGAAATAATAATTTTAGTGTTTCTGAGGAATAAGATTCGAACAAAAAAAGAAGATGAAATCGAAGATCTTGTTACTAGAAATAATTGGATGGGAACCTTATCCAGCTTTACCTTTTGATAAAAAGCTATTGAGATACAACCCATCCCTGAAAGGAAAACAGCAGTTGTCAGGTGATATCTTCATAGCAATGAGTTTATTTAATTTCTTTCTTAGCAAGGACACTGTCCAGATTTTTATTAAATTAGTGGTCACTGTGAATTTGAGAGTTCATATGTTAAAGGATCTTGAATTGGCTTATCTCCTTGGTACTTACTCAAATTAAATTTAGAAATATTCATATCTAAAATATCTCAATGTGGAGTGAATCACAAAGATCTTTATTTAAATCAGTCATTGTAATCTTGGATTATGTGTTTCATTTACACATTTTTCTCTAGAGGTTGCCAGATTTCTCGAGATTGTAAAACAGCCGATGACACCCATGGGACATTAGGAACCTACGTATCCTGGAGATCTAGGAAGCTGTTGTTCAACCCCACACCCCCAAATCTATAACCTATAGAAACACAGAGCCATTGCCAGGGTTTCTGAAAACATCCAGGATATTTTCCATATGTGTTTCTTTTTTATTTTCAAAAAATTTTTTTATGTATTTATTTATGAAAGGTGGAGTGACAGAGAGGGAGAGACGTAGATCTTCTGTCCTTTAGTCCACTCACCAAATGTCTACAATAGCTGAGACTGGGCCAGGCTGAGTGCAGGAGCCAGGTTCTCCATCCTGGTCACCCAAGCCCCTGGGCCACCATCTGCTGCCTTGCTAATAAGCACATTAGCAGGAAGCCGGGCCAAAACGGAGCAGCTGGGACTTGAACCTGCACTCTGATATGGGTTCCCAGAGTTGCAGGCAACTTAATTAACCCATGGTGCCACAACACTGGTCCCTGAGTTTGGGTTTGAGCATTACTTTATGCATATTCTTTTTTTTTTTTTTTATCCATGCTGTACTATATGACATTGATAAGAAAAGTAGCACTATCTGTGAGTCCTTCCCAAAACCACTCACACAAATCATGGTGATTTCTCTAATCATTGTTACAGAAGGAGTGTTCTAGAGAAGGAATTTAAACAGCAGCAACAAATGCTAGCAAAATGAAACAGATTGCCTCTGTTTCTACAGTGTGTTTTGGGCATCCCAACTTCAAAACATCTATGAGGGTGGAGCCTCTCAGTGCTGGCACCTTTCTCTTTTTCCTCTCCAGTTTGTCTTCTGTTCTGTTGTTCTCCATGAAGGTAGAGCACTTCTCTTCTAATTTCCTATAAATAATAAAAACTATGATATAATGTTCTACCATAGACTCAAATACTTACTGAAGTATTTTTTCAAGCAAAGACATTCCCCATCTACCACTTGCCGAAGGAATTTTAGTGTCAGACTATGTCTTTTCTGTATTAGTATTTGTTTATTTTCATCTACTTGAAAGGCAGAGCACCAGAGAGAGAAAGAGAGAGAGAGAGAATGGAGAGGAAGGAGGGGAGGGGAGGGGGAGGGGGAGGGAGAGAGAGAGAGAGAGAGAGAGAGAGAGAGAAACAGACATCTTCCTCATGTTGGTTCACTCCCCAAATGTCCACAACAGCCAGGAAACGGCAAAAGTCAGACTGAAGCAGGAGCCTGGAATTCCATGCAGGTATCCCACTTGGGTGGCAGGGGCCCAAGCACTTGAGCTGCTCCATCGTCTGCTGCCTCCCGGGATGCATTGGCATTAGAAGCTGGATCAGAAACAAAGTAGCCAGGACTGAGTCAGGCACACTGATAAAGAATATGGGTGTCCCAAACAGCAGCTTAATCCTCTTCACCGCAGTGCCAGCTCCTAGAGTATCCATTTTTTTTCTACCACATTACAATTAGGAATTTCATATTAAGCCAGTACAGCCACAAAGACTTCGAATAACATATTCCTCAACTGTCATAATCAGCTGGAGTACAAGTCTTCAGTATACATAGCTTGCCATCCCTAGAGATGAAAGAATATAGAATTGATGAAAACTGGGCCCAGTACAGTGGCATAGTAGGTTAGGCCTCTGCCCACAATGCCGGCATCCCATGTGGACACCGGTTTGTATCTGGGCTGTTCCGTTTACCATATAGCTCTCGGCTGGTGGCCTGGGAAAGCAGTGGAAGATGGCCCAAAGTGCTTGGGCCCTTGCACCTATGAGAGAGACCCAGAGGAAGCTCTGGCTCCTGGCTTCAAATTGGCTTCGCTCCAGCCGTTGTGGCCAACTAGGAAGTGACCCAGTAGTTGAAAAGCCGCTCTCCCTGTCTGTCCATCTCTTTCTGTGACTCTGTCTCTTAAGTAAATAAATAAACGTTAAAAAAATTATGAAAGCTTAAGTGTCCCAGTTATTTTAGCACCTTGGAATACTGAGCAGCAGTAAGGTACTTGCCTGAGCTGTGATGTCTCATCTCACATTGCCCTTCTGTACTCCCAGGAGGCTCTGGAAGCTACTGATTATGACTGTGCATCAGAGAGTTGTCGGAATTCACTTAGCTGTTGTCAGGGTGCTTCCTGTTGATTTCTGAAACAAGATTTTTCAGTGTTGTGGGTACACTTCTGCATTTTCTTACACACTGGTGGAGCCTCAGATGGAGGCATTATTTTGTTGGACTCATGGAGTGTACATAATTCAATGATGGCAGTATACAGTGTGCAAATTCATTATTCTCAGGATCTGATGCTACGGATTCTCCCTGCATGTACCAGGAAGCATCATGGTAGTCCAGCCAGATAACATAGTGCTGCTTTGATGTTGCATGCTAGGCCACACAATTGGATTCCAGAGGAGTTCTGAGAACGTTTCAGAATGTGATAAAAATTACCTTGAGACCAGAAGCACAGAAGAGGTTTGGAAGGAAACCCTGGTTAATACAATCAATTCTGAAATTCATGAGATTCATGAGTAGTTATGGAAGATATCAAAACCAATCCTGTTAATGTTAGTATTTGTCTACATCAATCAAATAGCACTATAGCCTATAGTCTGCAGTTGGTGACTGGGTTTACATTAATCAGAGATGGGAGAGGCAGATTGGCTCTGGGAGGCATGGTAGTGACCCATGCGAGGAGTCAAGCTCATTAGCTTGACTTAGGCATTGCCTTGATGTAGGCATTGAAGCTTGAGTCCTTGGCACGGATGATGTCTCTACAAAATGACGCAGCCCCTCAAAGGTGATGATGCGTGTCTCTGAGGCCGTGCACTAGCTGAGAAGCTGTTGCTGACAGATTTCAAGGATCTATTATCTATTTTCTGTTGTGGCAATTGCTGTGTACTTGAAGCGAGAATTTCCTGTAATTATCACCACTTGCATATCTTTTTCAAAGCAGTGGACAGTGAAAGCATTGTCTTTTCTTGGAAATGAGGAGCCTTTTTGTGACTGGAAACTTACTTGTATGTTTCAAATATGGAGAGAAAGAAATTAGGGTTCTTTTTCTTACTGTAAAGCTGAAATTTAGTGCATATTTTTATCTTAGAGATACTTGTTTCAGGAAAGAAAAGGAGGGGGCCCGCACTGCGGTGTGATGGGTTAAAGCCCTGGCCTGCAATGCCTGTATCACATATGGAAGCCAGTTCGGGTCCCAGCTGCTCCACTTCCAATCCAGCTCCCTGATGGTGCACCTGGGAAGGCAGCAGAGGATGGCCCTGCACCCACGTGGGAGACCCGGAGGAAGCTCCTGGCTCCTGGGTCCTGGCTTTGGATTGCCTCAGCTCTGGCCATTCTGGTCATTTTCATCTGGGAAGTGAACCAGTAGATAGAAGACCTCTCTCTGTCTCTGTCTCCACCTCTCTCTGTAACTCTGTCTTTCAAATAAATAAAATGAATCTTTAAAAAAAAAAGGATGAGCATTGCAAGTGAAATCTTAATTAATTTAGAGTATTTAGGTGTTTTCCTATTTTCCTGTTTTTCCCTGGAAAGCATATAGTGAAAAGAAATGGATTGTAGACCATTTATTTGAAGCCAGAATCTATCTATAGTAGTAAGAAGGTGAGAGATGACCAAAATGAATGTTGAAGTAGGACCCCAAAGTCAAGGCAGTGGAGCTTCAGAACTTTTGCACAGTTAGCAGTGTTTCTTCAACTGAAAATGGCGGCAGAGGCAGGCTTGTTCCTTCAGGAAGTATGTGCTGATCCTGACTATGGGCCACCTTGGGACACTCATGGGACAGGTGCGGTCACCCATCCTGGAGTCTCTGAGCGGGTCTGTTGGGTGTCCTGAGAATTTTCATGTTAATCAGGTATCCAGGTGCTGCTGAGGCTGCTGGTCTTGGACCACGTTTCAAGAACCACTGCTTAGCTACCAGTGATGTGGACCAGATGTTTAATGACTGTTCCCTTTTCATCAGAGAAGTCAGTTTTCTAGCAAACGTCAAAAATGTTGTCATTTTTGGGTGTGTTCTTAATGTCATTGTGAAGTTAAAAGAAGATGCTTCTGAATTTTTAATTCTGTAGCTACATAACATTCACAGAACTAATCAAACTGAGCGGTTGTTAAGACATTCAAAAATCTTTGGGGGGGTATATTTGAATAAAAGTAGTAAAAGCTATAGATTAAAGACTACCACTTTTGGCCGGTGCCACGGCTTACTTGGCTAATCCTCCACCTGTGGCGCCGGCACCCAGGGTTCTAGTCCCGATTGGGGCACCGGATTCTGTCCCGGTTGTTCCTCTTCCAGTCCAGCTCTCTGCTGTGGCCCAGGAGGGCAATGGAGGATGGCTCAGGTCCTTGGGCCCTGCACCTGCATGGGAGACCAGGAGGGAGCACCTGGCTCCTGGCTTTGGATCGGCGCAGCACATGGACCGTAGTGGCCATTTTGGGGGTGAACCAGTGGAAGAAGACCTCTCTCTCTCTCTCTCTCTCTCTTACTGTCTAACTCTGCCTATCAAAAATAAAAAATAAAGAAAAAAATTCATTTTTAATTATCTTTATATACAGAAGATCAGTGCCCTACTAAATAAAGATTTCAACAGTTTGCACCCACATAAACACACAAAGTATAAGTACTGTTTGAAGACAAGTTTTACTGTTAATTCTCATAGTATAACTCATTATGGACTTCTCCCCAGTGCCTCCTGTTGTTGATTTAACGACTGACACTTAAAGACCACCACTTTAAATGTCATGAATTATTAGGCTGGCAGGTTAAGCCACTGCCTAGGTTGTCCCTCCTTCTCCTCCATATAGGAGTGCCAGTTTGCATCTTGGCTGCACCATTCCCTTCTAATGTACCTGGGAAAGCAGTGGAAGATGGCCCTAGTACTTGGGTTCCTGCCACCCATGTACAGGGGAGACCTGGTTGGAGCTCCTGGCCTAACCCTAATCATTGTGGCCATCTGAGAAGTGAACCAAGTGATGGGAGATCTCTTTCTCTCTCTGTCTCTTCCTCTCTGTCACTCTGCTTTTCAAATATATATAATCTTTTAAAAATTATGAATGATAGTTTCTGATTTATACTTGATCTTGGTAAACTATAAAGTCCTTTAATCATACCACTTATATTTTTGAGATCCAATTTGAATTTTCAAGTCATTTCTCTGAAGTGTCTGCAGCTACTTGTGGATTATTGTTGATTTTTTTCTGCATCCTAATTGTGTGACAGATTTGAATTTTCAAGTCATATCTCTGAAGTGTCTGCAGCTACTTGTGGATTATTGTTGATTTTTTCCTGCATCCTAATTGTGTGACAGATTTGGCTTGGAATTGTCCTCCCTCCTGATTCTTGGAGATTCCTCCTACATTCCAGTTCACAGCACACCAGAAGCAGTGAATACACGAAGGCACTCTAGGGGCACACTCTGTTCCACTGCGAATAAGACTCACACACTCTGAGTTTTCCTCACTGTTATCTCAGTCTGACCAGGATACAGATCGGGTGTAAGGGCAGGATAGAAAATGTCTAAGGAGACCTTCCTATTTTGTTTATTTGAGAGGTAGAGCGAGAGCGAGAGCGAGAGAGAGAGAGAGAGAGAGGGAGCGCCCACTGGCTAGTTTACTCCTCAAATGTCCACAACAACCCCAGGCTGGGGGCCAAAGCCGGGGGCTGGGAACTCAACCCACGTCTCTGACATGGATGTCAGGAACGGAATTACTTGAGCCATCACCGCTGCCTCTCAGGGTCTGCATTAGTAGGAAGCTGGAGCTGTACAACAAACTCCGGCACTCTGATGTGGGTTGTGGGCATCTTCGCTGGTGTCTTAGCTGCTAAGCCAGACGTCCACCCCTGAAAAGCCCTTTTGAGTTTACTAATGCTCATTGGAGCCACACTTCTTCTTCTTTTGGCTTTAGGCCATGTTGGAAGTCAGAAAATGAATTAGAACCCTGATCCTTTTGGGAAAGGAGCAATAGTTTTTCACTTTCTACATAAGAATGATTTTGAAATGTGGAAGTTCAAAAAATGTTTATTTCATGATTGGATGAGATATAGAAACAATGACAAGTAAGAAAACTTTACTGCCAAAATAATATCATCAGCTATAAAAGGTGTAATGGTGCCAGTAAACACTGACCAACTGGCTCTCTGAGGAAAGAATGCCCCGGTTTGTAGTGTTTGCTGTTCTCCTTGGCCATTCCCACCGCGGCTGATGTCACGCCTCCAGGAGGCGGCAGGTGCTTCCTGGGACCCGCCTCCAGCACGTCAGCAGAGGCGCCTGGCTTTTCTGGCTGATGTTCAAGGCGGGTGAACACTGCAGTAAGAAGGAAGAGAGGATGCTCAGATTCTCATTCAGTCTTCATGTGAGCAAATGGAGTTTTAGGCTTGGACTTTCTCCGAACTGCTGGATCCCCACACCCACCTAATGTCTTAAATGGCTTTCCATCTTTCATCACTGCAGAAATAAGTCTGAAACTCACAAGGAACAATACATTTTAGTGGAGTTAAAACCAGATCACTAACGGGCTGATAATGAACACCTAGCATCCCCTCTGTTGTCTTTGCAATGATACCGTGGAGCTGTGGTGGATGCAGTTCCTGTGGCCCGTCATCACACAGCAGTATTGCAAAGGTGTCCTGTCTCCCTGCCCCACTGGAGCCTGGGCTCCTAGGGCAAGCTCCAAACCTTTGTGCTTAGGCACTGCTCATGGGTTCCATACCTCCATGGGGGCAGCTCATGGGCTACACCAGCTCCAGAGCTCCCCCTCGGAACGGCCCAGGCCTCTGCTGCAACTGCTGTGTGTCGCTCCCCCTCTTCGTGGAGGAACGACACAGGACCCTGCGCTGTTCTTTCGTCTGCTCGGCCCTTCCCGGGTTTGCTGCTGGTTCTTCCCGGGTTGGCTACCGTCCCTTCCACGGAGGTTCCCCCTGCCACATTCCCCACTTCCGCGGGGGAGCGGCACACCGCCGGCTGGCTCTCTCGGGGGCTGCACAGGTGTTCCTCAGGTGTTCCCCTTAGATGTTCCTGGTGCATGTTGTCTCTCTCCTCCTTTATAGTCCTCTTCCGCCAATCCCAACTCGGTTGCCCACACGCCGAGTACGCTGCTCTCCTCCAATCAGGAGCAGCTCCTGCAGCTTGTCAAGTTGGTGAGAGGCAGCTGGGTAGAAGCTGTTTTCTCCTCTCCCAGCGCCATATTGTGGGAGAGCAGATGCATAGAATAAGTCTTAATTCCAGTAACTTAGTCTAGTCCGAGTTGCTCCCCACACTGTGGAGCAGAATCTCTCCTCCAATACACGCTGCCTTCCTCCCTGCCTTCGGGGGTTGTTCCTGCAAGTGCAGCACACCTGATTTCTCCAGGCAGATCTCCACTGCAGAGACAGTGTTCACCTTTGGGGTTTTTGAGTATTGCATAATGAAAAGTTTAGGAAGGTACATGGCCACTTTTCTATGATAATGCGCTTCAGAGCAACATTACATATTTGCATTAGTGAGAACAGGGAGCATCTCACTAAGTCTGTGGTCCTTGGCATGAGGATGCTGTTACACTAGATGATGCACTCAACTCTGGCATCCTAAACATCTCTCTGCTACTCTGCACTACAATTACCTGACTTAGCAGCATTTCTAGACAGTGCAAGAGCATTTCTTTTAGAATCTTAAAGTCTTCTCCTGGATAATTCTCAGTATTTGGTATGGACTGCTGGTCATTTGTGTGTGTGTATGTGTGTGTGTGTGTGCTGCTATTGAAAATGTGAGTATGTGCTTATTATCCAAGGAACTAAGCAAATGCTGTGCTTTTGAGAAATAAGTCACCCTTTCATAATGAATTTCCTCTCCCGTTACCTGAATTTCCTGATGTGTCACCTGGGATTGTGTAGTACACACAAATCACATTATTTCAGTGCCCGCATGTTCAAGACAACCTGACCAGTGCATCTGGAATAATAAAGCTTTATCTGTGGGACCAGCAAATACCTTGGCTCAAAAGAAGCAGAGGCACTAGAGAGCTTTGGGTTGCTTATGCTTGGTCTATACAGATGTGAAGAACATAGCCGATCTCTCCAAAAAATACTGGAGTGTGTGTGTGTGTGTGTGCATGTGTTATGCCATGAAATGAATGACTCTAGATACGTGAATCTCAGCAATCAGGACGATGAACTTCAGATTCCCCAGGATGCCCAAGAGCAGCCATTATTATTATTATTATTAATCTACTTGAAATTCAGAGTTACACAGAAATAGAAGGAGAGACAGAGAGAGAGAGAGGTCTTCCATCTACTAGTTCACTCCCCAGATGGCTGTAACATCTGGAGTTGTGCCAATCTGAAGCCAGGAACTTCTTCTGGGTCTCCCATGCAGGTGCAGGAGCCCAAGGACTTGGGCCATCATCTGCTGCTTTCCCAGACCATAGCAGAGAGCTGGATCGGAAGTAGAGCAGCTGAGACTTGAACCGGCGCCAATATGGGGCACCGGCACCGCAGGCCGTGTCTTTATCCGCTAAGCCACAGCATTGGCCCCAAGCAGCCATTATTAACATCAGGCTTGTGTGCCCTCGTTTGAGAATGAAGTTCCTAATTTGCTTATATCCCAGGAGTCCTCAAATGAGTTTACAGTGACCATCTCACTAATAAGATCCCCCTCTCTATTCTTTTCTATTCTAAAAAGTGCTGCTTTTAGGTATCAGTAAAATTGGACAAGTAGGTCTTCAATAATTTACCTGAATAAGAGAGAAGTGGAATGGATTATTATAATCACCATGATTACAAATCAGAGAAATACTTAACTTTTGAACTACATGTACTGAAAAACAGTGCAGATGAGCTAAGCAATCTGTCAATCTGTTTCTCCTCTGATATATAGATAAATAGGTCTACACTGATACAGGCAATATATATTGAAATATAGATCGTAATTTGGGTTACATTTTAAATGGTGCCACCATAAACCAGCAAGTGGAATCTCAGAATATGAATTTACTTTATTGAATTCTTTGTCCCATGAATTTAGCACAGTTTTGCATTTTATTATTCCACTTCCCTTCCTTTATCCTCTCTCTATCCCCACTCCTCTTCTCCCTTTCCTGCCCCTTTCTATTTTTTAAAAAATATGGCAGGACACAAAGCAGGACCACAACCCTGAAGTCTGCCTAACTCTGCTGAGGCCCATAATTAGCAAGTCTCCTAGGATGTGAAGGATCAGCACTAACATTTCCTCCAGTGCCTTCTGTGTGTCCCTCACAGAGGCTGGCCTGGAATGTGGAGGAAGGGGAGGTATGGGGTGGCTCTGAGGACCAGCAGTGTGCCTGTGGCAGCTGGCACTGGGGTGTCTGCTTGCACAGCCACATTCCTGAGCTCCTAATGGCCTGTCCAGACATGAGTCCCAGCCGTGTTCCTCAGTATTAGCAGATGGCAGCCTCATGGCGAAGCTTGTTTCATGGTGCAGATTTTACCATCACTTGGAGCAGGAAACCTTGTGTTAAATGTGACCACAGTGACACCATCAGATTCCCCACCTCTGAAAAGCAAGCACTATTTTTTACATGCCTACTACTTCATTTAAAATTATGTTAAGGTAACAAAATCACAAATGGCCATGCTGTTGGTGCCTAATCAATAGTTTTAACAAGATAACCATCTAAATTACTTATGTTTGGCCACCATTAACATAAATGGCCTCAATGAATTGCATTGTTCTCGTGTTACATAGTTTTTAAGTTACATAGTTTTTAAGTTAATACCTTAGGGAACCAATAGGAGTTCTTCAAGACTCAACTTTGACTAGATTTTTAAAAGATAAACTCAGAATATGGCAAGATAACAACAGTTTCAAAGTCAAGGAAAAAAGAGGATATGAACTAACTTGTGTATGAAGTAACCCAGGAAAAAAAAAGTCCCAGCTGTACCTTTCTACTAATGTGCCTGGGGAAGAAGCCCAAGTACATGGGCCCTTGCATCCATGTGGAAGACCTGGAAGAAGCTCCTGGCTCCCGGCTCTAGCCTGGCCCAGCCTTGACTGTTTCAGCCATTTGGGGAGTGAAACTGATTAATAAAAGATCTCTCTCTCTCTCTCTCTCTCTCTGCCTTTCAAAATAAATAAATTTTAAAAAATGAAAAATTAATAAATGAGCAAAAAGGGCTGAAAACATAGGTTAGGTTAGTCATTTGGCTTAGACCCAAGGAAACCACTTAATTAATTTCTTCTTTCCTATTAAGAAACAATATTTTTTAAAAAAAATCATTTTTAAAATGTATTTTCATGTACTTGAAAGGCAGAGTAACAGAATGAGAGAGAGAGAGAGAGAGAGATGTCCAGATCAAGATCTTTCATGTGCTAATTCACTCCCCCAATACCTATAACAGCTGGGTTGGACCAGGCCAAAGCCAGGAGCCCAGAATTCCATCTGCAGGTTAGAGACAGAGCCACAGGCATTTGAGCTGTTATCTGCTGCCTCCCAGAATGCATTACAGGAAGCTGGGTTGGAAGCAGAGGAGCTGGGACTCCAACTTAGACTCTGATGTGGGTGCAAGTGCTCCAAGTGGCAACTAAACCTGCTCTACCGTAGTGCGCACCCCCTGAAATACAGCATTTAACTTGAAATGGTAGTATACACATTAAAAGAAAACAATAAACACCATAATAATAATAAAAAACATTAAGGGATAAACCATTTGGAAAATATGTTAAAGTAATACCTAACCATTTAAAATTAGCTTTGAATTCCAGGCACAAGTGCAAGACATTTCAGTGTACTAAATAATAAATGCTCATGTCCACTTTGAAAGTAAAACTTATAAAGAGAAGATTTTGCTTTCTTTATAAAGAGGGTTGGAGGCATTAGAAAAAAATAATAGAGCATGCTGTCAGAAGTGAACAGAGTATTAGGTATACTGATAGAATTTTAGTTTCCAGAAAAACCCAAGACTACATCCAAGTCTGCAGTATGGTATTGTGTTTTCAGAAAGCATATTATATTTTACCCTGACACTGATGAAACGGATCTGATTAATAACAACTAAGATGATGAAGAAAGGGTAGTATGTACAGTAGCTGAGAGAACCTGGAATATTTGGGCTAGAAAAAGACTCGAGGAGAAAGACTTTTCAGGGATTTGACAACCTGTCACATTGATGATGGTTTAGGCTTCATTCATATCACTCCAACTGACAGAAGAACAATCAGCAAGGTGAAGTTAGTAGTAGGCACTGCTCCAGTCAGTGATAGGAGGGGTTTTGAAGGATGTTAGCTACACAAAGTAGAAATGAATGGCCTTGTGAGACAGTGAATAGAGCTTGCTGGAAGAGGGAGTGAGATCAGCGTATGGTGAAAGGAATCCCTGTATTGTATCAGAGACTAAATAAGATGACTTCACGGTCTCCTTTGTTTCTGAAGTTCTGTTTGGTTTCAGAGTAGTGTCAGTTTGGACTTATTTAAAACCGATGTAGCGTTGTAACATGAGAACACTGCTATTCATTCGGACCATTTATTTTAATGTATGATTAATGGAAGCTGAATATAGGAGAAAGGGTAACATCAAATGCCTTTCAGTAATCTAGATGGGATCTTGTTTAAACTATTGATTAAGCACCAACAGCATGGTAACAGATGGCACAATCCAGTGTCAGACCAGTAAGCTTGGTCAGGGCAAGGCTGCCAATGCACAAATTGAAAACAGGTGGCAAAAGTTCCCTGGGGGACTTGGCATCTGTAAGTAATCAGTTACTGTAAAAAGTCCTGGTCAGACACAAATTAGCTTCATTGTTGATGACATCTTTAATAGCTGAAGGACCCTACAGCTTTATTTAATTAGAATCACAATATGCAATGTCCATGTAGCTGATCACCTTTGACAGTTGTTCTGTCCTTTTCTGCTTTGTTAGCCTAAGTTAAAATATACCAGACCTTTTATTTCTGTAATGAAAAGGATGGTAAACAGATGATGCAGGCCAGATGAACCTATCTGCTGCACTGTCCCAGTGTTTCTCCATCGTATTTTCTCTGGTTCGTCCATTCAACCATAACCAACCCTTAAGGAAAAATCAAATACATATGTACTTGGTTTCTGTTCAGTGGAAATTAAATCCCACAAAAACCAAACTGTGGTTTGAATTGAAAATGCTCATTTTCGAAGTATGTTACCAGCCTTTCTGACATTATGTTCTGCTTCCCCTCCAGCTTCCCCAGTGGGTGTGGAAGTGAAGTAAAGTTTACTCATAGAGGAACTAATAGATAATAAAGACATAAATTGCTAACATTGTCCAAAAGTTGGTATTTTCTAGACTTGAGTCTTAAAGGTTTTTAGAAAATGTGGGAAAGAGTGAGAAGTTTTTTTAATTACTTATTTTGAAAGTCAGAATTACAAAGAGAATTTAGTGGAAACACCATGCTACTCAGTTTGGAGAAAAATGAATAGTTTGGAGTCTTTCAGGCATGTCATGGGAACATTTATATAGATTACTGTATCTGTTGACCAGTATTTCAGTTATAGAATAAAACATGGTTTTTCTTCTGATTATACATACTCTGGGTAATTCATCAGAAAAGCTTTTGCTTTGTTTAAATAGTGTTACTATGCTTACAAGAATTGAGACTGACCATCAAACAGAAAGCAAATGCAAAGAAACAAGCAGAATGATTTTATTTATTTATTTATTTATTTATTTGACAGAGTTAGAGAGAGAGAGAGACAGAGAGAAAGGTCTTCCTTCTGTTGGTTCACCCCCTCCCCCCACACACACAAATGGCCGCTATGGACGGAGCTACGTGGATCCGAAGCCAGGAGCCAGGTGCTTCTTGCTGGTCTCCCATGTGGGTGCAGGCGCCCAAGCACTTGGGCCATCCTCCACTGCACTCCCAGGCCACAGCAGAGAGCTGGACTGGAAGAGGAACAACTGGGACTAGAACCCAGTGCCCATATGGGATGCCGGTGCCGCAGGTGGAGGATTAACCAAGTGAGCCACGGTGCTGGGCCCCAGCAGAATGATTTAAAATGCCTTGGTTTAGGAATATAAGTGCTGAGTGAAATGAAAGGCTTATATATTGTTGGCAACCCAGAGACCTTTCACCTACGTGCTTCCTGTTTTCTCTGTAGTAATATGCAGAACTCTGAAGCAGACAGTGGCCACGTTTTTAGTCTTCACAAAGGAGCAGTGGTAGGATTCTCATCTGGTTCCTCTGGTCGTGCTTGTGCGCCTTGCCTGTGTGCCTCACTCTCTCCCCTTCCCCAGAGGAAATGTTTTCATAACACACCACCATGTTGTTTCTTTTTTTTTTTTTTTTTTTTTGACAGGCAGAGTGGACAGTGAGAGAGAGAGAGACAGAGAGAAAGGTCTTCCTTTGCCATTGGTTCACCCTCCAATGGCCTCCTCAGCCAGCGCGCTGCGGCCAGCGCACCGCGCTGATCTGATGGCAGGAGCCAGGTACTTCTCCTGGTCTCCCATGGGGTGCAGGGCCCAAGCACTTGGGCCATCCTCCACTGCACTCCCGGGCCACAGCAGAGAGCTGGCATGGAAGAGGGGCAACCGGGACAGAATCCGGTGCCCCGACCGGGACTAGAACCCGGTGTGCCGGCACTGCAAGGCGGAGGATTAGCCTAGTGAGCCGCGGCGCCGGCCATGTTGTTTCTTACTAGGGAGTCCTCTGCTATATAAAATGAGGAAAGCATTTAGCTTTACTGGCTTTGGTCAAGCCTTTGTATTTTATTGGTTTACAAATGAGTGGCTGATTTGTTGTTTCAGAATAACTTACTAGCCATGACTGTCGTTATACCTTTTATGTGTCAACTGCCAAATCCTAATCAGAAGACTGGTTCTTGTTAAAGTTTAGGAGCAGTACGCCCTTTTGCAGAATACAGTGATGTTTTCAGGGCAGTTCATGTAGGGAACGTGGAACCAAGTAATAGACAGCAAATGCTTTTGTGTTCTGTATAACTGTAGCATGAACTTCGCCTTCTGTGTGTAATGAAAGCTCTGCTGGATTACCTGGCTTAATCCTTTAGATTTCATAACTCTTGCTAACTATGAAGCACGAGTAAGTAACCTCTGCAGCCAGGGAAGACAGTACCCTGGCTTGTTCTTTTTATTTATAAGAGTATGTTGGTGTGATTACATTATGCCAACAAAAAGACATATTTTAGATCCTTTTGACATGAGAATTCCAAGCCCTTTACTAATTGTGTGGGTCTCGAGGATACCACTAAGGGTCTGGAAGGGATTTCTGGGGGGCACCAACCAGCATTTCTTGGTTCCAGGATAGGGCAGTGAAAAAGTACTAGGGAGGAAACTTGGTAGCCACTGGTGATCCTAGTAGCCTGGAATGAGTCCCAGGCCATCTAGACTAAATGTTTACCATGGGAGTCTTAGCTCCGAACCTCATTCCAACATCACAGGATTTGTTAGAGATTGGCTTGGACCTTAAAAGTATTGAATTCTTGGGATAAGTTGGTGTTTCACCACGCCACTAGGTGTGCCCAGTAACTTCAGCATTGCTCCCCTGTCTGCCTTGGTAAGAATTTTGATTTTATACATGATTTAAGTGAATATATATATATATATATATATACACATAGTTAATTTATAATGTAGCCAATTCGTGACTGCTTTGTGGATTTTAAGAAAGTCCTTGAATTGTTCAGGTTCATTGTTCCTTGTTGCATTCTGCTGCTCCATTTTAGTTGTCTTTCAGGGAGTTACTAGAGAATGGGAAGAGTGAATAAATTCATTGTATGAGTTGCTCCATGAAATGAAAATCATTGGCTAAAACCAAGCTTTAAAATTCACTGTGTGGTTGAATCTGTCACAGTATGTCATTTCCTGGTTGCTATGAATAAATGAAAAAGTACTGTGTGGGTTAATGAACTCTTCATCTTTCACAGTCAAGGTCGCTATACCCTAAATCAGGGGTAGAAGTGAATAGAAGGGCTAAATAAGGGGGTTACAGTCTCCCAGGCAAGAGAGGCAAGTTGTGTAGTACAGTCACTTTACAGCCTGAATAGGGGATCACCGTGAAGGCGGAGTACTGTGGATTGAAATTCGAGCAAGAAGAGAAATGAACTGCTTCTGAACGTAAGAACGTCATTGGGGCTTTTCTACATTCAGAGGTTTCTTAGAGCTTCATGTATTATCCAGGGCGTCTGCTTGGCATGTGCTTTGCCCATTTATTCTTCTCTTGACGAACATTTATTAAAATACCTTTTACGCAGCAATGTGTCTGATGCAGGGATCATAACAAATTGACTCAGGCCATGCAGGAAAGGTAGAAAAGATGTGTTGTAAGTTCATGTACCTTGATTGCCATGACAATGGGGAAATGCTCATGGGAATGTGCACTCAAGCAAGGCATCATGGTCTGGGGACTCAAAGGAGGCATTGGAAGAACGGGGCGTGGCCTGAGCTAGGAAAAGAGAGAAGGGTTCAACGGTCACCTGGGAAGTGGAGGAGCAGTGCCTTATTTAGAATGGTCTTGAGTATAAGTGTAGTAGAATCAGCCTTACAGGTTTTCAAGCAGGTCTTCTGAAACTATCAAGATATATCTGGCAGTAGTGAGCAAGGGAGGTTGGACTAAGAGGTTGGGTACAAGGGCTTTGTTAAGCAATTAGGAGAGGGACAAGATAGAAAAAAGCCTGGACTTTTATTTGGTATTGAAATAAAAATGAAGAGACATTCAATTGAACAGTTGGTGTATTGAGCTAATTAATGCTCTCCAAGTGTGTTCCCCCCACTCTTGGTGAAACATGCATTTAAAACATCACAATCTCCTGTCTACATACAATGAATAATCAGAATTAATTAAAAAATCCAAAATGTTAGATTAGCTACTATTTTTGCTGAAGAGAAAACTTAGTAAGTAGGATTTTATTAACTTTCTTTGTTGGGGACAATGCAAGAGCTTGTTACAATTCATAGGTTCTTACAGAATTTGGGTTTGTAGCATAGAGTCTTTAATTAAATTTGAACTTGGAGTCCTGAATTTTAATTTTAATTATTCCTTAATAGCCTATGGTTCATTTCCGTATCTTTGTGAAGATTTGGCCACTGGCAGTTGTGGGGATATTGGAGCTGTCTAGCATCTTTGGGGACCAGAGACCAATGCATGATGCCTCATCTCCAGGGGCAAGTCAGGTCATTCCTGTCCTCCTTACTGCCCATGCAGCAGTCACTTTATTGTCCTCATTATTGTCAAGGGATTTGGTGGGAGGAAAATGATATTTCCTCAAGGATATTTTAGCCTCTCAATTTCTAATTAGAAATTTCTAATTGCTATTTAGAACTTGAATTCGTAAGTAGAAATATATAACAAAATTGTTTTGCTAGAATAGGTTTCAGATTTACCTTTAGAGAAACAACAGTTTTGCCAGCACAGGAAAAAAAAAGTTGGAACAATGGCATTTTCCCTCTGCTCATGCATTCCCAGTCTGAAGGGAAGTGGTTAGGGAATGGTGGCCTGTCAGCCAGAAAGCCCCAAGAACAACCATTAATGAGCACTGTCTGGTCGGATACCTATGATTATGGGTGCTGAGCTCCCTGGGAGAGCGCCATGCTGCCTCCATCCCACATTCAGCACGGGCAGTAAGAGAATGAATGCAGAAACTGCCAAAGCAGACTGAAGAAGGCTTTGTGTGGAGTAAGAAACTGACATCAGAACGTTTCATTTGGTCAAGGGAGTTCTGCAGGTGAAAGTGGAACCATTAGAGTTACTTTGATGAACTTGTAAAAAGTAAGCCTTTGACATTTTATGTGTAGCATGCTTAATACCAGAAGCTTTCATTCCCTGATTTTTGAGCACCTGAAAAGGAGGAAAGCAAGACGGAGAGAGAGCATATCAATAGTTTCCCTTTTGAAGTTATGTTTGAAAAGCCAGAGAAGGGTTCAAAATATCTAGATTATGGACTGTTCCTTTAAGAAGGATTTCTTATGTCACATTTCCATCAGGAAGTAGGTAAGTGGTCAATTTCTCATGGATTTCCACAGTCTTCAACAAAATCAGCTTATTACTGGATCCTCATTGCACCACGAGATGCAAATTGGTAGTTCTGCAGCCAGCTGGTGGTTTGTGTGGCTCAGGAAGGGCTGTCAGCCAGTCTGTGGGTGAAATGTTGGCGAGGAGGCAACAGCAACATGGAAACATGAATTCTCCTACAGGCCATGCCTCACACACTGTAGCTGGACCCTACATGGTGCTGAGAAAAAATGGAAAATAAATTCAGGAAGTGAAGTCAAGAGGTCATTTTGATGCGGGGAGAAAAACTTTCACAAAAAATGTAGGAAAGAAATAAATGAATAGAAAATAACGGTGTTTAATTGCCATATCTTATGGTCTCATGGGTGTTTGCTGGCAATGTCATATCATGCCTCCAATAAGCTGCACAGGGACAGGGGCCTGGTCTGGGTTTGCTCACTGCTATAGCCCCGGGGCACCTACTAGCAGAATTTTGTTGAAGGGATAAATGAACAAATATCTAAAATTTTATAACTGTGATTACAGTGAGTAACATGATTGTACCAGTTAATGAAATGCTGTGGTTTTGATTCTTAAAGGCAACTTGTTGAGGGACCCGGGAAAGGTCATGATTAAAATGAATGTGTAAGACTAATTCATTGTGGATTTTCTGTTTTCATAGAAGTAGTGTCAACACAAGTTACAGAATCAAAAAGCCATCACTGACCCTGTCGTATCCCACTCTCCAGACATAGCTGTATTCACTTCTCCTTAACTGTTTCTCTTGGGATTGACACCTATCTAAATAATATGCTTATAATGCCAGCTCCAGTTTTCCCATTTTAATAACTATCCCTTAAACACAATAAAACAGGGGTGGGGAGCATCCAGCCCGAGGGCCCGTTAAGGCCTGTGCAATCATTTGGTTTGGCCCTTCTAAGGCAACTGCAGGCAGGACTCAAAATTCAGTAAATCTATAGTAGACTAATTTTTAAGTTGATAATTTTGTATGGCCTTTGAATAACATAAATATTCAAATGGCCCTTAGCAGAAACAAGGTTCCCCATTGTTACAACAGCAGGTGGGATTTTAACTCTTTAAATCCAGCTGCTTATGACACACCTTCCCCCGCAGGTTCCCAGTAGTAAACTTACTAGCTGTGTTAGTGATGGAAGCACTTTTCAGAGCAGGGCCACCTCACACATTGTCCTTTCCTTCATTTCCCTTTTGTGTTAGAGGCCTTGTTTTCATGAATTCCCTGTTTTCATTTTTCCTTGATTTATGCCTCATTTTGATATTGGTGCTCTAGTGGTTTCCCTGAAAAGAATGCGTAGGAGATACATTTTGAGTCTGCGTAGCTTACATGGTCTGCTCATTGACTTTTAACTTAAAGTTCATTTCCCCTCACAATTTTGAAGGCATAGCTTATCTTAGTCCATTTTGTGTTGCTGTGACAGAATGCCACAGACTAGGTGACTTATGAAGACAAGAAGTGTGTTTCTTATAGTTCTGGTGGTTGGGAAGTCCAAGTGCCCAATGCCATTGTCTAGAAAACGCCTTCTCGCCCAGTCATGATGGGGTGAGGGTCTCACGTGGAGGGAGAGCAGTCCTGTGCAAATTCAGGTCTCTCTTCTAAAACCACCAATCTCGGGGCTGGTGCTGTAGTCCAGCTGGGAAAGCCATCTTCTGCAGCGTCAGCATCCCATATGGCCACCGGTTTGAGTCCTTGCCACTCCACTTCCGATCCAGCTCCCTGCTATGGCCTGGGAAAGCAGTGGCAAGTGCTTATGCCCCTGCACCCACGTGGGATACCCAGAAGAAGCTCCTGGGTCTTGGCCTCAAATAGGCCCAGCTCCAGCCATTGAGGCCATCAGGGGAGTGAACAAGCAGATGGAAAATCTCTCTCTCTCTCTCTCTCTCTCTCTCTCTCCCCCCCTCCTTCAAATAAAAAAATAAATATTTTTAAAGATTTATTTAGTTATTTGAAAGTCAGAGTTACACAGAGAAGAGGCAGAGAGAGAGAAAGAGAGAGAGGGAGAGAGCGAGGTCTTCCATCCGCTGGTTCACTCCCCAACTGGACACAATGGCCAGAGCTGTGCCAATCCAAAGCCAGGAGCCAGGAGCTTCTTCCGGGTCTCCCATGCGGGTGCTCTGGCCCAAGGAGTTGGGCCATCTTCTGCTTTCCCAGGCCATAGCAGAGAGCTGGATCAGAAGTGAAGAAGCCAGGTCTCAAACTGGCACCCATAGTGGATGCCGGCACTTCAGGCCAGGGCATTAACACGCTGTGCCACAGCCCCGGCCAATATTTAAAAATAAATAAATAAAACCACTAACATCATTATTGGTGCACCACCCTTATGACCTCATTTAACCCTAATTACCCCCAAGTCTCCACCTCCAAATACCATTAATATATGAACTTGAATTCAGGGGTTATGGTTCCAGTACATTCACCTGGAGAGACACTTTCAAACCCTAACACTGCCCTTTTGTTTTCTAGTTTCTGTGATACTGTTGAAAAGCTCAAAGTCAATTTTACCTTTTCATCTCTGATCACTTCCCTTCTCTTCCTCCCATCCCCAACTGTTTTTTTTTTTTTTAAATATAGATGTAAATTTTTTGGCTGTCATAGCCACAGTGTTCAGAAGTTTCATGATGCTGTGCCAAACTGTAGATAAATTCCTTTCTTTGCAGGGCACCCAGTGAGCCCGGAAATTCACTGGTTCTGGGAATTTCCTTGGCTGATCTTCCAGATGTTTTTCTCTCCATGTTGCCTGTTCATTCTTTTTGGAGTTCCTGTTACTGATACTTGGATTCTTCTGGAATGATATTCGCTCTCTCGTTTTCCCATTTCTCCCCTCATTGCTCTCTTACAATCTTCCTTTATTCCTACCATCAACATTTTCATTTCTTTTTTTTTTTTTTTTTTTTTTTTTACAGGCAGAGTGGACAGTGAGAGAGAAGGACAGAACAGAGAGAAAGGTCTTCCTTTGCTATTGGTTCACCCTTCAATGGCCACCGTGGCCGGCGCATCGCGCTGATCCAATGGCAGGAGCCAGGTGCTTCTCCTGGTCTCCCATGGGGTGCAGGGCCCAAGCACTTGGGCCATCCTCCACTGCACTCCCTGGCCACAGCAGAGAGCTGGCCTGGAAGAGGGGCAACCGGGACAGAATCCGGCGCCCCGACCGGGACTAGAACCCGGTGTACTGGCGCCGCAGGCGGAGGATTAGCCTAGTGAGCCATAGTGCCAGCCCAACGTTTTCATTTCTAAGCGCTCTTTTCTTTTCTCCTACTCGTCTCTGTTGTCATTTCATGGCTAAAAACACATTGCCTGATCTTCTGAGGATTTTGATAATAGTTTTCATCTCTCACATGAAATCTGGTTTCTTTGTCTATCTGATTTCCCTTTCTCAGACAGAGGCACTCCTCAGAGGACATCGAGTCCTTGTCGCTTTGCCTGTGTTGTGAAGGGGGATGCTAGAACGGTGTTTGGCCTGCACTCCAGCTTCATCTCACTTTTTGTTAGAAAATCTCCAAAATCAGTATTTTTCAGAGTTTACAGTTCAGATCTTGGAACCACTGCTAAAACTGTGGGTTGAAACCAACAGCAGTATCCTCATCACCTGGAAACTTGGTAGACACAGAATGTCTGACCCACCCCGAGCCTACTCACCAGGACCTACGTTCCAAGATCCTGGGCAGGAAGCTTGCCCTGGAGCCCTGTCTTCTATGCATCTGCTTAGAGTGCCGATGCCCAGGCTTCGGGGAGGCCAGGGGGAGAGGGGCTGATGGCAGGTGTTTCCACAGTCTCCTTGTGGGGGCAGTGTCCCTTTCACCATTGTCTTGTGTCTTAGTGAAGGCTGCCATAATGAAATACTATAGACCAAGTGGCTTACACAACACACACTTCTCATAGCTCCACTGGCTGGAAAGTGCAAGGTTAAGCAAGGTGCCAGCAATTCAATGTCTGGTGAGGTCCTCTTCTTGTTTGCTGTCTTCATCTCATGAAGACATGTCTCACACAGGGTTGTCGCTCCCCCTCTTCGTGGAGGAACGACACAGGACCCTGTGCTGTTCTTTTGTCTGCTCGGCCCTCCCCGGGTTTGCTGCTGGTTCTTCCCGGGTTGGCTACCGTCCCTTCCACCTCCGTGGAAGGGCGGTTCCCCCTGGCCACTTTCCCCACTTCTGCGGGGGAGCAGCACACCGCCGGCCAACTCTCTCGGGGGCTGCACAGGGGTTCCTTCAGATGTTCCTGGTGCATGTTGTCTCTCTCCTCCTTTATAGTCCTCTTCACCAATCCCAACTCTGCTACCCACACGCCGAGTACGCTGCTCTCCTCCAATCAGGAGCAGGATCAGCTCCTGCAGGTCATCACTCAAGTTGGCGAGAGGCAGCTGCGTAGAAGTTGTTACTCCCTTCTCAGCGCCATATTGTGGGAGAGCAGATGCATAGAATAAGTCTTAATTCCAGTAACAGTCTAGTCCGAGTTGCTCCCCACACAGGGTGAGGCAGCTTATGAGTCTTCTCCTGTTTTTATAAGGGCATCAATGTTTTTATTAAACATTCATGGCATTCTCTAATAGTATCAGCCCCCAAAGACCAGCTGCAAACATTCTCACAGGGGGATTAGAGTCCCAGCATCTGAACCTTGGAGGGTGCATATGTTCAGTCCATAGCACCTATTTTATCCCATCCAGATAGTGAGCCCCCAGATTGCTGCTAAGAGGAGTGGGTCAGCTGGTGGCCGCGGTGTTTCCAAATCCTCCTCAATTTTCTGTCCTGCTTTCCTAATCTCACTGGGCCAACCACTTTCTAAGCTAATCAGCCTTCTGCTCTTCTGGCGGCTAAAAGTTTGTAGTGCATCCTTTTTCTTATTTTTTTTTTCCTTGGGGCCAGTGCTATGGCACAGTGGATTAAGCCACCATCCTTAGTGCTGGTATCCCATTTGGGCACCAGTTTGAGTCTTAGCTGCTCCACTTCTGATCCAGCTCCCTGATAATGTGCCTGGACATGTGGCAGAAGATGGCCCATGTGCTTGGGCCCTGGCACCCATGTGAGAGACCCGGTTGAAGCTCCTGGCCCCTGGCTTCAGCCTGGCCCCAGTGCTGGTCATTGCAGCCATTTGGAAGATGTCATCTTCCAGCAGATGGAGGATCTCTCTCTCTCTCTCTCTTTCTCTGTAACTCTTTCAAATAAATAAATAAATCTTTAAAGTTTTTTTTTTTTTTTTTTTTTTTTTTTGCTTTGTGGATTTATGATTTTTAAAGATTTCAATATGGGACCTGGCAATGTGGTACAGTTGATTAAGCCCCCTGCTTGACATACTGATAGTGTATGTCAGAGTGCCTGTTCAAGTCCCAGCTGTTCCACTTCCATCCAGCTCTCTGCTAATGCATCTGGGAAGGCAGAGGAAGATGGCCTATGTAGTTGGATTCCTGCCACCCATGTGAGAAACTGGCAATGGAACTCCAGGCTCCTGGCTTCAGCCTGGCCCAGCCTTTGCTTTTGTAGCCTTTTGTAGAATGAGTGGATGGAAAAATCTCTCTCTTGCTTGCTAGCTTTTTTGCTCTCTGTCACTCTGCCTTTCAAATAAATATTTTAAAAACTGTCTATGCTCTGATTTTAATTAATTTTAAAGAAATAGCAGAGGTAAATGTATAGGTTCCATTTGCCTCCTTTAACTTGAACTAGATTAATTAATCTTTAAGTTCCATCTGACTTTAAAATTTTATGTCTCAATTTCTCTATTGTAGCTATAAGACTAAATGTTTCTTATTTTGGATTTTTGTTGTCTTTTTAAAAAATTTTATTTATTTGAAAGTCAGAGGTACAGAGAGGGAAAGACAGATATTCCATCTGCTGGTTCACTCCCCAGATGCCTGCAACAGCCAAGGCTGGGCCAGGCCAAAGCCAGGAGCTCCACACAGTTGAGCTATCCTCTAATGCTTTTCCTAGGCCATTCGCAGGAAGCTGGATCAGAAGCAGAACAGCCAGGACATGAGTCAGTGCCCATATAGGATGCCAGTGTCATAGGTAGTGACCTAACCTGCTGTGCTACAACCCCAGCCCCTGACTTATTTCTATAAAATTACATTTACTCTGCAATTTAAGAATCTTAGTTCTTTCATTTACAGTCAGTTCATGTAAGCAGCAAAAAAAAAAAAAAAGGTTACAAAAATTTAGACTTTGTAGAAATTTTCTATGTGCTTTTGTGAAACAAGAATCTTCATGCAGATAGAAGGAAGTTATAGTGCTCAGATTTAATTTTAACTAGTTTTGAGGCCAAAGGATGTCGCCCCAGTAGAATTCAGTACTAATTAAGGCTACTGGGATTTCAGAAACACACCAATGTTGGGTGTTTTGTTTCTAGTTTCACTCATCAGTAATTACTTGGCATTTGATAAAAATTTTAAATAAAAAAATTGTCAATCATAATTTGACATAAATCTCATTACTGTAAAAATTCTGATTACTATTGTATCTATTGCTTGATTAGTAGTAAACTAAACTGGACGTTGGGGCCAGCATTGTGGCTCAATGGGTTAAACTGCCACCTGTGATGCCAGCAGCCTGGCCCATCACTAACTGTGATGGCCATTTAGGTAGTGAACCAACAGAGGGAAGATCTCTCTCTGTCTCTCCCTTACTCTCTGTAACTCTGTCTTTCAAATACAATTTTGTTTTAATAAAAAGGTAAATTGGAGGCAAGTGTGTGATCCTAGTGACAGGTTACTGATCACTCTGCAAAGTCTCCATTGCAAGATAACAGTAAGCACTCATGAGAGAACAGGAACATGGTAATATTGACTATCATTATTTACAATTCCTTTCTCATATGTATGTGTATATTTATGAATGTATGTGTATGAATAGTAACCATGAAAAATACCTCTTACAGAAGATCTCCGGGTTGGAGATTCCCAAGCACAGTTGTCATTTAACACTAAAATACATTCAGCTTGGTTTAATCAAACCTCTGGGAGCTTTGTTTCCTAGGAAACCCCCCACCTCCTTTAAGAACACTTGAAGGAATGTTCACATAGAAACAAGGAAGTTTGTATAACAAGTTTCATGATACCTCTGTACAGCGCTGACTTTGTGTTTCCTAGGTCTACTTTAATATGTGGCACATATTTAGTAAACACTTTCAAAATAAATTTAACCAGCTTCGGTAGTACTTCTTTCTTTCATCAATATTTTTTAACCAACTTCTTCAAATAAGCACTTGAATTGGTAGGCGTTTGTTATGGTCTGAATGTTGCTGCCCTCCCCAAATTCATATGTTGAAACCCAGCCGCCAGCACAGTGGCATCAGAGCGTTAGAGCAAGGGTGTTGAGGGAGTGATTAGGCTGTGAGGGAGTCTTCGTGAATGGTGCTAGTGCCCTTTTGAAAGAGACTGAAGGGAGTACCCCTGCTCCTTCCATCATGCAAGGACACAGCAAGAAACATCAGCTGCGAAGCAGGGAACAAGCCTTAATCAGCCTTCAAATCTGCTGGTACATTGATCTTGCACTTCCCAGCTTCCAGAACTGTGAGAAATAAATCCCTGTTGTTTATCAGTTACCCAGTCTAAGATGTTTAATTTTAGCAGCCCAGTGGACTAAGATAAGTTTATATTTCCCCCCTTATTGTAGATTCTCTGAAGGTACCATTTAACTATTAACCTTCTACCCAGAGGTTAGCTTAGTTCCTATACTTGTTCCCTGTGGGTCCCTTCTTAGCACCTCCTAAACTAACCTTGCCCCTGGGTATGCCCACAGAGGAGAAATGACTGAGCTTAGATAAACCATACTGAAAAAGTAGTCTGGCATTTGGTTTGTTTTCCAATTGAATATTTATCATTGAAAGAGTCTCTTTAAAAAAAAAATCCTTTTCTTAGCAAGTGTCATGTATGCTGGTTGTCATTTGAAGTAATATCAAAGTATGTTAAGTGCTATTCAAATTCTCTTTGATGATTTTTCTAGTGCCTCAGGGTTCTTATTTCAATTTTATTTTGCTAAACTGTTGACATACAAGACAGGAGAATAAATGTCAATTTGATGACACCTCTTTTCATTCTTAAGTAACAAAATGCTTTTGCTTTCTTTTATATCTCTTTTATGCTTAAACAAATGGATCTTTGGCATAGTTCTATCTAATTGAAGTTTTCAGAGGAATTGATAGATTTTAGCAGGTTGTGCTTGGAGTGCAGCCTGATACTCTTGTGTGTCCCTCACAGAATCTAAATGCTAAGCACATTAAGTTACTAAGAGTAAGCAATCCGGGAAGCCAGACTTATTTCTTCATTTCTCTATTCTCATTGTGATGGAAAACTGACTGTATTCTGAAGGATCTCCATTGGAATGTAGTTTGATCTTTAGACCTTATACAAGGGATGGCTAACATTTTTCTGTAATAATAGCCTGGCCACATAGAAGACCAGAGAGCCTAGCCAAAATGATTTAAGTTGTGATTTCACAGCCAGATTTATCTCACTAGGGGCACAGTAAACACGCAAAACCTTCTTTTTCAACCCAAATGAAGGGAGAGAAAGTTTTACTAATGACTTCAAAATTTATAGATAAGGTGGTCATCACGTCTGATGTTAAAGTGAGGACAAAGCTTTCCTCATGGGGACTGTCTACCTCACAGAAAAACCACTATCAGAGTATGTCTGTGATTATAGATTTCTAGTGCAGGCCACCACCGATTAGGGATGGGAGTGAGCACCGTCTTAGCTGACATTAAAGACTGCCTCTGTGGTCTACTTTATCAGAAACCAGGAGGAAAAGCAGCAGTCTAGGCAGTAGGAACACTGCAAGTATAGGTGGCAGGCTTTGCACAGTGATCTGCCATCAAAGAGACCCAGCAGACCAGTCCACACCGAATGGCATTGGTTTCCATGTGAAAAGCTAGGGCTTCCTATGGACACAGAAGTCACTTTCTGAAGAGCCCTCATAGCTCTGCCAGCCAAGAGCTGGTCAATGCCCTGGGTGGGGGTTAAAGGACTCCTGGGTCAGCGC